>NC_057814.1:625821400-626150582 GCF_018294505.1 Triticum aestivum | reverse complement strand
CGGCATTGGTGTCTCCGACGCCGGCACGGGAGCTTAATGCACCCGGGTGTACGCCGGCCGGCACCTCTGCAGCAAGCGGCCCCTCCGTCAACTGCACACCCGCCGTTGGCGGTGCCTCGACATTAGCCGAGCTCGACGCCATCATCACGGTAACTAATTAAGCCTCTCTCGGCCGAGGACTTCATCTCCTTGCCTTTGACTGGGCATCCCTAACGCCCTACATGTTTTCGCAGGGCGCCGCCGACGTTCCGTGCACTCTCCTGCACTTCGTGAACAACGAGTTGGTCGATGTCGCCAAGGGCAAAATCGTTCAACCGGGCAACCCCTTGTTCCACGGTACCCAGATGCCACCCAACTTGTTTAGGGTTCAACTGGTTCGGGTGCTGCCAGGCTGCGACGAGTTGTTACCTCCGATTCGACCCATCGGGGCCGACGATGATGACGTGATGACCCTCAGCGCCTGCCTGAGCTGGCCCCTACTTTGGCCGAAGAGCCAGATTCGTTTGGGGGCGGGGGACACCACCCCAAAGACAACACTGCCAGTCGTGCCGGCGCCAAGTCGGCCCCATGGCAAGACCGCCGCAACGGTGCCGGACATCCCTATGCCACTGGATCCAAACATGCATATGGCACAGGATCAGAACGACGACGACGACAATACATTTGCCAATGTCGATCAGTACTTTGCCGATCATGGGTACGGTGACGACTTCATGGGGCCTCCTTCTCAAGAACCCAACCCAACAAAAGACGTGTGCGATCTAGCTGGTACCGCGGAGAAGCCAAGTTGCAACAGGCGTCGTCTGCAGTTCATCTCTCAGGAGACGCCTCCAGCTGCCGACTTCACCGAGCCTCGGATAGGCGAGGTGCGAAATATGATCAGCCCCAACACACTCAAGAAGGCGGTCTGTGAGCAGAACTCAGTCCCATTACAGGAGAAGAAGAAGGCACGCAAAAGAAAGACTAACAAGGGTGCGGGCCAGCCGGCACCGAGTACGATCCGTGCTCAGGACGGGCCACCTTCAACTGAGGATATCTCGAGGAGGGTGCATGTGGCAGGTAGGCCGATGCTACCGAGAAATATGCTCGATGCTGCAACCGGTGCTATGCGGAGTCTGCATGACAGTGTTCTTTCTTTGGAGAAGCGGCGTCTCGGAGAGAAGGATGTGGCATACCCGGTTTTCGCGGCCAAGGTGCCAGAGGGCAAGGGCTTTGTGGATAACTCCATCGGGGGTACGATCGTCCTGCGGTTTGATGACATCCACGCTATGTTGAACCTTCATCCGCTGCACTACACCTTCGTTCGGCTATTTTCGCTGAGTATGGAGATGCGGATCATTCGCGACAAGACCCCGGACATCGTGATAGTCGACCCCTTCTACATGTGTGCCAAGATCTTGGGCAGCGCTGGGGACCGGCAAGTCGCGAGTTCTTACCTCGAAGGCGTCATTCTGGCAAACCAAGATAAGGATAACTTCCTCGTGCCGTACTTTCCCGAGTAAGTCCTCCCCTCAACCACCCCGTAACATATGAATTCTTAGATTTCGATCGTTTTTCTTTTAACATTCCGTGTTTTCTGCAGTGACACACATTGCACGCTCATCCTCCTAAGCCCCAAATATTCCATGGCCACGTATTTCGACCCGGACCGTCAGTCGAACGTAGACTACACAAATGTCAAGAAGGTTCTTGATGATGTTCTCCCCGGCTACGTCAAATCTGGAGGCACCTTCACCAGGCCTATTCGTAAGTACGGCAAGCACGTGTTCTCCCACAATACGACGTTCTGCTGCGTCAAGCAGCCGCCTGGCGGTCAGAAGGGTGCCTACTACGCCATCCATCACATGCGGGCGATCGTACGGGACCATCATCAACTTCTGCTACCGAGTAGACTCAAAGATTGGGCCGCGAGCGTGTCGGCAATCCAGGATGCGGACATCAGACAAGAATTCTTTCGCATCCAGTCGGAGTTTGCGGAAATCATCCATCAAGATGTCCTTCGTACCTTGGGGCAGTTCTACCTCAGAAATCAACCGTCCAACAGTGACATCGACACAATCCTACAAATGCAGGCTGACAACGCCCGTTGTTTCATGACTCCCATGATAGACGGCGGCTTCATCCACGCTTCGGTCCCTTGAGTCGAGTCGAAAGCAGTGATGCTGTGTCTAGTTCTGAAACATCGATTGGCTCATGTTGTAATTAAACTTTAATGAACTTGTAGTATGTCTCTTTGGTTTCGAGAGTCGTTCAACTTAGATGTAATCGATGCTATTAATGTCTTGCTTTTCTCTTCCGATCGTTCTGTTGCATACTTATATATTGCTTATGTATTGTCCGTGAATTGGTACTAACGTTTCGTTTGGCTACTGCATAGCGATGCCGTGGTATGTCGTGTACAAGGGTAAGGTTCCCGGAGTCTACGACGACTGGGAGGAGTGTCGGAGACAGGTTCACCGATTCAGCGGTAACAGTTACAAAGGGTACGCCACTAGGGCCGAGGCCGAATCTAGATACGCCCGCTATCTAGCGGGAGAGGGGAGGGAGCGTTGGAGGAACCGGATGAAGACGAGTTTCATCGTGATGATGCTCATCGTGATGACCGCAGCTCTCTTCTATGTGATGGTAGTTTAGATGATCGATATCGACTTGTAATGTGAAGACAAACTCGCGGTCTCGAGACTTGTAATATAATGTTCTATCTTTGTTCGGTCTTTTCAATTCGGAGACTAATATGATGAATTGTATTCGGAGACTAAAATGATGAATTGTATTCAGAGACTAATCTTCTATTGTATTCGATGAATCTGTTGTTGATGTGTGCTGTCTATATTTTGTCCAATTATACATTTTGTAACCTGTGCAAAAAACAGAAAAATAAAAAATAAAAAAAAAACTAATATTCATACTAATGGCGCATCACATCATAGTGTGCCATTAGTATGCCAAAGGATACTAATGGCGCATCACTAAACAGTGCGCCATTAGTATGCCGAAGTTACTAATGGCGCATCCTGTTGTTGTGCGCCATTAGTATGCCAAAGCACCTGGGTATAGATGGCTCCCTGGGAGGCATACTAATGGTGCACGGTTGTATATACTAATGGCGCATCTGGGGTGCGCCATTAGTATACCAGATACTAATGGCGCACCAGTGGTGCGTCATTAGTAAAATATACTAATGGCGTGGTACTAATGGCGCACCACTAATGCGCCATTAATGGTCAAATTAGGTGCGCCATTAGTAGGCCTTTTCCTAGTAGTGTCTCGAGACCTGACCCTGCAAAAGAGATTAGTTCTTTTTCTTCACCACCCATATCTGAAGGGGTGGCAAAGAGTTCATCATTCTGCGAGCTCCATAAGAGAAAGGTGGCATAGAAGCCAATCCACTTCGTTTCACATAAGAGGGGTTAGGATAAGCATATGAATAAGGAGAGAAATTCTTTGAGGACTTATGAACATAATGATTTGAAGAATAATGCACATATTCATAGCCCTTAGATCTTCCCTGCGAAACAGAGGTATTAGCATGATGATGTTCATATGAGGACTTTGATCCTTTTGAGGAATTTGGTCCGTATGAGGACTTGGATCCATATGAAGAATTTGATCCATATAAAGAATTTGATCTGGGGTTCCTATTCTTCATAGGTGGTGTCATGATGACATTCACCTGAAGACTTTCAAGGCACCTTTTGGGAACCCAGATTTTCTTCATAGGGGGACCGTTCCTGCAGTTAGTGCCAACATATCTAGCAAATACTTCACCATTCTGATTTTTGAACAGTTTATAGTTGGAGTCAAATGACTCATCAGAAGAATGAGGAGATTCACATGTAAAGTGTAATATCCCAAAATTTTCCAAATTTTGGAATGTTAATATTGATTGAATTGCTCTGATTTTCATAGGGAATTAAAACTTTTTGAGTCCTTGTTTAATTTTTTTTTAAACCATGTTAAAAATTGGATAACATTTTGGTCCAATAAAAAAATATGGTTGGGAAAGTTTATTCAAGAATTCAAAGGGCATTCAATTCGTTTGGAATATTTTGAAACCACATTGAAATATATGAGTGAGAATAAAATGACTTTCTCAAATGTGGTGCATTAATATTCCATTTGGGGTTCTTTGAATTTTTGATTTTCATTGGAATTGGATCTTATATGGAATTTTAATGACATTTGAATATTTCCAAAGTATTCAAATAAAATATAATGAGAGGAGATAATGTGACTTCTTCAAAAAAAAATTGGAAATATTTAATATGGTACAATTACCTTTTGTGAATTTGCAAAACTCAAAATTGATATTTTTTTGTGTGTGTAATTTAATTATGTCCATAAAGAATGAATTGTGGTTTGTGCACACAGATAATTTTATTAAAATTGGAAACTATATTTATTAGGCACAAAATTATAATTATGTGTGCGTGAACATTTTTTCTTTTGTCTATTAAAGTTTTCTGTGCAATATAAGTATTAGAAAAAACTGAACCTACAGGCTGGCCCAACTGACCGAGCAGCCCACTAGCGAAGCCTTCGTCTTCCTCCTGGTGCACATCTGTGCATTCACGTACAGAGAGACAGCCATGGCTAGGCTGCACCCCAACGCTTCCTCTCCCTTCACTCCCCGCACCATCTGACCTCCTGAATCGTCACCGGCGCCCTCCCTCGACCCTTTGCCTTCCTCAGTGCGCCATGGAGACTCCCGTAGTGGCCATTACAAGGCAGAGGAACAGCCACCATTAAGCACCACCATCTGCTCGAATTCTGACCTCCCCCTCTCCTATAAATAGTACCCATAGGAGCACCTCACAGCCCTCACCCCCTCCCGAGGAAACCCCTCTCTACCTCGCCCTCCTCTGTGAGCAATTGCTCGCCGGAGTTCTGCAGCTCCGGCGGCCGCTCCACGCCGCCACGGGACGAGGCCAAGCCCGGAATATTTCCCAACGGACTCCCCTCGTCGGCCTCTTCGCTGTTCATCTGCTACTTGACGTCGGGGACCGTCTTCCACAACTCCGGCGACCAACTCCGGCAAGCCTCCTCTAAATTCCGTAAGTCTTTTTATAGAAAAATATCCAAACTTTGGAAATTCGTATCTCCCAAACCGTATGTCCGATTTCGACAAATAAGATATCCACGGATTCTTTGGAACCTGTAGTTTTTTATGAAATTATAAAATTTCACTTTTGAGCAATCTAAAATTTAGTTTTGATTTAAATGGTAAATTGAATATTTTTTTGCCATATCTTTTAATCTATAATTCATATCAAAAAGCTTATTATATAAAATTTGATCGTCGGAACCATACCTATCTGTTAGGACCCATACCTTAATTTTTCAACCATGCTTACTTTATGTTTTAGCCTCTACACCATAAAATCACATTCCTTACTCATAATTTAACATCTTCGACCAATTAAATTTTATGCTTAGATAAATCTCTTAGATTGATCCCTACAAATCTCTGTGGTCATATGTTACTACCACACAAATTTTGAGTTAGTAAATTATTAGTTTCAATTCCCTAAACTCATAACTTTC
Source organism: Triticum aestivum (assembly GCF_018294505.1). Classification (NCBI taxonomy): domain Eukaryota; kingdom Viridiplantae; phylum Streptophyta; class Magnoliopsida; order Poales; family Poaceae; genus Triticum; species Triticum aestivum. The sequence goes on along the minus strand of NC_057814.1, from coordinate 626,145,038 downwards.
AATTCCCATAGTCGACCACAATTCTAATATTCTAAATAGTTTCTTTATGGAAATTTGGTTGTCAAAACTTGTCTCTCAATCACTCTATATATTGACACCATGATCTTCCCTTGAACCAACTTGACCACCCTATAATAAAATCTATGACACATTCCCATCCAAAGAAACTTCTTATCTCAACCATAGCCACGACATGATAATTATCCTAAGAATGTGTTTGTATTGTTAATTTGAATCTTTATTTGAATTGTTGTGTGTTGAAGTATTTTCTTTCGTCGTTAGATATATCGTAAAGTAAAGGAGTGATGATAACAAGTAGGGAATTAACTTCAAGACTCGGGCAAGTTGCAAATTGATCATGCTTTGACCTATGTTTTCATATTATGCATATTCCTTTATATTTTAATACTATGCATGTTTTATAAAAGTTTTACAAGTATTATTACTAGCTAGAGCCATAGGTTCAAGACTTGCAACCATGCTTGGCCACGCTTGCACAAAATGGGTGGGATGAAAACCAAAATTGTTTTAAACCTTTAAACTTGCATCTTTTGGGGCAACGTTTTGTGAAAACTTTTGGAAAACAAAACTATATACTATTTTACTTCTACTCCCTGGGCGGAATGGTATTGACGGGAGCGTCTACAAGTGATTGCGCCCATCGGGGTCATGCAGTGAATGCGCCCGACTGGGGTCATGCACACAGGTTTTTTGGTGGGGATTGCCGTCCAGGGGACTGAGGTCTTCCAAGTACAGTTTGATGTAGCTTCCAGTACAGCCGCATGCTACTATGGGCTCTGGCTTAGCTTAGTACTAACGGGAAACCCTACCCCAGGACCGCCATCGGAGAGAGGCCTTCGTGCCGAAGTTGCGGGCGGCTTGGTGGTATAGGGGGCTGTTACGGAAAGGCTTCGTCACAACCTCCTCCTAGTCGTACACCCAAGTGTGTAACGATAAACGGGGTTGGTTGTGTCATGTGGGGAACGTGTACGACCTCTGCAGAGGGTTTAACCTAATCGGTTAGCCGTGCCCCCGGTTACGGGCAATTTTGAGCAACTGAAGACTTGGACTGAAGAAGAATCTCCCCTCTCTTTTCTAAAAATAGTTTTTAAGGGTTAAGTTGAGGAATGAGCACAGTGAATGTGTTTCACTTCAACCTTATGTATGTTTTAAACTATTTTTGGAGAATGAGCACTGGTGCGTATATCCAAGTGTCCCACTCCTACCTTTTATACTAAAAACTATTTCTATTTCAAAAGAAGTTTACAAAATTTACTATAGGAGAAAATTGGCTTTATGCAAAGGAAACCTCCACCAATACTTACCCTGCATATATAGTCTGTTATACCTTCCTTTGCAACTTGCGAGTACATTCCACGTACTCATCTGCACCTGTCATGTGCAGATCTCGACAGATTAAGAGACGATAGGGTTATGGTCTACACTCAACGAGCCCAGTGGCGTTGATGGAGCCTAACTTAGCGACTACGTATAATTCCGCTGTATTATCTGCCAGCTTGAGCTGTGCCTAAGGTATGATATATATATATATATATATATATATATATATATATATATATATATATATATATATGGATCTACCGTTGTAGTAGAATGATGTATGTCTTACTGATATTCATTTTTGTTACTGTGTGTGCTAGCTATGATCCAGGGATAGCACAGTAAGCACAGAGACTTGGATTTTACCAAATCCGGGTCATTACATAAAGCCAGATAAATTGGATGGATCAACTGGAGGTCCCTTTGCAGCAACCCATGAGGTTTTGCGATACTGCTTAGGCTTCCAATATGTTCCATCAGCATTGATTTTCCTCTCAAAGGCAATACCCTCTTTCCTAGGGTTCCTGTTAAGGATCTGCTTTTTAAGCACATCACAAAGAGTCTGATGCCCTTTGAGGCTTTTGTACATGTCTGTCATATACAATTTCTTCAGCCCTGCATTGTCAGTGATACTAGCAATATCCTCAGATGAGGAATTAGTGATAGCAGAGACAGATGAAGAATTTGTAACAGTAGAAGCATTTGAACATTTAGGTGAAGAATTAGCAGATTCACGTTCAATGCACTTTAAACATGGAGGAATGAATTCTTCCTGAGCAGCGCTGATTTGTTGAGCAAGTAATGAATCACGCTCCTTCTGAAGATCTTCATAACTCACCCTTAGCTTCTCAAGATCTTGCTTTCTTTGAAGAAATTCATAAGAAAGCTTCTCGTGATCAGATAAGAGTGTTATGATGACTTTGAAGGGTGTCAAACTTAGACTAAAGTCTCTGAAGATTTTCAGTCCGGGTTTTAGTGCGATCCATTTCTTCACCCAACATATCATAACTTTTGTCTAGCATGTTTTGAACCTTTTCAAAAGCCTTTTGTTGTTTCACAACAATCTTAGCAAGTTTAGAATAGCTGGGCTTTAGGTTTTCATCAGATTCATCCTCACTAGATTCAGAGGAGGGATATTTGAGTACCTTGGCACCCTTTGCCATGAAGCAATAGGTGGGAGCATAGTCATCATCGCCTTCATCAGCCTTGTTGGTGAAGCCATTTTCTTCAGAGTTGAAGATGGACTTGCTGACGAATGCAGTAGCGAGAGCTAGGCTCGCCACACCCGACTCGGACTCCTCAGATGCCTCCTCTTCCTCATGTTCCTTAGACTCAGCCTCGGAATCCATTTCCTTGCCAATGAATGCCCAAGCTTTCTTAGAGCTGCTCTTCTTGTGAGGTGAAGACTTCAAGGATTTTGATGATGAAGACTTTGAAGATTTCTTCTTCTTGTTCGCGTCATCAGAACTGTAATCCTTGTGTTCTTCTTCTTTGATTCCTTTTCCCACTGAGGACAATCTTGAATGTAGTGACCAGGTTTCTTGCATTTGTGGCATAGCCTCTTATTGTAGTCACTGGATGAGAAATCATTGCTCCTTGAGGATTTTCTAAAACGACCACGTCTTGAGAACTTCTGGAATTTCTTCACGAGCAGTGCTAGCTCCTGGCTCAGTTCTTTAGGATCACCAAGACTACTACCAGAATCTTCACTTTCAGATTCAGAGACAGCCTTGGCCTTCAGGGCACGCGATCTGCCATAGCTCGAACCATAGAGATCTCTCTTCTCAGCAAGCTGGAACTCATGAGTGTTTAGCCTCTCGAGGATATCAGCGGGATCAAGTGACTTGTAATCTCCCCGTTCTTGTATCATCAGCGCCAGAGTATCAAATGAGGAATCAAGCGATCTCAGCAATTTCTTCACCACCTCATGGTCGCTGATGTCAGTGGCACCAAGTGCTTGAAGCTCATTTGAGATGTCAGTGAGGCGATCGAAGGTTTGCTGAACATTTTCATTGTCGAGTCGTTTGAAGCGGTTGAAGAGATTACGAAGAACGTCAACTCGAGAGTCACGTTGAGTTGACACTCCTTCATTGACCTTGGACAGCCTATCCCAGATAGGCTTAGCAGTTTCCAAAGCACTCACTCTTCCATACCGCCCTTTCCTCAGATGGCCACATATGATGTTCTTCGCTTGGGCATTGAGTTGCTTGAATCTCTTCACATCAGTAGCATTCAGGGAAGGTGAGACAGTGGGAACGCCATTCTCCACAACGTACCAGAGATCGTTGTCAATTGCCTCAAGATGCATACACATCTTATTCTTCCAGTAGGGGTAGTCCGTCCCATCGAAGGTAGGACACCCAGCAGAGACCTTGATCATACCTGCAGTCGACATAACTAAAACTCTAGGCGGTTAAACCAAAATCACATAGAACAAGGGAGTACCTTGCTCTGATACCAATTGAAAGTGCGTTATATCGACTAGAGGGGGTGAATAGGCGATTTTTATGAATTCTTCACTCAGGATTTCAGGGTGAGGAAATTCCTAAGCGAAGAACTACTTGCAGCGGAATAAGTACTCAGATGTAAACATAACGGAACACAAGCATGGTCATCATGATGAAATGAAGACAAGCACGGAGTACAGAAAGCGTAAACACAGGATAACACAGGATGAAGACAAACAGACTGAAGAAATTGAACTGAGGAAATTGAGAAAGTCTTCAGTCAAAGTCTTGAAATAGATATGAACAGGCACACAACACAGTAATGAGGAAATTAAAGAGTTGAGGAAATAGAACCAGTAAGCTCGGTGAAGACAATGATTTGGTAGACCAGTTCCAACTGCTATCTCAGTTGTACGTCTGGTTGGAGCGGCTAGGTATTTAAACCTGAGGACACACAGTCCTCACCGTATTCTTCTTGAGCTAAGGTCACACAGACCTCGCCCAATCACTCGTGGTAAGTCTTCAGGTGACTTCCAAACCTTCACAAACTCGGTCACTCGGCGATCCACAATTTCCTCTTGGATGCTCTAGACCATGACGCCCAACCGTCTGAAAGAAGCACAGTCTTCAAAGGTAACAAACGTCGGATCCACGCAGGATCAATCTCTTCAGTGATGCTCAATCACTTTGGGTTTGTAGGTGTTTGGGTTTGGGTTTTCCTCACTTGATGATTTTTGCTCAATGTCCTCGGAGGATGGGATGCTCTCAAATGACAAGTGTCAGTTTCTCTCGTAGCAGCCAACCAGCTAGTGGTTGTAGGGGGCGTCTATTTATAGCCTAGGGAGCAGCCCGACATGATAAGACACGAATGGCCTTCAATGATATGACCGTTAGGTGGGTAGATATTTTGGGACAGCTGGCGCGTAGCACAGCAACGGTCGGAATTTTGAGTGTCTAATTCCTCAGGGCTATCATTTTCCTCACTCTCTGTAGGCAATTCGCACTGGCGAATTCCTAACTCCTCAGTCAGAACAAATTCCTTAGAGACCAGAAGAACTTCGTCTCTGTCATTGAAGAAATTGACTGAAGTGTATGAGATTTCCCATGGCTTCACTCGAAGGGATTGGTAGGTGTAGGATTTTTGAGTTGAGCATCACTTGGAAATTTTTCCGTAGTATTTCCTCGACCCCCTTTAACAGTACGGTGTTTCCTATGACTCAAGAAGGAGAAAATGAAACTACGAAAATAAAAGTCTTCACGCTTCATGTTCCTCGAATGAATACCAAGTCTTCAAGGTCACACCAATTTCTTCACTTTCAAAGTCTTCAGAAATCCAAAGTCTTCAGTCGAAGATATTCATTTTTAGGGGTCGACTTTCTCTGTAAATATCAAACTCCTCATAGACTTATACACCTGTGTACACTCATAAACACATTAGTCCCTTAACCTATAAGTCTTCAATACACCAAAATCACTAAGGGGCACTAGATGCACTTACATGTGTGGACAAATCATTGCAATTTAGCTACCATATGTTCAATTGCAATTGTTGCGAAATCTGATGAATGTTCTTCCTGTGGACACTAAGTGGCGAATTTGCTTTTTGCGTGCGGATTCAAAATGGGATATTTTTGTTTATTTGTTCAATTGAATATTATGGCAAATTTTCTTTTTGCGTGCCGATTCAAAATGGGATATTTTTGTTTTAACCTGGCAATTGCTCCGCACACGGTTCAACTAAATGAGTGTGTGCGATCCACATCGAAAAGCATACGTCAATCGTAGCGGAACCGTCGGTGATACACCGCAGATCGCAAACGATTTGCAGCGCTACTACGTGTGCGTAGGTTCTCCGGAACCGTTTGTGATATCGCATTATCGCACACGAGAACTGGGAGTAAACCGTGCCCAATGCAAAATACAATCCCAGTCGTATTTTTTTCAGGAAACGTGTAGGATCCCAAACGAAAAGCACACGTCACTCTTGCGGCAACCGTCGGTGATAGCTAACAAATCACAAACGGTCTGCAGCACTTATATGTGTGCGAAGGGCATCCTGAACCGTTTGTGATAGAACATTATTGCAGACGGTAATTGTTAGAAAATGTGTGCGATGGAGTCTAGCATGGCAGACGGGTTACGCAGAAAACTCATGTGTGATAGGGCACAAATCGCACACAGTTCATCTGTTTGCCCGGGTGCCTTACATACTGTTTCCCAAACGGTTCGTTACGACAGACCATATGGTTTCACCGCGTCATTAGAAACGCTTAATCACCAATACCACACGTGCGAAAGAAATTAGTGTGTGCTGCATCGCACACGATTACATTTTGGAAGGCCTCTGGATCACTGTTCCATATCCCCGATGGTTTCTGGGTCGTGTGGGAGGGACACCCTATCGCACACACTCACTTGGCGACGGTTCCAAATGCCATCGCGGAAAGGGGTAAAAAACCATTTGTTTAGGACCGACGCGCTCTAGTGAATGTTCTTGTCGACATGGTTAGTTATAATGCTGGCTGAAAACATGGGTGCTGTTTAAGCTTATTTATGCAAACAAGAGCAAAAGAGTTCGTAAAAGTTTTTCTTTCTCACTTTCAGTTTATCAACTGAATTGCTTGAGGACAAGCAAAGGTTTAAGCTTGGGGGAATTGATACGTCTCCAACGTATCTACTTTTTCTCATGCTTTTCCTCTTGTTTTGTACTCTAATTTGCATGATTTGAATGGAACTAACCCTGGACTGACGCTGTTTTCAGCAGAACTACCATCGTGTTGTTTTTGTGCAGAAATAAAAGTTCTTGGAATAAAGTGAAACTTTGCAAGGATTTTTTATGGAATAAAAGAAGATTTTTGGAGCCAACAACCACCGGAGAGGGGGCCCTGGGTGGGCACAACCCACCAGGGCGCGCCCCCTCTCCTGGCGCACCCAGGTTGGTTGTACCCACCTGGTGGCCCCGCTGACGACCCCCCTGATACTATAAATTCACATTATTCCAGAAAAAATTGAGGAGAAAGAATTATTGCGTTCCACGAGATGGAGCCGCCGCCACCTCCTGTTCTTCATTGGGAGGCCAGATATGTAGTCCGTTTGGGGCTCCGGAGAGGGGGTTCTTCGTTGTTCGTCATCACCAACCCATCTCCATCGCCAATTCCATGATGCTCCCCACTGGGAGTGAGTAATTCCTTCGTAGGCTCGCTGGTCGATGAGGAGTTGGATGAGATTCATCATGTAATCGAGTTAGTTTTGTTAGGGCTTGATCCCTAGTATCCACTATGTTCTTAGATTGATGTTGCTATGACTTTGCTATGCTTAATGCTTGTCACTTTGGGCCCGGGTGCCATGAACTCAGATCTGAACCGTTTATGAATTCATCATTATATCCATGTTTTAGATCCGATCTTGCAAGTTATAGTCACCTACTACGTGTTATGATCCGACAACCCCGGAGTGACAACAACCGGGCCCACTCTCGGTGATGACCGTAGTTTGAGGAGTTCATGTATTCACTATGTGTTAATGCTTTGTTTCGGCTCTTTATTAAAAGGAGGCTTTAATATCCCTTAGTTTTCAATATGGACCCCGCTGCCACGGGAGGGTAGGACAAAATATGTCATGCAAGTTCTTTTAATAAAGCATGTATGACTATTTACGGAATACATGCCTACATTATATCGATGAACTGGAGCTAGTGTCGTATCACCCTAGGTTATAACTGTCACATGATGAATATTATCCAACAAGTCACCGATCCAATGCCTATGAATTTATTTATATTGATCTTGTTGCATTACTACTGCTATCATCGCTGTTACACTTGCTACAAAATTACTGCTATCACTATTACTGTTACCGTTGCTGCTATCACTACTATCAAAACTATCAAACTACTGTGCTACTGATCACTTTGCTGCAGATAATTAATCTCCAGGTGTGGTTGAATTGACAACTCAGCTGCTAATACCTTCAAATATTCTTTGGCTCCCCTTGTGTCGAATCTATAAATTTGGGTTGAATACTCTATCCTCAAAAACTGTTGCGATCCCCTATACTTGTGGGTTATGATGAAACACAAGTCTGAAACATTTGAAAAGTTCAAGTATTTTGGAGTGAAGTGGAGAATCGTCGTTACAAGAAAATAAAGTTTCTACGATCTGATTGCGGAGGCGAATATTTGAGTTACGAGTTTGGCCTTCATTTAAAACAATGTGGAATAGTTTCACAACTCACGCCACCTAGAACACCACAGCCTAATGGTGTGTCCGAACGTCGTAACCGTACTTTATTAGATATGGTGCGATCTATGATGTCTCTTACTGATTTACCACTATCATTTTGGGGTTATGCATTAGAGACAGCTGCATTCACGTTAAATAGGGCACCGTCTAAATCCGTTGAGACGACACCGTATGAACTGTGGTTTGGCAAGAAACCTAAGCTGTCGTTTCTTAAAGTTTGGGGTTGCGACACTTATGTCAAAAGGCTTGAGCCTAATAAGCTCGAACCCAAATCGGAGAAGTGCATCTTCATAGGATACCCTAAGGAAACAATTGGGTACACCTTCTACAACAGATCCAAAGGCAAGATCTTTGTTGCCGATAAGGGAACCTTTCTAGAGAAGGAGTTTCTCTGGAAAGAAGTGAGTGGGAGGAAAGTAGAACTTGATGAGGTAATCGTACCTGCTCTCGAATTGGAAAGTAGCACATCAGAGAAATCTGTTCTCGTGATGCCTACACCAACTAGAGAGGAAGCTAATGACGCTGATCATGAAACTTCAGATCAAGTTACTAATGAACTTCGTAGGTCGACCAGAGCATGATCCGCACTAGAGTGGTACGGTAATCCTGTTCTGGAGGTCATGTTGGTAGACCAAGGTGAACCTACGAACTATGAAGAAGCTATGATGAGCCCAGATTTCGACATATGGCTTCAGGCCATGAAATCTGAGATAGGATCCATGTATTAGAACAAAGTATGGACTTTGGTGGATTTGCCCAGTGATCGGCAAGCCATAGAGAATAAATGGATGTCCAAGAAGAAGACTGAAGCTGATGGTAATTTAACTGTCTACAAAACTCAACTTGTCGCAAAACGGTTTTCGACAAGTTCAAGGGGTTGACTACGATGAGACTCTCTCACCCGTAGCGATGCTTAAGTCTGTCCGAATCATGTTAGCAATTGCCACATTTTATATAATTATGAAATCTAGCAAATGGATGTCAAAACTACATTCCTTAATGGATTTCTTAAAGAAGAGTTGTATATGATACAACCAGAAGGTTTTGTCGATCCTAAAGGAGCTAACAAAGTGTGCAAACTCCAGCGATCCTAATGGATTCCTTAATGAATACACGCTTTGATGAGGTGATCAAAGCATATGGTTTTATACAGACTTATGGTGAAGCCTGTATTTATAAGAAAGTGAGTGGGTGCTCTGTAGCATTTCTGATATTATATGTGGATTACATATTATTGATTAGAAATGATATAGAATTTCTGGATAGCATAAAAGGATACTTAAATAAGATTTTGTCAAAGAAAAACCTCAGTGAAGCTACATACATATTGAGCATCATGGTCTATAGGGATAGATCGAGACACCTAATAGGACTTTCACAAAGCACATACCTTGATAAAGTTTTGAAGAAGTTCAAAATGGATCAGTCAAAGAAAGCGTTCTTGCCTGTGTTACAAGGTGTGAAGTTGAGTAAGACTCAAAGCCCGACCACGGTAGAAGATAGAGAGAGAATTGAAGTCATTCCCTATACCTCAGCCATAGGTTCTATAGAGTATTCTATGCTGTGTACCAGACTTGTTGCGTGCCTTGCCATGAGTTTGGCAAGGGGGTACAATAGTGATTCAAGAAGTAGATCACTGGACAACGGTCAAAATTATCCTTAGAGGACTAAGGAAATGTTTCTCGGTTATGGAGGTGATAAAGAGTTCGTCGTAAATATTTACGTCTCGATGCAAGCTTTGACACCGATTTAGATGACTCTAAGTCTCGATGCAAGCTTTGACACCCAATACTTATTGAAACTGAGAGCAATTAGCTAGAGTAGCTCTATGCAGAGCATTGTAGACATAGAAATTTGCAAAATACATACGGGTCTGAATGTGGCAGACCCGCTGACTAAAGTTGTCTCACAAGCAAAACATGATCACACCTTAGTACTCTTTGGGTGTTAATCACATGGCGATGTGAACTAGATTATTGACTCTAGCAAACCCGTTGGGTGTTGGTCACATGGCGATGTGAACTATTGGGTGTTAATCACATGGCGATGTGAACTAGATTATTGACTCTAGTGCAAGTGGCAGACTGATGGAAATATGCCCTAGAGGCAATAATAAAATGGTTATTATTATATTTCCTTAATCATGACAAAGGTTTATTATTCATGCTAGAATTGTATTGATCGTAAACCTAAATACATATGTGAATACATAAACAAACACCATGTCCCTAGTGAGCCTCTACTTGACTAGCTCGTTTATCAAAGATGGTCATGGTTTCCTAACCATGGACATGTGTTGTCATTTGATAACGGGATCACATCATTAGGAGAATGATGTGATGGACAAGACCCACACGTTAGCTTAGCATAATGATTGTTCAGATTTATTGTTGTTGCTTTCTTCATGTCAAATACATATTCCATTGACTATGAGATTATGCAACTCCCGGATACCGGAGGAATGCCTTGTGTGATATCAAATGTCACAATGTAACTGGGTGATTATAAAGATGCTCTACAGGTATCTCTAAAGGTGTTTGTTGAGTTGGCATAGATCGAGATTTGGATTTGTCACTCCGAGTATCGGAGAGGTATCTCTGGACCCTCTCGGTAATACACATCATAAGAAGCCTTGCAAGCAAAGTGACTAATGAGTTAGTTGCAGGATGATGTATTGCGGAACGAGTAAAGAGACTTGCCGGTAACGAGATTGAACTAAGTATGAAGATACTGACGATCGAATCTCGGGCAAGTAACATACCGATGGACAAAAAGAATAATGTATGTTGTCATAATTGTTCGACCGATAAAGATCTTCATAGAATATGTAGGAGCCAATATGAGCATCCAGGTTCCGCTATTGGTTATTGACCGGAGAGGTGTATTGGTCATGTCTACATAGTTCTCGAACCCGTAGGGTCCGCACGCTTAACATTCGATGATGATTTAATATTATATGAGTTATGTGATTTGGTGTCCGAATGTTGTTCGGAGTCCCGGATGAGATCACGGACTTGACGAGGAGTCTCTAAATGTTCGAGAGGTAAATATTGATATATAGGACGATGGTTTTCGGACATCGGAAGTGTTCCGGAGGGTATCGGGTACTTATCGGGGAAAGGGGGAAAGGGGAAAGGGAAAGGAAAGTGTGGATTAGGATTCCCACTTCCTTCCCTTACCCCCCTCTTTCCTTCCCCTTCATGTATACATGGCAAGGGGGGGCGCAGGGCAAGGCATGGCCCCTAGGGGGCGGCGGCCAACCCTTGGGCGCCCCTGGCTGCCTCTCCTCCCTCCCACCTATATATATGTGGGGAGGGGGCGCCTAGAACACACGACATCAATCGTTATCCGTGTGCGGCGCCCCCTCCACAGTTTAAACCCTCGGTCATATTCTCGCGACGCTTAGGCGAAGCCCTGCGCGGATCACTTCACCATCACCGTCACCACGCCGTCGTGCTGAGGGAACTCATCTACTTCCTCGACACCTTGCTGGATGAAGAAGGCGAGGGACGTCATCGCGCTGAACATGTGCAGAACTCGGAGGTACCGTACGTTCGGTGCTTGATCGGTCGGAGCTAGAAGAAGTTCGACTAGATCAACCGCGTTGTCAAACGCTTCCGCTTGCGGTCTACGAGGGTACGAAGACACACTCGCGCCCTATTTTTGCTATGCATCTCCTAGATATATCTTGCATGAGCATAGGAATTTTTTTGAAATTGCATGCTACATTTCCCAACAGTATATCCCCCGGGGGGTTCCGGTAACCCCTCCGGTACTCCGATAAATACCCGATACACTCCGGAACACTTCCGGTGTCCGAATACTATTGTCCTGTATATCAATCTTTACCTCTCGACCATTTCAAGACTCCTAGTCATGTTCATGCTCACATCCGGGACTCCAAAGAACATTCGGTCACAAAATCACATAACTCATATAATACTATATCATCAACGAACGTTAAGCGTGCGGAGCCTATGGGTTCGAGAACTATGTAGACCTGACCAAGACACCTCACCGGTCAATACCCAATAGCGGAACCTGGATGCTCATATTGGCTCCTACATATTCTACGAAGATCTTTATCAGTCGAACCGTTATGACAACATACGTAATTCCCTTTGTCCGTCGGTATGTTACTTGCCCGAGATTCGATCACCGGTATCTTCATACCTAGTTCAATTTTGTTACCGGCAAGTCTCTATACTCGTTCGGTAATACATCACCTTGTGACCAACTCCTTAGTCGTTTGCTTGCAAGCTTATGATGTGTATTACCGAGAGGGCCCAGAGATACCTCTCCGATACTCAGAGTGACAAATCCTAATCTCGATCTATGCCAACTCAACAAACACCTTCGGAGATACCTGTAGAGCATATTTATAATCACCCAGTTACATTGTGACGTTTGATAGCACACAAGGCATTCCTCCGGTATCCGGGAGTTGCATAATCTCATAGTCGAAGGAACATGTATTGGACATGAAGAAAGCAATAGCAATAAAACTGAATGCTCATAATGCTAAGCTAATGGATGGGTCTTGTCCATCACATCATTCTCATAATGATGTGATCCCGTTATCAAATGACAAATCCTGTCCATGTTTAGGAAACCTTAACCATCTTTTATCAACGAGCTAGTCAAGTAGAGGATCACTAGGGACACCGTGTTTGTCTATGTATTCACACATGTATTTAGGTTTCCGATCAATATAATTCTAGCATGAATAATAAACATTTATCATGAATAAGGAAATATAAAATAACAACTTTATTATTGCCTCTAGGGCATATTTCCTTTAGTCTCCCACTTGCACTAGTGTCAATAATCCAGTTCATATCGCCATGTGATTAACACTAATAGTTCACATCACCATGTGATTAACACCCATAGTTCACATCGCCATGTGATCAACATCCAAAGGGTTTATTAGAGTCAGTAATCTAGTTCACATCGCCATGTGATTAACACCCAAAGAGTAATAAGGTGTGACATGTTTTGCTTGAGAGAGAGATTTAGTCAACGGGTCTGCCACATTCAGATTCATATGTATTTTGCAAATTTCTATGTCTACAATGCTCTGCATGGAGCTACTCTAGCTAATTCCTCCCACTTTCAATATACATCCAGATTGAGACTCAAAGTCATCTGAATAGGTGTCAAAGCTTGCATCGATGTAACTCTTTACGATGAACTCTTTATCACCTCCATAACCGAGAAATATTTCCTTATTCCTCTTAGGTAACTAAGGATAATTTTGATCGCTGTCTAGTGATCTACTCCTGGATCACTATTGTACCCCCTTGCCAAACTCATGGCAAGGTACACAATATGTCTCGTACACAGCATGGCATACTTTATAGAACCTATGGCCGAGGCATAGGGAACGACTTTCATTCTCTCTCTATCTTCTACCGTGATCGGGCTTTGAGTCTTACTCAACTTCACACCTTGCAACACAGGCATGAAACGTTTCTTTGACTGATCCATTTTGAACTTCTTCAAAATTTTGTCAAGGTATGTGCTTTGTGAAAGTCCTATTAAGCGTCTCGATCTATCCCTATAGATCTTGATGCCCAATATATAAGTAGCTTCACCGAGGTCTTTCATTGAAAAATTCTTGTTCAAGTATCCTTTTATGCTATCCAGAAATTCTATATCATTTCCAATCAATATTACGTGATCCACATATAATATCAGAAATGCTACAGAGCTCCCACTCACTTTCTTGTAAATACAGTCTTCACCATAAGTCTGTATAAAACCATATGCTTTGATCACCTTATCAAAGCGTATATTCCAACTCCGAGACGCTTGCACCAGTCCATAGATGGATCGCTGGAGCTCGCACACTTTGTTAGCACCTTTGGGATTGACAAAACCTTCTTGTTGCATCATATACAACTCTTCTTTAATATCCATTACGGAATGCAGTTTTGACATCCATTTGCCAGATTTCATAATCATAAAATGTGGCAATTGTTAACATGATTCGGACAGACTTAAGCATCACTACGGGTGAGAAAGTCTCATCGTAGTCAACTCCTTGAACTTTGTCAAAAACCTTTTGCGACAAGCCGAGCTTTGTAGATGGTGACATTACCATCAGCGTCTGTCTTCTTCTTGAAGATCCATTTATTCTCAATGGCTTGCCGATCATCGGGCATGTCCACCAAAGTCCACACCTTTTTCTCAGACATGGATCCTATCTCAGATTTCATGGCCTCAAGCCATTTATCGGAATCTGGGCTCATCATAGCTTCTTCATAGTTTTCGGTAACCCCTCTGGTACTCCGATAAATACCCGATACACTCCGGAACACTTACGGTGTCCGAATACAATCGTCCATCAATATTTACCTCTCGACCATTCCGAGACTCCTCGTCATGTCCGTGATCACATCCGGGACTCCGACCAACATTCGGTCACCAAATCACATAAATCATATAATACTATATCGTCAACGAGCGTTAAGCGTGCAGACCCTACTGGTTCGAGAACTATGTAGACATGACTGAGACACCTCTCCGGTCAATAACCAATAGCGAAACCTGGATGCTCATATTGGCTCCTACATATTCTGTGAAGATCTTTATCGGTCAACCGTTATGACAACCACTAGTAGAAAACAGGGCTTTGGTTCGGCCAGAAAAGAGCATTAATCCCGGTTGCATTACGAACCGGGACTAATGTGAGCATTAGTCCCGGTTCGAGCGGCTAGGGCACCGTGCAGGCATTAGTCCCGGTTCAAATGGGACCGTTAGTCCCGGTTGGTGCCACGAACCGGGACTAAAGGGTGCGATGCCCATTAGTACCGGTTCGTGGCACCAACCGGTACTAAAGGTTAGACCTTTAGTCCCGGTTCGAGCCACCAACCGGTACTAATGGGGTTTGAGGCATTAGTACCGGTTCATGGCACGAACCGGTACTAAAGGTCCCATTTTCAAACTCTAACCCCCCCTCCCTGTGAATCGCCTTTTCAGTTTTGTAAAAAGCAAAAGAAAATGATAAGAACTTCAAAAATTAAAATCCTTCTAGATGTAGTTATGTTACTACATGTACTAGTTAGGAAAATTTAAAAACTTAAATTTAGACATGTTTTGCAAATTTTTAGAATCCTCAAATTCTAAAAGGAAAAAAAGATGCTCAAATTTCTGTTTTTTTTTTGAATTTTTGTTAAATCTGGTCAAACTACTTATTCAAGAAGTATTAGTGTTACTAAATAATTATTCAAGAATATTAGTGTTACTAAATAATTATTTCAGTTTTTTTGAATTTTGGTCAAATCTGGTCAAACTGTGGTCAAACAATGGTCAAACTATTTATTCAAGAAATATTAGTGTTACTAAATAATTATTTCAGTTTTTTTGAGTTTTGATCAAATCTGGTCAAACTGTGGTCAAACTGTGGTCAAACTATGGTCAAACTACTTATTCAAGAAATATTAGTGTTACTTAATAATTATTATTTTTTAGAACAATAGTTTCAAACTCAAACAGTGAAATGTGTGATTTCATGCTCAAGCGAAATTCCCGAGGGTTAATAGGATTGACATCTTACTATTGTCAGGAAAACAACAAGTGCAGACTTGGAAACGAGGGAGAATAGAACCCAGAAGTTAAGCGTGCTCAGGCTGGAGTAATGAGAGGATGGGTGACCGTCCGGGAAGTTGATGATTTGGAATGATGAGGGGTGATTAGAGATTAGAGGTTAAATTGAGCAGTGATGAGGGGTGATTAGAGATTAAAGGTTAAAATAATTCAAAATTTTGAAATTCAAAAAAAGTTCAAAAAAATCATAAAATTTTCTTTAGTACCAGTTGGTGTTACCAACCGGGACTAAAGGTGAACCTCCAGGCAGCGGCCACGTGGAGGGCCTTTAGTCTCGGTTCTTACACGAACCGGGACTAAAGGGGGAGGCTTTAGTAATGACCCTTTAGTCCCGGTTCTAGAACCGGGACTAAAGGCCCTTATGAACCGGGACTAAAGGCCGTTTTTCACTAGTGAACATACGTTATTCCCTTGGTCCGTCGGAATGTTACTTGCCAGAGATTCGATCGTCGGTATCTTCATACCTAGTTCAATCTCGTTACCGGCAAGCCTCTTTACTCGTTCCGTAATACATCACCTTGTGACCAACTCCTTAGTCGTTTGCTTGCAAGTTTATCATGTGTATTGCCGAGAGGGCCCAGAGATACCTCTCCGATACTCAGAGTGACAAATCATAATCTTGATCTATGCCAACTCAACAACCACCTTCGGAGATACCTATAGAGCATCTTTATAACCACTCAGTTATGTTGTGACGTTTGATAGCACACAAGGCATTCCTCCGGTATCCCGGAGTTGCATAATCTCATAGTCGAAGGAATATGTATTTGACATAAAGAAAGCAATAGCAATAAAACTGAACGATCATAATGCTAAGCTAACGGATGGGTCTTGTCCATCACATCATCTATTATGTTATTAAAACGATAAAAAACGAACGGTGATGATTTAGCGTTGTAGATTTAAGTTATTTAAACGGCTTAGATTCATCTGTACATGGACCAAAAGAACAAAAAACTCACGCGCCTGTGAAAGGGAAAAGGAAAGGAGAATATGACACGGACACGCACATTTCCATCGCAAGCAGTCAAACAAGAAAAAAAAAGGCCAAGTAACACACGTCCACACAATGGCCTATTTTAGCTCATGCATACGCATCAGCAAGTTTGATTCGGGGTGAAAGCTAACAAGGCACCCGAAAAAAGGAAAAAGTCCATTTTAAACCCTGAATTCATAGAGGTTCGGCGAAACAAAAACTCAAGTCGAAATCCCGGTTGATTGCACCCTAAACTATGCAATCCCGGTCTAAACTGAATCCTGGAGTCGTTTGGCAAACCAGGATCAATGACGTGTCACAGGATGGCCGGGATTGGTGCCATCTGTACATGGACCAAAAGAACAAAAAACTCACGCGCCTGTGAAAAGGAAAAGGAAAGGAGAATATGACACGGACACGCACATTTCCATCGCAAGCAGTCAAACAAGAAAAAAAAAAGGCCAAGTAGCACACGTCCACACAATGGCCTATTTTAGCTCATGCATACGCATCAGCAAGTTTGATTCGGGGTGAAAGCTAACAAGGCACCCGCAAAAAAAGGAAAAAGTCCATTTTAAACCCTGAATTCATAGAGGTTCGGCGAAACAAAAACTCAAGTTAAAATCCCGGTCGATTGCACCCTAAACTATGCAATCCCGGTCTAAACTGAACCCTGGAGTCGTTTGGTAAACCAGGATCAATGACGTGTCACAGGATGGCCGGGATTGGTGCCATTTCGCCGCACTGTTCCCCATTGGGCCGGCCCGCTTTAGCTTTCTTTTTCCTTCTTTTAAAACTCGCAGTTTTTTTTATTCTTTAAAAGAAGAAAAAAGAGCACGTAAAGGCCAAGTAGCACACGTCCACACAATGGCCTATTTTAGCTCATGCATACGCATCAGCAAGTTTGATTCGGGGTGAAAGCTAACAAGGCACCCGCAAAAAAAGGAAAAAGTCCATTTTAAACCCTGAATTCATAGAGGTTCGGCGAAACAAAAACTCAAGTTGAAATCCCGGTCGATTGCACCCTAAACTATGCAATCCCGGTCTAAACTGAACCCTGGAGTCGTTTGGTAAACCAGGATCAATGACGTGTCACAGGATGGCCGGGATTGGTGCCATTTCGCCGCACTGTTCCCCATTGGGCCGGCCCGCTTTAGCTTTCTTTTTCCTTCTTTTAAAACTCGCAGTTTTTTTTATTCTTTAAAAGAAGAAAAAAGAGCACGTAGGGTGACTAGAACCCGCGACCTGCTGCTGTTAGTCGACGGAAGTAACCACCTAGACAGCACATCATTGTTCACATTATCCCTGTTTCTTCTTTCTTTTTCTGTTCTTTTTATTTATATTTTTCGTTTTTAATTTTTTGTTAAATTCGTGGACATCTTAGTAGGGAATACCAAACGAAAAAAAAATCTCGTGAACCAATTTTTCAAAAGGAAAAAAGGCCGCAATTTTTTTATAAAAATTTCATGGATTTAGAAATAAATTCAAATGTTTTCAAAAGAAGTTCACAAATTTTCAAAAGAAAAGTTCTCGGAATTTTGAAAGAAGTTGTAAAAATGAAAAGAGTTCGTGGATTTGAAAAAAGTCCACGGATTCAAAAAAAGTCGACGAGTTCTGTAAAAAGTTTCACGCATTAGATAAAAACAAAAAAAAGCTAAGAAATTGGAATAAATTATTCACAAGAGGTGAGGTGGCGTAGTTGGTAAGGACAGTTTTTGCACCAAAAAGGGGAGGTTGCAAGTTCAAAACACCTTATGTGCACACCTTTTTTTAGCAGTGTAACAGAAAAAAGACATTTTAACAGGCAAAAAAAAATACAAATTCATTGAAAAGTTAGTCAACTTGAATAGTTCATCAAATTTAGAAAATTTTCATTATTTTGAAACAAGTTCATTGAATTTGAAAAAGTTCATGAATTCAAAAGATTCAGAAAAAAGTTCACAGAAAAGAAAAAAATTCATAAACTCGAGAAAAGTTCACGAAATTGAAAAAAGAAGAAAAACAGCACAAAAAAGCAAACAAGCTGGAATCTAGCACAAAAAATGATCATTATTAAAAATAGAATGAAAGAATAAACTATCACGAAGCAGATGTTTTCCTGGATGGTTAGCGCGCTCGTACATTGCGTGTGAGATGCTGGGTTCGAAACGTCATGGCGCGCGTTTTTTCAAACATTTTGCACAAAAACGTAAAGAAAAAAGAGTATGATGGGCCGGCCCAGTGCGCGCTGTGGTCAACATCGCTGCTGCTTGGCCCGCGAGCCAGACAAATCCCTGCCACGTCAGCGTTTTTATGTATCAAACCATGTCAAGGTTCGATTTAGACCGGGATTGCATAGTTCAGGGTGCAATCGACCGGGATTTCAACTTGAGGGTTCATTTCGCCAAACCTCTACGAGTTTAGGGTTTAAAAAAAGGCAATGCACCTGTGTTTGGATCGGTATGTACATGCATATGTTTGGGTCGGACCTAAAAACTAGCTACCCGCGTAAAAATAAGAAACAAAGTCATACTAGGACACGTTTTGATGCAAAAGCCCAATCCATAAGAACGTAGGCACTGTCAACCTGGGTAGGCCACGCAATCGGCCATCCCAACATGTTGTACACGCACAGAAATTCATAGCTGTTAATGAGATGACCAGCTCTACACGTTATACACAGACAAGAATTTACCGGCCTATTTTTTAAGATGGAATTGACCGGCCTAATTAATAAATTCTTACATGCAGACATCATTGATGATGGCAGCAGGCCAATTGATCAAATCTTGCAAACAATTAGTGTTTACATATTGCTAATATTAAATTAATTTACTAATGTAACAACGCAAGGTATCAGTAATGCATACGTAGCATCAATATATCATTCTTAGATCATATGTTTTATCATACATTACAAATTTAGTTAAAAGGAGTTTTCTTTAATAATTAATATATAAATTTCATATTTCTGTTGCACAAAATTAATTAAGCAATCTTTTATCACACCTTAAAAATGAGTTAAATTTAAAAGCATGCATTAATTTCAAATAATATTAAATGTATAAATTTAAAATATGACAATCGTAAATGGAAATCTAGCCGCACAAATGCGCGGGTAACCCCGCTAGTTCTCCTAATGATGTGATCCCGTTATCATATGACAACTCATGTCCATGGTCAGAAAACCTTAGTAGAGGCTCACTAGGGACACAGTGTTTATCTATGTGTTCACACATGTATTTAGGTTTCCGATCAGTACAATTCTACCATGAATAGTAAACATTTATCATAAATAAGGAAATATAAAATAACAATTTTATTATTGTCTTTAGGGTATATTTCCTTCAGGTGACACCCCAACTGTAGATCAAGGCGGACAGGGTGCTCCATGGCCTTAGGAGTCGGCCCATGCTGCCGGTCTTCGAAGCCATTTTCCGATCTTCGGAAAGTCTATGTAGCTCATTGTCCATTGTATGCCCGATCAAGGGGCCCTACGTACCTCTAATTAAAGGTCGCCTTTTACTGGCAACGAGGAGGATTGACGACGGTGGCACAGATTCTTTCTAGCTTGTATGATGCTCGTGCGCTCTAAACACCTGATACGATACATTACTTGTAGTTAAACCTCTTTTTTATCCAATGTTGAATCGTGTATGGTGTTTGATAGAATTCTTGATTTTTTTGCCTTTTCATTGCCCTAATCTTGAGACAATATTTGTACCTGAACAGGCTCGCCCAGGTGACCAACAATGCACCTCCCTTCTTTTTCTTCGAGGTGAATTTTTTCAGCATCCCAATTCCCCCCTTCCTCCTCCCGCGTCGCCCCCGTGGAGCAACAGGGGTGGAAACCCTAAATCCCACCGCCGCCAGTACCACTCCCTTCCCTCCACCTCCCTCACCGCCTTTAGGGGGAGCGCCCGGGCAAATCCCAGTCGGCGCCGGCACCGGAGGGGTCTTTCCTATCCTTTCGCGCGATGGGGCGGGCACGGGCCATCTTCCCCGGGCTAGAGCATTGTGCGGGCGCCGGGCATCACGGCGACGACGCACAGGCGCGGCGACATGCGCGTCTGTGTCACTACCGCGGCAGGTGATGTGGTGACATGCGCGTCGAGCCACCCGCCGCGCGCACAGGGGGTGCCCGTTGTGGCCGAGTGCCGCTCCTCCGTCTTCCCCTTTCCCCAGCATGATGCTTCCTGGTCGTGAACTCGGCGATGCCTGCGGCGGGACAGTCATTGCCGGTTTTGGTGCTCGATGGAGTTGGATTTATTTTCAGTGGGGCTAACTTGGAGGCTATATGCACTGCACAATTTTTCGCTAGGAGGCCGAGAAAGCGGGCTATCTTAGAGGCATCTGAGGCTCTATACAGTAGAAATGTGCTGTATAGATTGCACTTATGGACTGGCTTGACATTAATTAGCTAGTTGTAAATCATGGGGAGCCCTATAGTGAGATTGTGTGGGGGTGGGTGAGCGCCAGAGTGGGGTGTTCTTTCAAGTCTCTATATTAATGTTTCTGTATCCGGAACCATCAAACATCTCCTTGTTGGCAACGAGCCAGGACCGAGAAAATAATAACAATTAGACACCTGAGTTGTACATAAAGCTTACCGAACTTGACACAAAGTTAAGGTATGCAAAAAGTTCAAACCGTATACAAGGTAGGCGGTCTACGTTGGCCTCCTGTTATATATACTAGTTGGCTTTTCCCGCAAAAAAAATATACTAGTTGGCCTCCGGTTATATATACTAGCCTCCGTCGTTGATCCTCATGACCTATCGTACGTACGTGCACCAGGCTAGGTTAATCAAATCAAGGTCCTGATCCCTTCCGTTGTTGACTGATCCCTTTGCTTCTGATATATCACGTACGTGCAGCAGCAGACCATGGAACATGATACGCCTCCAACGTATTTATAATTTTTAATTGTTTCATGCTATTATATTATCTATTTTGAATATTTTATATGCATTAATATGCTATTTTATATTATTTTTGGTATAACCTATTAACCTAGAGCCTAGTACCAGTTTCTGTTTTTTTCTTGTTTTTGAGTTTCGCAGAAAAGGAATACCAAACGAAGTCCAAACTCAATAAAACCTTCGCGATGATTTTTCTTGGACCAGAAGACAGCTAGGAGACTTGGAGTGCAAGTCAGGAGAGCCACGAGGCAGCCACAAGGGTGGAGGGCGCGCCCTCCTACCTTGTGGACCCCTCGGCGACCCACTAACCTAGATCTTCCTCCTATATATTCACATATATTCCCAAACCATCAGAAGTATCCACGAAAACATTTTTCCACCGTTGCAACCTTCTGTTCCCGTGAGATGCCATCTTGGGGCCTTTTATAACATCCTGCCGGAGGGGGATTCGTTCACGGATGGCTTCTACATCAGCCCTATTGCCCTTCCGATGAAGCGTGAGTAGTTTACCACAGACCTACGGGTCCATAGCTAGCAGCTAGATGGCTTCTTCTCTCTCTTTGATTCTCAATACCATGTTCTCTTTGCTTTTTTGGAGATCTATCCGATGTAATCTTATTTTGCGGTGTGTTGGTCGAGATCCGATGAATTGTGGATTTATGATCAGCTTATCTATGAATATAATTTGAATCTTCTCTGAATTCTTATATGCATGATTTGGTATCGTTGTAATTCTCTTCGAACTACCGGTTTAGTTTGGCCAACTAGATTGGTTTTTCTTGCAATGGGAGAAATGCTTAGCTTTGGGTTCAATCTTGCAGTGTCCTCACCCAGTCACAAAGTAGGGGTAGCGAGGCACGTATTGTATTGTTGCCATCAAGGATAAAAAGATGGGGTTTATTTCATATTGCTTGAGTTTATTCCTCTACATCATGTCATCTTATTTAAAGCGTTACTCTGTTCTTTATGAACTTAATACTCTAGATGCAGGCAGGAGTCGTTCGATGTGTGGAGTAATAGTAGTAGATGCAGGCAGGAGTCGGTCTACTTGACACGGCCGTGATGTCTATATTGCATAATAATTGCCTTGCATATCGTCATAACTTTGCGCTTTTCTACCAATTGCTCAACAGTAATTTGTTCACCCAATGTATTATTTGCTATCTTAAGAGAAGCCTCTAGTTAAACCTATGGCCCCCGGGTCTATTTTCCATCATATTAGTTTTCGATCTACTAGTATGCAATATTTTATTTTCATATCTATAAACCAAAAAACCCAAAAATATTTACTTTATCTTTTGTTTAGTTTTATCTATCTCTATCAGATCTCACTTTTGCAAGTGACCGCGAAGGGATTGACAACCCCTTTATCGCGTTGGGTGCAAGTTATTTGATTGTTTGTGCAGGTATTGGTAATTTGTGCGTTCTTCTCATACTGGATTGATACCTTGCCTCTCTAACTGAGCGAAATACTTATCTCTACTTTGTTGCATCACACTTTCCTCTTCAAGGGAAAAACCAACGCAAGCTCAAGAAGTAGCAGAACACTACAAGGTCTCCCTCACCCCTCCGTCCTCGCCGCCCATTGATACATCTCCGTCGTATCTATAATTTTTGACTCTTTCATGCCAATATTATACAACTTTCACATACTTTTGGCAACATTTTTATATGACTTATTGGACTTACCTATTGATCCAGTGCCCAGTGCCAGTTCCCGTTTGTTGCATGTTTTTTGTATCACAGAAAATCCATATCAAATGAAGTCCAAATGCAATAATATTTTACGGAGAATTATTTTGGAATATATGTGATTTTTGGGACATGGAATCAACGCAAACGGAGGCCCACACAGCCCACAAGACACCAGAGCACACCCCAGGTGCCCGCGCGTGGTGGTGGGTTGTGCTCACCTCGTATGTCGGTTGGAGCTCTACTTCGGGCGCAAGGAATCTTATATCCGGAAAAATCATGTTAAAATCTCAGCACAATCGGAGTTACGGATCTCCCAGAATATAAGAAACGGTTTTCGGCCAGATCTGGTAAACACGAAACAGAAGAGAACAGAGAGGGAAATCCAATCTCGGAGGGGCTCCCGCCCCTCCGCCGCCATGGAGGCCATGGACCAGAGGGGGAACCCTCCTCCCATCTAGGGGGGAGGCCATGGAGGAAGAAGAAGGAGGGGGGCTCTCTCCCCCTCTCTCCCGGTGGCGCCGGAGTGTCGCTGGGGCAAGGATCGTGACGGCGATCTACATCAACAATCTTGCTACCGTCAACACCAAATTTCTCCCCCTCTATGCAGCGGTGTAACACCTCTTCTCCCCGTTGTAATCTCTACTTAAACATGGTGCTCAACTCCAAATATTATTTCCCAATGATATTTGGCTATCCTATGATGTTTGAGTAGATCCGTTTTGTCCTATGGGTTAATCCTGATCTTGGTTGGTATGATTGTATATTTTATTTATGGTGCTGTCCTACAGTGCCCTCCGTCTCGCGCAAACGTGAGGGATCCCCACTGTAGGATGTTGCAATACGTTCATGATTCACTTATGGTGGGTTGCGAGAGTGACAGAAGCTTAAACCCGAGTAGGTGGGTTGTTGCGTATGGGATAAAGAGGACTTGATACTTAATGCTATGGTTTGGTTTCACGACCTTAATGATCTTTAGTAGTTGCGGATGCTTGCTAGTGGTCCAATCATAAGTGCATATGATCTAAGTAGAGAAAGTATGTTAGCTCATGCCTCTCCCTCATATAGAATTACAAAAATGATTACCAATACTTGTTATCGATTGCCTAGGGACAAATGACTTTCTTGTTGGCAAAAGCTATCCACTTTTATTACCATGCAATTTATTCTTAGTTTTATTATCGCAAAGTAATCGTAGTTTTATTCTTGCAAAATAGTATCATACTTGTTTTAGGTAAAGGAAACGTCAAGTGTGTGTAGAGTTGTATCGGTGGTCGATAGAACTTGAGGGAATATTTGTTCTGCCTTTAGCTCGTCGTTGGGTTCGACACTCTTATTTATCGAAGAAGGCTACAAACGATCCCCTATACTTGTGGCTTATCAAGACCTTTCTCTGGCGCCGTTGCCGGGTTGCAATAGCGTGGGGTAAATATTCTCGTGTGTGCTTGTTTGCTTTATCACTAAGTAATTTTTATTTTGTGCTCTTGTTTTCTATGTCTAGTTATGGGTAGGAAAAGCAAAATACCAAAAAAATTAGTTGTACCTACCAAACCAATGGTTGAAGAACCACCCAAAATCTATCATACTGGTGAAGCTTTTTACTTGGATCATCTTCGATCCCTATGTGCTCGTGTTGAAACCCCAACTAGCTTAGTTCAGGGCAAATCTTTAGATGAGCATGCTTGTTATGTGCGACACCGCTAATCTCAAAAAGGGAAACTTTTACTAGATCAAATTCATCGTTTGCAATGCTATGCTTCGAATTTATGTGAAATATATGATTTTACTTGTTGTTCAGAAGAACCTAAGAAACACCTTCCCTATGAATGTGAGTTTAGTGATAATGGAATCGTATCTTCTTATGCCAAAGGTGTTTATAATTATTATGATGTTGAACAAATCGAAGAATTTGTTGCTTTTAAGGGTGCTTATGAAATTGGTTATTTGATTGAAAAGTATGATGCTACTCTTTACAAATCTGAAAATTTTGACATACTTAAATATTGCGATGATAACTATACTTCCAATGCTTATATTAAACCGTATATTGAGGACTTCTACGCTGTCCAAGAGGAGACTAATATTTTGCAGAAGTCTTGGAAAAAGAAATTGATAAGACCGTGAGCTCATTGGATGAAAAAGATGATGTGGAGAGCGAAGAACAAAAGAAGGAAGAGCGGATTAGCTACCCGTGCCCACCTTCTAATGAGAGTAACTCTTCAACTCATACATTATTTAATCTCCCTTCGTTCTTACTGAAGGATGAATGCTATGATGATTGCTATGACCCCATTGATTCATTTAAAATATCCCTTTTTGATGAACTTGATGCTTGCTATGCTTGTGGCCAAGATGCCAATATGAATTATGCTTACGGAGATGAACTTGCTGTAGTCCCATATGTTAAGAATGAAATTGTTGCTATTGCACCCACACATGATAGTCCTATTATCTTTTTGAATTGTCCAAACTACACTATATCGGAGAAGTTTGCTCTTATTAAGGATTACATTGATGGGTTGCCTTTTACAGTTGCACATGATGATTTTGATGAATATAATGTGCATGTGCTTGCCACTCCTACTTGCAATTATTATGAGAGAGGAACTACATCCCCGCCTCTCTATGTTTCCAACACGATAAAATTGCACGAAACTACTTATGCTATGTATTGGCCTTTATTTGATGTGCATGAATTGTTCTTGTATGACATGCCGATGCATAGGAAGAGGGTTAGACTTCGTCATTGAATGATTTATGTTGCTTTGTGCTCTCTACTAAATGCCAAATCATTGTTAATTAAAATTGGCTTTGATATACCTTGGGATCCGGGTGGATCCATTACTTGAGCACTTTATGCCTAGCTTAATGGCTTTAAAGAAAGCGCTGCCAGGGAGACAACCCGGAAGTTTTAGAGATTCATTTATTTCTGTTGAGTGCTTTTATAAAATTTAAAACCCAAAAAATATAGAGGAGAACCTAAAACTTCACAAAAAGAAAAGTGAAAGTGAGAGGGACAAGCATTGTGAAAGTGGGAGCTAGCCTTGAACTTTGTTCATGCCCATGGAAACTTTGTGAATCTTAATTACAAAAACTTTTCAACAAAAATAATTATCCCGTTGTACAAAGCTATTGTATTATATCATGTGCCAAGATTTGCCTTTAGGATGATTAGATTGCTTGTTGGTATGTGCGGTGCAGAAACAGAAACTTTGGCTGTAGCGCGTGAATTTTCATTTTTTACTGGAACGTCAAAGGTTCTGAAACTTTTTTCGCACTATGGATATACTAATTTTTTATTCCATCCTAATTTTTCAGAATTTTTGGAGTAACATAAGTATGGCAGATGTTCAGATTGCTACAGACTGTCCTGTTTAAGAGAGATTCTGCTTTTGATGTATTGTTTTGCTTGTTTTGATGAAACTATCGTTTCTATCGGTGGTATAAGCCATGGAAAGGTTATATTACAATAGCTACAATGCAAAAACAAAATATGAATTGGTTTGGAACAGTACTTAGAGTAGTGATTTGCTTTATTATACTAACGGATCTTACCGAGCTTTCTGTTGAGTTTTGTGTGGATGAAGTGATCAAAGATCGAGGAGGTCTCGATATGAGGAGAAGGAGGAGAGGCAAGAGCTCAAGCTTGGGGATGCCCAAGGCACCCCAAGTAAATATTCAAGGAGACTCAAGCGTCTAAGCTTGGGGATGCCCCGGAAGGCATCCCATCTTTCTTCAACAAGTATCGGTATGTTTTCGTTTTCGTTTTGTTCATGTGATATGTGCAAATCTTGGAGCGTCTTTTGTGTTTGTTTTTCATTTTTCTTTTATGCACCATGCTGGTATGAGATAGCCCATGGTTGATTTATAGAATGCTCATTGCACTTCACTTATATCTTTTGAGTATGGCTTTATAGAATGCCTCATGTGCTTCACTTATATCATTTGAAATTTGGATTGCCTGTTTCTCTTCACATAGAAAACCGTTATTTGTAGAATGCTCTATTGCTTCACTTATATTTATTAGAGCATGATCTTTTGTAGAAAGAATTAAACTCTCATGCTTCACTTATATCTGTTTAGAGAGTCAACAGGAATTGGTCAATTGCATGGTTAGTCACGAAATCCTACATAAAACTTATGGATCACTGAATATGATATGTTTGATTCCTTACAATAGTTTTGCGATATAGAGATGATAATATGTGGGAGGTACCAGTAAACGGTTGTGGTTAGTAGGAATATTGGTGTTAAGGTTTGTGATTCCCGAAGCATGCACGTATAGTCTCTCGTTATGCTATGAAGTTGGAGCATGATTTTTTATTGATTGTCTTCCTTATGAGTGGCGGTCGGGGACGAGTGATGGTCTTCCTACCAATCTATCCCCCTAGGGGAATGCGTAGTATTACTTTGCTTCAAGGGCTAATATACTTTTGAAATAAGTATATGAGTTCTTTATGACTAATGTGAGTCCATGGATTATACGCGCTCTTACCTTTCGCAATTTGCTAGCCTCTACGGTACCATGCATTGCCCTTTCTCACCTCGAGTGTCAGTGCGAACTTCGCCGGTGCATCCAAACCCCGTGATATGATACACTCTATCACAAGCCTTATTATATCTTCCTCAAAAGAGCCACCATACCTACCTATTATGGCTTTTCCATGGCCATTCTGAGATATATTGCCATGCAACTTTCACCGTTTTCGTTTGATGACTTGAGCATTCATTGTCATATTGCTTTGCATGATCATATAGCTGACATAGTAGTTGTGGCTCAGCCATCATTTTTCATGCATGTTACACTAGATCACTGCACATCCTGGTACATTGCCAGAGGCATTCATATAGAGTCATACTTTGTCATAGGTATCGAGTTGTAATTTTTATTTCTTTTGAGTTATAAGTAAATAGAAGTGTGATGATCATCATTATTCATTTTTAGAGCAGTGCCCCAGTAAGGAAAGGATGATGGAGACTATGATTCCCCCACAAGTCAGGATGAGACTCCGGACAATGAGAGAAAAAAAAAGAAAAAAAGAAGAAAGAAAAAAAGAAAAAGAAAAAAAAAAGAGAGAAGGGACATTGTTAGTATCCTTTACCACACTTGTGCTTCAAAGTAGCACCATGTTTTTCATATGAAGAGTCTCCTATGTTGTCACTTTCATATACTAGTGGGAATTTTTCATTATAGGATTAGATGCATACCCACTTAGTTTTCATATTGAGCTTTCATACACTTATAGCTCTTTGTGCATCCGTTGCATGGAAATCCCTACTCCTCACGTTGATATCAATTGATGGGCATCTCCATAGCCCATTGGTTGGCCTCGTCGATGTGAGGCTTTCTTACTTTTTTTTGTCTTCTCTATATTTACCCCTATCATCATACTCTATTCCATCCGTAGTGCTATATCCATGGCTTGCACTCATGTATTGCGTGAGGGTTGAAAAAGCTGAAGCGCGTTAAAGAGTATGAACCAATTGCTCGGCTTGTCATCGGGGTTGTGCATGATAAATACTTTGTGTTAAGAAGACAGAGCATGACAAGACTATATGATTTTGTAGGGATAGCTTTCTTTAGCGTTGATATTTTGAAAGACATGATTGTTTGTTGGGATGCCTGAGTATTGATGTCTTTATGTCAAATTATAGACTATATTGCTTCGAATCACTCATGTCTCAATATTCATGCCATGATTAGACATATGATCAAGTTTATGCTAGGTAGCATTCCACAACAAAAATTATCTTTTTTATCATTTACCTACTCGAGGACGAGCAGGAATTAAGCTTGGGGATGCTAATACGTCTCTGTCGTATCTATAATTTTTGATTGTTTCATGCCAATATTATACAACTTTCACATACTTTTGGCAACATTTTTATATGTTTTATTGGACTAACCTATTGATCCAGTGCCCAGTGCTAGTTCCTGTTTGTTGCATGTTTTTTGTATCGCATAAAATCCATATCAAATGAAGTCCAAATGCAATAAATTTGACGGAGAAATATTTTGAAATATATGTGATTTTTGGGACTTGGAATCAACGCAAACGGAGGCCCACACAGCCCACAAGACATCAGGGCGCGCCCCAGGTGCCAGGCGCGTGGTGGTGGGTTGTGCTCACCTCGTACGTCGGTTGGAGCTCTACTTCAGGCGCAAGGAAGATTATATCCGTAAAAAAATCGTGTTAAAATCTCAGCGCAATCAGAGTTACGGATCTCCTAGAATATAAGAAACGGTTTTCGGCCAGATCTGGGAAACGCGAAACAGAAGAGAACAGAGAGGGAGATCCAATCTCGGAGGGGCTCCCGCCCCTCCGCCGCCATAGAGGCCATGGGCCAGAGGGGGAACCCTCCTCCCATCTAGGAGGGAGGCCAAGGAAGAAGAAGAAGGAGGGGGGCTCTCTCCCCCACTCTCCCGGTGGCGCCGGAGTGCCGCTGGGGCAACGATCGTGACAGTGATCTACATCAACAATCTTGCTACCGTCAACACAAACTTTCTCCCCCTCTATGCAGCGGTGTAACACCTCTTCTCCCCGATGTAATCTCTACTTAAACATGGTGCTCAACTCCATATATTATTTTTCAATGATATTTGGCTATCCTATGATGTTTGAGTAGATCCGTTTTGTCCTATGGGTTAATCGTGATCTTGGTTGGTATGGTTGTATATTTTATTTATGGTGCTGTCCTACGGTGCCCTTCGTCTCGTGCAAACATGAGGGATCCCCGGTGTATGGTGCTGCAATACGTCCATGATTCGCTTATGGTGGGTTGCGAGAGTGACAGAAGCTTAAACCCGAGTAGGTGGGTTGTTGCGTATGGGATAAAGATGACTTGATACTTAATGCTATGATTGGGTTTCACGACCTTAATGATCTTTAGTAGTTGCGGATGCTTGCTAGGGGTCCAATCATAAGTGCATATGATCCAAGTAGAGAAAGTATGTTAGCTCATGCCTCTCCCTCATATAGAATTACAAGAATGATTACCGGTACTTGTTTTCGATTACCTAGGGACAAATGATTTTCTTGTTGACAAAAACTATCCACTTTTATTACCATGCATTTATTCGTAGTTTTATTCTTTCAAAATAGTTTCATACTTGTTTTAGGTAAAGCAAACTTCAAGTGTGTGTAGAGTTGTATCGGTGGTCGATAGAACTTGAGGGAATATTTGTTCTGCCTTTAGCTCCTCATTACGTTCAACACTCTTATCTATCAATAAAGGCTACAAACGATCCCCTATATACTTGTTGGTTATCACCCATCTTTGTGCCTCCATACGACCGCAACTCCTACTATTACCCGCCTGCGCCCCAGACCATCACGATGGATGCCGACGGCGGACATGGCTACGGCTACGGCGGCGCCGTGTCCTTGGTCGCCGCTGGTCTCATGGACCGGGGTGGCCCCGGACTATCACGGCTTCTTTGACGGTCAGTTGCAGCAGGCGGCGCCAAGTCTCTTTTACGCGCTTCCGAGGGCTAGAGGTGAGACCGGTACCTCGTAGCCGACGGCGGCGCTGAGCCCACATACGGAGCCATGGCAGCCGATGCCCCAACAGTCGATCAAGGCGGACATGGTGCTCTATGGCCCCAGGAGTCGGCCCTGGCTGCTAGTTTTCGAAGCCATTTGCCCGTCTTCGGAAAGTCGCAAAGAGTAGCATAGTATACATATGTAGCTCATTGTCCATCCTATGCCCGATCAAGGGGCCCTACGCACCTGGGAAGGTTGCCTTTTTCCAGCGATGACGAGGATCGACGACGACGATACATATTCGTTCTAGCATGTATAAAGCCCGTGCGCTCTAAACATCTGATACGATACATTACTTGTAAATTAAACCTCTTTTATCCAATGTTGAATCGTGTATGGTGTTTGCTAGAATTTTAGATATTGTCTCCTTTTCATCACCCTAATCTTCACACAATATTTGTACCCGAACATGCTCGCCCAGCTGACCAACAATGTGCTTCCCTTCTTTTTCTTGGAAGTTAATTTTTTTCACCATCCCAACTCCTCCCTCCCTTGTCGCGCCCGTGGGGCAACGGGGAGAAAACCCTAAATCCAGTTGCCACTGGTCCCCCCTCTCTCGCTGTCTCCTGGGGGCACGCTAGGGAGAAGCCCAGTCGGCGCCAGTGGCAGTGGGGGTCTTTACCATCCTGACGCGCGGTGGGGCGGTCGTAGGTCATCATCCTCGGGCAAGAGCGTTGTGCGGGTGACGGGCATCACGGTGATGACGCGCAGGCTTGACGACATGCGCGTTTGTGTTCTTGGCACGGCAGACGATTGTCCTGGCAGTTCGTGCGGGTTAGCTAGCCCTGGTATGATCTAGTCGGATCTAGTGCTGGCGGCCCATATGGCGGCGAGTGCTGGGAGCTGTCGTGCATTGGGTGGCGGTGCTGGTGGCATGCCTTCCTTCCAGGCTTTCGGACGACGACACGGGCGGGCAGCTCCTGGGCCCATCCGTGGAGGTGGTGGCGGTGGATCTTCTCCCATCCATGGAGGGGGGTGGCCTTGTGTCAGTCCATGCCATTCGGAGGGCTGGGGCGAAGCAGGGGTGCTTCTGGGGGAGGGGTGCTGTGGGAGTGATGGGGGCTTCGACATGGTCGAGCCGCCCGTCGCCGGCACATGGGGTGCCAGTTGTAGCCGCGTGCCGCTCCTCCCCCTTCCGCTTTCTTGGCCTGATGCGTCCTGGTCGCGATCCCGGCGATGCCTGCGGCAACACGGTCGTTGCCGGTTCCGGCAGTGGATGGAGTTGGATTTATTTTTGGTGGGGCTAACTTGGAGGCAATATGCAATTTATAATTTTGCGCTAGGAGGCTGAGAATGCGGCCTATCTTAGAGGCAGTTGAGCCTCTACATAGTACAAGTGTGCCTTATAGATTTTGACTTACGGACTGGCGTGACATTAATTACCTAGTTGTAAATCCTGGGGAGCCCTATATTGAGAGTGTGGGGGGTAGGTGAGCACCTGAGTGGAGTGTTCTTTCAAATCTCTACATGAATGTTTCTTTATCTGGAACCATCAAACGTGTCCTTGTTGGCAATGAGTCGGGACCGAGAAAATAATCATAGTTAGAGATGTGAGTTGTAAATAAAGCATACCGAACTCGACACATAGTCTAGATATGCAAAAAGTTCAAACCGTATAAAAGGCAGGCGATCTATGTTGGCCACATGTTATATATACGACCTCTGGCATTGATCCTCACGACCCATCGTACGTACGTGCAGTAGGCTAGGTTAATCAAATCAAGGTCCTACTCCCTTCCGTTGTTGATTAATCCCTTTGCTTCTGATATATCACGTATGTGTAGCCGCAGGCCATGCACGACTACAAGGTCTTCCTCACCCCTCCGTGCTCGCTGCCCATCTTCGTGCCTCTATACGACCGCAGCTCCTACTATTCCCTGCCAGCGCGCCAGACCATCACGATGGACGCCGATGGCGGACATGGCTACGGCTATGGCGGCACGCCCATCCACCCGCCGTCTCCTTGGTCGTCGCCGGTCTCGGGGACCGGGGTGGCCCCGGACTATCACCGCTTCATTGACAGCCAGTTGCAGTAGGCGATGCGAGGTCTATTTTACGAGCTTTCGAGGGCTGGAGGTGAGACTTGTACCTTGTAGCCGACGGCGACGCCGAGCCCATACACGAAGCCATGGCAGTTGACGCCCCATCAGTCGATCAAGGCAGACATGGTGCTCTATGGCCCCAGGAGTCGGCCCAGGGCAGCCAGTCTTTGAAGCCATCTATCGGTCTTCGGAAAGTCACAAAGAGTAGCATAGTATACGTACGTAGCCCATTGTCCATTGTATGCCCGATCAAGGGGCCCTACGTTCCTGGCAAGGTCGCCTTTTACCGGCGATGAGGAGGATCGATGACGACGACACATATTCGTTCTAGCATGTATAAAGCCCGTGCGCTCTAAACCTCTTTTATCCAATGTTGAATCGTGTATGGTTTTCCTAGAATTCTAGATATTGTGTCCTTTTCATCGCCCTAATCTTCACACAATATCTATACCTGAACATGCTCGCCCAGGTGACCAACAATGTTTTTCCCTTCTTTTTCTTGGACGTTGATTTTTTTCACCATCCCAACTCCACCACCCGCATCACCCCCATGGGGCAACGGGGAGAAAAAACTAAATCCCGCTGCCGCCGGTCCCTCCTCTCGTGCCGTCACCAGGCGGTGTGCCAGGGAGAAGCCCAATCGGCGCTAGCGGCAGCGGTATATTTACCATCCTGTTGCACGACGGGACCGTCGTGGGCCGTCGTCCCCGGGACGGAGTGTTGTGCGGGCGCCGGGAATCACGGCGACGATGCGGTGGCGCGACGACGTGCAAGTTTGTGTTGTTGGCACGGCAGACAATGTGGTGGTTGGCTGCTCCTTCGATGGCGGATACTTCTTCGGGTAGTTCGTGCGGGTTAGCAATGGTTAGATCCGGACGTATCTAGCGCCGGCTGCCCATCCGGCTGCGAGTGCTGTGAGCTGTCGTGCATAGGGTGGCGGTGCTGGTGGCATGGCCTTCTTTCCCGGCATTCAGACGACGGCGTGCAGCGCGGGTGAGCTACTCCTGGGCCCATCGTTGGCGGTCGTGGCGGTGGATCTTCTCCCCTCCTTCGTTGGATGGGTGACCGTCGGTGGCCTTGCTTCCATCTGGGCCAGTCGCAGGGCTGGGGTGAAGCAGCGGTGCTTCTGGGGAAGGGCTGTGGGAGGGATGGGGGCTTCAACATGGTCGAGCCGCCCGCTGCCATCCCAGGGGGTGCCGGTCGTGGCTGAGTGCCACTCCTCCCCCTTCCCCTTTCCACGGCCTGATGCTTCCTAGTCGCGATCCCAGCGATGCCTATGGCGGAACGGTCGTTGCCGGTTCCGGTGGTGGATGGAGTTGGACTTATCTTCTGTGGGGCTAACTTGGAGGCAATATGCATTGCACAATTTTGCGCCAGGAGGCTGAGAATGCAGCCTATCTTGGATGCATCTGAGCCTCTATACAGTAGAAGTATGCCTTACAGATTGCGACTTACGTACTATTGTGACATTCATGACGTAGTTGTAAATCACGGGGAGCCCTATATTGAGAGTGTGTGGGGGGTGGGTGAGCGCTTGAGTGGGGTGTTCTTTCAAGTCTCAACATGAATGTTGCTGCTAGACGGGAATGGCGCATGAAGAGACGGCGAGAGCCGCGTGGAAATGCAGAGGGGGAAGAGGGGTTGGAGGTGAGACCGGCACCATGCAGCCGACGGTGCCGCCGAGCTCATAAACGGAGCCATGGTAGCTCGCGCCCTAGTAGTCGATCAAGGCGTACAGGGTGCTCTATGTTCCCAAGTGTCGGACCACACGCTGCCGGTCTTCGAAGCCATCTGCCAGTCTTCGGAAGTTACAAAGAGTAGCATAGTATACGTACGTAGCTTGTTGTCCATTTTATGCCCCATCAAGGGGCCCTACGTACCTCTGAAGATCACCTTTTACCGGCGACAAGGAGGATCGACGACGACGGCGCAGATTCGTTCTAGCATGTATAATAACCGTGCGCTTTAAACACTTCATACCATACATTACTTGTAGTTAAACCTCTTTTTTATCCAATGTTGAATCGTGTATGGTGTTTGCAAGAATTCTTGATATGGTCGCCTTTTCATCGCCCTAATCTTGAGACAGTATTTGTACATGAACATGCTCGCCCAGGTTACCAACAATGTGCCACCCTTCTTTTGTTGGACGTTGATTTTTTCCAGCATTGCTACTCCCCCTCCCCCTTCGCGTCACCCAATGGGGAAAAGGGGAGGAAACCCTAAATCTCGCCGCCGCCGGTCCCCCTCCCTTGCCTCCACCTCCCACGCCGCCGCCGAGGGGCGCGCCTAGGCGAAGTCTAGTCGGCGCCAGCGTCGGCCGGGTCTTTCCCACCTGTTGCACGGTGGGGCGGCCACGGGCCGTCGTCCCTAGGGCAGAGCGTGGTGCTGGCACCGGACATCATGGGGACAACGCGCAGTCGCGGCGACGTGCGCGTCTATGTCGCTGGCACGGCAGGCAATGTGATGATTGGCCGCTCCTTTGGTGGCAGACGATTCTTCGGGCGTTTCACTCGGGTTGCCCCGGTCAGATCCGACCGGATCTAGCGCCCGCGGCCCATCTAGCCGTGAGGGCTGGGAGCTCCCGTGCATAGGGTGGTGGTGCTGGTGGGGTGTTCTTCGTTCCCGCCTTTCGGACGATGGCGTGCGGCGCGGGTGGGCTACTCCCGTGCCCATCCTTGGCAGCGGTGGTGCTGGATCTTCTCCCCTCCTTCGTTGGATGGGCGACTGTTGGTGGCCTTGCGTCGGTCTGCGTCAGTCGCAGGGATGGGGTGAAGCAGTGCTTCGGGGGGGGGGGGGGGGGGGAGGGATGTGGAATCGTCCAGGTCGTGGCCGAGTGCCGCTCCTCCCCCTTCCCCTTTCCTCGGCCTGAAGCTTCTTGGTCATGATCCCTGCGATGCCTGCGGAGGGATAGTCGTTGTCGTTTTGGCGGTGGATGGAGTTGGCTTTATCCAAAGCCATCTCCTTTGATGTTACTGGGACAATCTTGATGCAGGGAGGCGGCCCTGGCGGTGGG
Organism: Triticum aestivum; assembly: GCF_018294505.1. Classification (NCBI taxonomy): domain Eukaryota; kingdom Viridiplantae; phylum Streptophyta; class Magnoliopsida; order Poales; family Poaceae; genus Triticum; species Triticum aestivum. The sequence goes on along the minus strand of NC_057814.1, from coordinate 626,109,227 downwards.
AGGCGCATTGGTCTTGGGCAGATTGCGCAGCTCGGGTGCGGGCAAGCAGACATGGCCGCTCGGGCGGCATGGATGTGGGTGGTTGGGGGAGCGGGGGTGCGACGGTGAGGTTGGATAACACATCACTTGCCCAGTCTTTGTACTAGGCGACGGTGGCGTCCCGAACGTCATTTCCTCCCGCAGGCTCCGTCGTGGCGTTCCCACTCCCTCCAGGTTACTCCAGGTGATAACCTGATATGCGGGATCAGACAGTGGCGGCTACGTGGTCATTCCTTTGTTGGAGGCATCGTTTTGGAGTCCTCGCTCCGCTGTCGGCCGTCTCACCTCTCCTTGGTGATCGCTCAAGGTGGTCTCCGTCGGCTCAAAGCGGTTCTCTTTTCCCCATCTGTATTGTGCTTGCTAGTCGTTGGAGTGGTGTGTCGGTGCTGGCACCTTTGTATCTCGTCTTAGGTGTGTATATTATGTGTGCTGATGGTGTGCTGGTTGTATGGTTTTCTCGGATATACTGGTGATGGTTACTTTATTATAATATAAAACATGAAAACCCTTTTTCATCTTTTTCTTGGACGTTCTAGTTTCTATGGACTCGGGTTATCGAGGTGGCTGGTGGGTGGGGTGCGGTCTCCTCTCCGTGACTCGCTTCCGAGTGTGGTCGGTCAGGTAATTGTTGTTTTTCATTTTAGTTTTTAACTGCATTTTTGGGAGGCTTTAGAGTATTCGTTTGCTAGAGTCGATGTACCTGCAAAGGACAAAGAACACAAGTACTTAGATTGACTGCTAATTTCGTCCTAAAAAATAAACCTACTTAAAAAGGAAGATATATAGATAGAATAGGCCGTCGTGGTGAACCAGTGCTCTAATTCCACTTTTAGTGAAACACTACTGATTTTTCATTGAAAAAATGGAACGCTTATTCTTGTTTTTTTAACATAACGCTAATTCAGTTTTCTTTTGCTCACAATGTTTTTCCTTTTCTTCATTAGAAGAGAACGTCGAGTTTAAGTTTTTCAGAGAATGCTAATTCGTGCTGAACCACCCAGCTTGATATGGGCCGCCGTCACTTAAATATCCAACTCCAAACAAAGAAAGGCCCAAGGTCTAGCTCGTCGAGAGAACGTTTCGGTCATCTTCTTCGTGAAGATACTGACAACTCTTCTAGTGGCGTCTTGGACGGGATCCCCTATTTGGCACGTGAGGCGGCTGTAGTCACGGCAGCGCGCACCCTCCAGCGCCCTCCCCCTCCCTTCCCTCCCCCCTCCCCACGCGCTGTTGGGCCGTCCCATGCGCGACGGGGCGGGGGGCGGGGGCTCCCATTTTTGTTTAATTTTTACTTCTCCTTTTTATTTTCCGTTCCTGTTTTACTCTATATTAAAATAATTCAGGATTACAACAAGTTATAAAATTTCGAATTTTTAAAAACATATCTTGAATTCAAAAAATGTTCACAATTTTAAAAACAACAAAAAACGATTTCAGTGAGTTTTCATATTTGATGAAAAAAATCTTTATTATAATTTTTAATAATGAAGATAAATTTTTTTTATTTGCTGTACACATTTCAAATTTGATGAACATTATTTGAAACTTGATGACCGAAATTTTATTCAAGCACACTTTTTTGAAAAAATGATGAACATATTTTTTAATCCACTCAACAATTTTTTATTTGATGAACATTTTTCTGAAAAATGATGTTTTTTTAATGTAATGATTTTTTTAATTTGATGAACATTTCTTGAAAACAATGAACAAAAAATAGAATTTGGTGAACGTTCTTTTAGTTTGATAATTTTTTTAATATTACTGAATATTTTGTAAATCTCATGAACAAAAAATTGAATTCGATGAACATTATATGAATTTTGAACTTTTTTTACATGGTTGAACATTTTTTGAATTCAGCTTGGCAACTTGTGCTCTCCAGATTTGAAGGAACTTAGCTAGCTCACCTCACACATAACAGCCATATACGACAACAATGGAGCAAGCGGCGAGCAGCACGGAGGAGGAGGTCAGCCTCGAGCTCACCTTGGCCGTGCCGTGAGCGTGGCGCCGGCTGCGCCCCTCCCCGGCTTCTTCCTCTGCGTCTACTGTGACCACAAGTTCCACAACGCGCAGGCGCCTGGCGGTCACCAGCATGCGCATAAGCAAGAGCGCGCTGTCGCCAAGCGTCGCCGGGAGACCGCTGCCGCCACCGCGCAGGCTTGGATGGCATGGAGGGCTGCTGCCGCTGCTCCGATACCTGATGAGCCTACGGCAGGCGGTGTGCCACACAAGCGCAGCGGGAGCTCGTCGGAGCGCGACCACGAGCTGGACTTGTCTCTCAGGCTATAATCGGTCGGCCCATTGATCCATCTGTGCTAGAGTATCCTTGCTCCGTACGCATTGTTTATTGGGACGAGCTATATGCCTATATGTAAGTCGCCTGAAATTTATTTTGGATAAATTATGTTTTTGGGCCATTTGATTAATATTCAACGGACACTTTTCCTTTTCTTCCTTCAGCTTTCTTCCTTCCCCAACCAATCTCCCTCCATCAAATTGATTTAACCAAATTGCAAATTGAGTCACTTTACATATAGATGTTGTGTTGGCTATTTCCGGTGCTATAAGGTATGTATGAGTCCGGAAATGCATTGGAGCTCTCGGGTGCCACACACCCCTATATGAATATATCAATATTAAAAAACACCAGGACATTGCAAACAATTATGGAATTTTGGGATATCAAATATGATCGCATATTCTACTCCCGCGTTTAGTTTCGCGAGGAATGGATACCCACGGTATATATGACAAAGAAAATATGATCCGATATACGATCCATCCAAGCAGTTTTTCTATACATAGGTTTTTTTGTCTTTTTTACCAAGAATACCACGCACAGGCATACATTTCTCACGGAACTCAACACGGAAGTTGAATGGGCACCCATGTTTGATATACCAAAATTCCATATTTCTTTCGAAATTTTGTGGTATTTTCTAATACTATAATCATATAGCGACGTGTAGCACCCGAGAGCCACAAATCCTCATCCTGTAGTACTTGGGATTATATGAACGTGCCGTCGCAGTCAAGTACGTCGTGCCGGCGTAGAGTAAAACTCTTTCCCTCTCGACACCCTGATCGGCCGCCTGTTCTTGGTGAGCAAGAGGTGGCACACGACGACATTGTCACATACACCTCCTTATGGCCCATAGGATATTGCGTGAGGCCGCTCACAATCGAAAATATCATATACTAGTATCATGCATATGATACTAGTGTGTGATACTACCTTCAGGATGCATATGTCATAACTTGGTATCATAGTGATCTTATTTATTATCATTTTGTACTAGTACAACATTTAATATGACACAATATCACACCATGATAGTCAGGCCTCTCTTTACTCGTTTAATTATGTCATCTTAATAAAAATGCCTAGTTGGAATGCATGATACTATGTATGATAGTCCCATTATGACTAGCCTGTGCAAAACGAAAAGAAAAAAAATAAGGCTGAGTTCCACAGAAAATATGAACTTCTGCATGGTGCACGCGCCAGGGTAAAATGCCTCATTTCCTTTTTTTTATTAGGGGAAGAAGTAACCCTTTCCTAATACCCCCTGTGTGTGTGCGCGCACACACATACTTCCACAGTTGCCCTATTCTTTTAGACGTAAGGAATCTTGGATGGGCCATGTATGCAGGCAGTCTGACCTAATACCCTGCGTGTGTGTGCCCCGGTGACGACGCCGGCGGGGCCGTACGTCGCCCTCCCGGATAGAACTACCGCGGAGGAATTAGCACCACATGCAGACCGGCTGTCCAAGCTACCTCCACAATTCGCTTCGCTATTTGTGCTCCCCAGATTTGAACCAGCTGGCTAGATAGCGAGCTCTGCTAAGTCACACACACCCACAGCCATATGCGAGTACGACACACAACCACCAGCACCAGCGAGCACAATGGAGCACGCGCATGACGAGCTCAGCCTCGAGCTCACCCTGGCCGCCTCGGTCGTGGCGCCGGCGCCCGGCTTCTTCCTATGTGTGTACTGCCACCGCAAGTTCCGCACCTCGCAGGCTCTCGGCGGCCACCAAAACGCGCACAAGGAAGAGCGAGCCGACAAGCTCCGCCGGAAGACTGCCGCCGCCACGGCGCACGCTTGGAAACCGGAGAGGACTGCCGCCGCTGTTTGGGTGTCCGAGGAGCCAATAGAAGCAGGTGGCATGGCACACAAGCGGAGCTGGACTTGTCCCTCCGGCTATAATTGGTCGTTCAGTCCATGAATCTCCTATTTGCGGTGCTAGGTAAGGCAAAATAGCTTCTTGTTTCAAGCTCCTATTGTGCATTAAGTGGATTCATCGGCGCTCTTCCTTGTCTAGGTACTAGATTCCTAGAGACCTTCCTGGTCTTTGGGTTGACACAAAATTTCCCATTCACCTTGGCATGTGATACTTTCCTGAAAAAATTGGATTTATATAGGACAGGGCGTTTTGGTGCCCAGGCTCAGATGCACATGATATCCTGTTCGTTGATTGTTGTATGGGGATTGGGGAAAGCTAGTGTCAGATGGCAGGTCTGGTTCGTGGAAAATCTAGATACAGATTATATACACACTAGTAGGAAAAGGGGCTTTTACCCCGGTTTGTAAGGGCCTTTTGTCCCGGTTTTCGAACCGGGACTAAAGGGTCGTTACTAAAGCCCTAACCCTTTAGTCCCGGTTCTTACACGAACCGGGACAGAAGGTCCTCCACGTGGCCGCTGCTGCCAGCCCAGGCAGGGGAGCTTTTGGTCCCGGTTGGTGCCAACAACCGGGACTAATAGGCAGGGCCTTTTGTCCCGGTTGGTGTCACCAACCGGGACCAATAGGCAGGGCCTTTTGTCCCGGTTGGTGTCACCAACTGGGACCAATAGGCATCCACGCGTCAGCATTTCAGGGGCTGGGGTTTTTGTTTTTTTTTGAAGGGGGGTTGGGGTTTTGGGAGGTTAATTTAGGTGTTTCATATATGGTGTTAGCTAGCTAATTAATAGAGAGAAGTGTCCTCTCTTATCTCCGTGCTTGGTCGACGCTACGTACTATATACGTATGGAGAGGACTAGACACGCTAGCTAGTAAGCAAATGAAGGAAACAGAAGATCGTCATGAACATATGCATGCAGACAGAAGTGATATCGACCACCTCTCCTTCTCTGAGTGATTGGTCGAACAACAAATTCTCGTATATCTATCTGACACTACCGGCTACATATATACAATAATTATCTCTTACAATATAATCTCCTAATTAAATTGTAAGAACACATGGTCCACATAGTAGTCTCCGTTTTCAGCGATCACGTGGTCAAGGAAGAATGCCGCCAATTCCTCTTGAATTGCTCGCATACGATCTTCTGCTAGGAGTTCATCCCGCATCCGAAACATCTAATTTGAAGAAGGGGGTCAATACATGTATATATGAATAAATGAAACTTGACACAAATGATGGTAATAAAATAAAATTGTGAATATTATTTCTTACGCACTTCATATTGTTCGTCAGAGTAGCCCAGCTCACAGGTCGTGTGGCGGATAGACTCGCAAACGTAGTATCCACATAAATCATTCCCTTGTTCCTGCCACAACCACTTTACAAGAAATAGAGGTCAATCTAACTGATAAGCAAGCATGCTAAATGGTATTGATGAAACTAGCGCTTGAATCACTAGGAGATGTGTGGAACATGCTACTATAGTACTTACTTTCGGGTGTCTAAATTGCAGCTTCTTCGGCAGTCCCGGAGCTTTTGTGATGAATTTTCTTCAAACCCTGCCAGACAAAGAAAACAATTACTTGATATCAGGAAATGAACAAAGTTGCTGATATGGTGGATAATGATCGATTTAACTTACTTCTCGAGCATTTGAGTCATGTCCGCATAGTCCTGGGGATCTTTTCGTCTCGAGTCTAAGACGGTTACTACTCCCTGCTCAAGCTTAATCTCTAGGAGAATATAGTGGAAGCTGCGCATGCATGCATAAGTCATCAATTACATTACCATAACCTGGACTAATAAGGGAAACCGAATATGCACAAGACAGTAACACTCACTTGAAGTTGTAAGGAAAGAGTATTATATCTTTGTTTTGATTTAATACCAACGATCGCAGCAAGTTGGCCTCGGCTTCTTTGGCATGTTTTCAACCGTATATGCATCTATGAGATTTGTGTTAATGAACCCAATATCACCGATTTGTCTTTTCTTCAATTCGGCGATCTTCAATCTGCATAATATAGTGAGGATAAATATAAATACATGCAATGAAAGAGCTGACCTATATAGAGAGACTTAATGACAGAAGTAGTACTACTTACAGACAGTAGCAAGTGATCGTTGATTTATCGAGGGCCTTTTGATTGAAAAACTAGAGAACTCCTCAAATGGAACATTCAGCAGTTCAATTCCAACGAGGTCATGCTCCGGTTTAACTCTCAGCGTCAAAGTATTCATCCCATCAGACTCTCTGCAGGTTTTGATGTACCAATCATGTAATCTTCGCATCATCGTTGTTAGAGATCTTTCATCTTTGATGAGAGGCTTCCCGTAATGGTATTTGTGTTCGTCCACCTCCATGATTTCATAATGTACATCGTCGGGCAGGTAATCTCCAAGATTGCTATAACCGGGCACCATCCTCGGATCATTAGCGACGATGTCGCTAGACTCCTTGAGCGGGGGGCACGATTGGTTCGCTTGTTCGCCGAGCTGGGCAATTTTTTTCCCAGCTCATCGTTCTTTTAATCATTGATCACTGACAGTACTTCCCGACCGCTCCGCTTCGGCATATGTCTTTGCTAGAATGCGCTCATAGTTGCCTCTTGGCGGAGACTTTGGTGGTTTTGTCAGGGCAGCCAGAGTGCGCTTTGCTTTCACCGGATCTACCTTCTCCTCCGGAGGTGGATGTTTCTTTGCTTTCACCCCTTCAAAGAAGTTCTTCACTTCGGCTTGCACGATCTTCCTGGTTTCCTCCTCGGTCCTCTCGTATGGTAACTTCTCTGGAGTCTTCAGAGAAGGACCGAATCTGTATTGCCTCCCACCTCTGGCAGCTGTACTGCTAGACGCCGGCAGAGCAGACGGAGCGGCTGCGGCTGTCTTCTTTCCTTGCTTACGAGGCGGAGGAGAAGGACTACGACGCGCCGGAGCGGCTGGAGCGGCAGCGGGTCTCTTCCGCCCTTGCTGACGAGGCGGAGAAGGAGGAGGCTGGCTGCTCTGGCACGCCGGCGCAGGCGGAGAAGGAGGCGGAGTGTCGCCACGCGCCGGAGAAGGAGGCTGATGAGTGCCCTGATCACTCGCCGGAGGAGGAGGCGGAGGAGGAGGCGGGGTGCCGCCACGCGCCGGAGAAGGAGGCTGAGTGCCTTGATCACTCGCCGGAGGAGGAGGCGGCGGCGGAGTGCCCTTACTCACCGGAGGCGTCCAGTTCGGAAGGTTAATGAGCTCCTTCTGCCATAGGCACGGAGTCTTTAGAGCTAAACCCAGCCGAGTCTCCCCTTCACCGGTAGGGTGGTCAAGCTGGAGGTCCTCAAATCCCTCCGTTATTTCATCCACCATCACCCTAGCATATCCTTCTGGAATCGGCCGGCAGTGGTAGGTTACACCGGGTTCAGGAGGTAAAACAGAGCCAACAGCCGCCTTGACTTTGAAGTTCTGCCATTGCGCCATAAGGTGGCAATGTTGAGACTCCGTGATAGCATCCACGGGGTAGCTAGCAGGAGCCGTCAAGACATGCTCCGGCTGAAGCAGCTCGGTGGAAGCCACGCTGCTTCTCCGCTGAGATGGCGGGGTAGCTTCGGGGGTAGTTTCGGCATGTCGATTGCCGTCTCGTTCCTCTAGCGCTTGAACCCTTTCGTGCAGCTTCTGAATTTGGGTCTGCTCCATTTTTTTCCTCCTCTCCTGGCTTTTGTAACCTCCTGCGTCCGGAAAACCAGCCTTCCACGGAACGGAGCCTGGCGTGCCTCGTGTCCGTCCAGGGTGCTCAGGATTCCCGAGGGCCATTGTGAGCTCGTCGTTCTCTCTGTCTAGAACGAACGTCCCTTCCTGCGCTGCATCGATATATTGCTGAATCTTCTTGACTGGTATTCTCAAAAGCTCGTTCGTCCAAACGCACCTCCCTGATACAGGGTCCAAGGTTCCGCCAGCCCCGAAGAACCAAGTCCGGCAACGGTCTGTCCAGTTCATTGTCTGTGGTTCGATCCCTTTTTCAAGCAAATCATTCTCAGCCTTGGCCCACTTAGGCCGGGCTTTGAGGTAGCCACCTGACCCCGTGCGATAAGCTTCTTCTTCGCAGCATTCTTCTTGTTTGTCGCTGACATCTTCTTACTCTTTTCTGATGTCTTGTGGGCCACAAATGCGGGCCAGTGATCTCTGATCTTCTCATACCGTCCGATGAATTCTGGTGTCTCTTCTTTGTCGACAAACGTTTTCAGCTCATTCTTCCACCTCCTGAATAGGTCTGCCATCTTCTTAAGAGCATGAGACTTGATTAATTGCTCCTTAACTGGCTTCTCCGGATCCTCCTCTGGCGGTAGGGTGAAATTTGCCTTCAGCTCAGTCCAAACATCATCTTTCTGCATATCATTGACATAAGACACCTCAGGGTCTTCCTTCTTAGGCTTATACCATTGCTGGATGCTGATCGGGATCTTGTTCCTAACTAGAACCCCGCACTGAGCAACAAATGCATCCTTTGTCCGGATGGGTTCAATCGGTTGGCCGTCGCGCGCGATTGCTGTGATCTCAAACCTTTCATCCGAGCGCAACTTTCTCTTCGGGCCTCGTCTCTTTACCGAAGTTGTGCTCGATCCGGAGGGCTAGAAAAAAGAAGAAAGACGAGTGTTAATCAATATGTGTACATACCAAAACAATGAATGCATCAATTAGCTAGTCAGCACAGGCTTAACTAATATATTTACCTGGCCGGACTCTGTTCGGTCACCGGAGCCGTCACCACGGGCTCCTTCTTGCACCAGCATTGGGTCACCGGAGCCATCATAATCATGTCTTTCCTCCTCCACTCTTTGATCAACGTAGCCTGCTTCTTCACCCTGTTCTTCCAGACCATCATTGTCTTTAAGATACGACAAGATATCACCTCCGGCTAAGATTATGTCCCCCAACACCTCTTCTGCTTGCTTGTCTCGTCCGTGCTCCATTGTTTCTGCAAATATTACAACATGGCAATTATTACACAAACATGACAGCAGGTGGTTAGTGCAAACGTAGACCTAGCTTATTCCAGGTTTGGGGTGGCCTCGGCAACGCTTCAAGGGTAGGGGCGCGGCGGGAGGGGGTAGGAAACCGACATCGTTTTTTCTAGGGTTTGGGTGTCCTCGAGAGTTTTGGTCGAGCGAGAGGGCCCGGGGGTGCTCCCGTGGTATAAGTTATCACGGTCGAGAGGGGGTATAAATATCGACCGTCCATCATGTCGAAGTTATCTGGGAGGGAGTTATATATATCGACAACGACGCCACACATACATGGGAAAATAATGTTATCGGGGAGGGGGTATATCGACCCCCCCCCACGTGTTGAAGTTATCGGGAGGGGGTTATATCGACAACGACGACATACGTACATGGGAAAATAATATTTTCGGGGAGGGGGTATATCGACCCCCCCCCCCTCATGTTGAAGTTATCGGGAGAGGGGTATATCGACGACGACAGACCCGGTAAAACATAAGAAAACGAAGAAGAAAAGGAATAGAGGAGAAGATCAAAGAAAAAAAAGAAGAAAAAAAGAGAAGAAGAAAGGAATAGAGGAGAGAAGAAGAAAAAATAGAATTTTTCTATTTCTTCTTCTTCTCTTCTATTCATTTCTTCTTCTCCTCTTCTTTTTCTTCCTTTTTCCTCTTCTTATTTATTTCTCCTCTTCTTCCTCTCCTCTTCTTCTCCTTTCTTCCTATTTCATCATTGTTCATATTTCATTGTTCATATTTAATCATGTTCATATTTCGAAAAAAGTAAAGGTTTTGCCTAATGCATTGTTCATATTTCTTCATGTTCTATGAACAAAAAAACATCATATTTCATCCACATCCATGCATACATCATATATGTGATCATCTATGAAAAAAACATCATATTCTATAAAAAAAATCATTACATATATATATGAACAAAAACAATTATGATAACAAGCATATATATCATCATATATATAAAAAACAAGCATATATATATATGAAAAAAAAAGAAAAAATGCTAGGGAGGGCGCCGGTCGGACCAAGGTGAGGAGGACCGCGGGGTCGGCGGCGAGGATGGCGACGGGGAAGTGGGCGCGCGCTCGGGGTAGGGGGCGACGGCGGCGAAGGGCGGGGCAGGGCGACGGCGACGACGGGGACGGGCCGGGGCTGCGCGCATCGGGGTAGGGGCGCGGCTGGCGGCGAGGGCTCGGGCAACGGCGACGACGGGCACGAGCGACGGGGCAGCCTGGCGGCGTCGGGGCGGTGGGCGGCGTCGGGGCAGCCTGGCGGCGTCGGCGTCGTCGGGGCAAACTGCAGATGAACTCTGAAAAATTTCCTAAGTGTTTGCTTATATAGCAAAGCCTTTAGTCCCGGTTCGTGGCACCAACCAGGACTAAAGGTAGGCATTAGTCCCGGTTGGTGCCACCAAACGGGACCAAAGCCGGCCTCCTCCGCCGAGTCGACGACGAGGATGCGGCATTGACATCATCGATGTCGATGCGGGAATAATTGCTTTAACTAAAAAAATAAACTAGTTCAATAGATGAAGCATTGGTCCCGGTTCGTGACAGCAACCGGGACGAATGCGACCTTTAGTCCCGGTTGGTGCCACCAACCGGGACCAAAGGCCTCCTTTCAGCAGCCCAAAGGGCGGGAAGCGGCGGCCTTTGGTCCCGGTTGGTGGAACCAACCGGGACCAAAGGCCTCTTGCTGCCCAAGTCGCGGCCAAAAGTTTAGTCCCACCTCGCTAGCCGAGGGGCGCCCGCACCAGTTTAAAAGCCCCAGCGCGGCTGCTGTCTCAAACTCCTCTCTATAGCAGGCTTCTAGGCCTAACTTTAGCGCGCTGCCCGTTGAGCCTTCTAGCCCTTCTGTGCCTGTATTTGCAAACCTGAGGGTTGGAAGGCCCAGCGGGCAGCGCCCCAACAATTTTTTTGTTGTATTTAGTTTTTTTGTTTTCTTTTTTGCTTTATTTATTTTGTTTTGTTTCTACTTACAACAAAAAAGTTATTTATTTTATTTTATTTTGTTTCTAATTACTTATTTATTTTACTTTATGATAATTCTTTTTGCTATTAAAGTTTCTATCAAAAAAAATTCTTTATGAAATTTCTTTTTGCTGTATTTAGTTTTTTTTATTTTTTGCTTTATTTATTTTGTTTTGTTTCTACTTACAACAAAAAAACTTATTTATTTTATTTTATTTTGTTTCTAATTACTTATTTATTTTACTTTATGATAATTCTTTTTGCTATTAAAGTTTCTATCAAAAAAAGTTCTTTATGAAAGTTCTTTTTGCTTTTAATGATTTTGAACAGAAAATACTTCGATAATTTTAGTTGCATCAATTTTATATGATTTTAGTTTCAATAATACTAGAGGTTTCTTATAATGTTTTGAACAGAAAATACTTTGTTAATTTTAGTTTCATAAATTTTATTAAATTTTATTTTATTTTGTCGTAACACAAGAAGTCCGGAGTTGTAATAAGTTATTAAAAATAAAAAAGAGGCGCAATGCTCGTTTATTAGCTTCAAGCCTTTCGGAATAGTGTAGACTGCACTGCACATAGCTCCATGCAGTCTACCTTATTCCTCAAGGCTTGAAGCTAAGCAACGTGAAGGTGAGCATTGCGCCTCTTCTTCATCGTCTCTACACTTAGGGCTTATAAACCGCTCCTAGTGCCTCTCAGCTAGCGAGGTGGGACTAAAAAACTGCTTAGTAAGAAACTCTAGTACCGGTTCGTGCCACGAACCGGTACTAAAGGTGCTCGTGGGGCCACATCCTCATTAGTACCGGTTCGTGGCACCAATCGGGACCAAAGGGTGGAATTGGTCCCGGTTCGTGCCACCAACCGGGACCAATGGCCTTGGACAGCGGCGTGGTGGTGGGAGTTTAGTCCCACCTCGCTAGCTGAGAGAGAGCCGCACCTGTTTATAAGGTGCGGTGCGCCTGAGCTGTCGAGCTCCTCTCTAAAGCAGGCTTACGGGCCTAACCTCTCTGTACATGCCTGTGGGCCTACTGGGCCTTCTGCGGGCCTGAATCCTGGCCCATGGATGGGTTTCTAATCATATTCAGGCCGTGGTGGCCCAGTAGGTGGCATAATTTTTAATTTTTGGCCTGTTATTTTTCATGCATTTACTAATTATTTTGAACTATAAGACCCTAAAATTGAAAAGCATTTCAAATGAACTCTGAAATGGTTGAAAGTTGGCATGGTATCATCATTTCATCCACATAGCATGTGCAAGAAAGTTGAGACGGTTACGGCAAAAACTAGATGCACTTCGTGTATAAAACGGACAATGGTATCATACTCGTCTGTTACAAAGTTGGCATGGTATCATCATAATAGTTGCGGGAGAAAGTCTTCACTTTTTCTTCGCTTGTGTCATTTGCTTATTGCGCCGTAACCATGGATAATCTTCATCGTTTATCAGGATGCTTGGGTCAGCCTTGACTTTGAAGGGAGGAATTTCATGAAACTTCTCATAATCTTCAGACATGTCTGTCTTGCCCTCCACTCCCACAATGTCCCTTTTTTCCTGAAAGAACTATGTGGCGCTTTGGCTCATCGTATGATGTATTCGCTTCCTTATCTTTTCTTTTTCTCGGTCTGGTAGACATGTCCTTCACATAGATAACCTGTGCCACATCATTGGCTAGGACGAACGGTTTGTCAGTGTACCCAAGATTGTTCAGATCTACTGTTGTCATTCCGTACTGTGGGTCTACCTGTACCCCGCCTCCTGACAGACGATTGACCCATTTGCACTTAAACAAAGGGACCTTAAAATCATGTCCGTAGTCAAGTTCCCATATGTCCATTATGTAACCATAATATGTGTCCTTTCCCCTCTCGGTTGCTGCATCAAAGCGGACACCGCTGTTTTGGTTGGTGCTCTTTTGATCTTGGGCGATCGTGTAAAATGTATTCCCATTTATCTCGTATACTTTGTAAGTCAATACAGTCGAAGATGGTCCCCTGGACAACGAGTACAACTCATCACAAACAGTGGTGTCACCTCTGAGACGTGTTTCCAACCAACTGCTGAAAGTCCTGATGTATTCACATGTAATCGAGTCGTCACACTGCTCCGGGTGTTTGGAGCGCAGACTGTTCTTGTGTTCATCGACATACGGGGTCACCAAGGTAGAGTTCTGTAGAACTGTGTAGTGTGCTTGAGACGAAGAATATCAGTCCCTGCATATTATTGAGTCCCCTCCAAGCGTGCCTTTTCCAGTCAGTCTCCCCTCATACCGCGAATTAGGGAGACCTATCTTCTTAAGGCCAGGAATGAAGTCAACACAAAACCCAATGACATCCTCTGTTTGATGGCCCATGGAGATGCTTCCTTCTAGCCTAGCGCGGTTACGGACATATTTCTTTAGGACTCCCATGAACCTCTCAAAGGGGAACATATTGTGTAGAAATACGGGCCCCAGAATGACAATCTCGTCGACTAGATGAACTAGGACGTGCGTCATGATATTGAAGAAGGATGGTGGGAACACCAGCTCAAAACTGACAAGACATTGCGCCACATCACTCCTTAGCCTTGGTATGATTTCTGGATCGATCACCTTCTGAGAGATTGCATTGAGGAATGCACATAGCTTCACAATGGCTAATCGGACGTTTTCCGGTAGAAGCCCCCTTAATGCAACCGGAAGCAGTTGCGTCATAATCACGTGGCAGTCATGAGACTTTAGGTTCTGGAACTTTTTCTCTGGCATATTTATTATTCCCTTTATATTCGACGCGAAGCCAGTCGGGACCTTCATACTGAGCAGGCATTCAAAGAAGATTTCTTTCTCTTCTTTCGTAAGAGCGTAGCTGGCAGGACCTTCATACTGCTTCGGAGGCATGCCGTCTTTTTCGTGCAAATGTTGCAGGTCCTCCCGTGCCTCAGGTGTATCTTTTGTCTTCCCATACACGCCCAAGAAGCCTAGCAGGTTCACGCAAAGGTTCTTCGTCACGTGCATCACGTCGATTGAAGAGCGGACCTCTAGCTCTTTCCAGTAGGGTAGGTCCCAAAATATATATTTCTTCTTCCACATGGGTGCGTGTCCCTCAGCGTCATTCGGAACAGCTAGTCCGCCGGGACCCTTTCCAAAGATTACGTGTAAATCATTGACCATAGCAAGTACGTGATCACCGGTACGCATGGCGGGCTTCTTCCGGTGATCTGCCTCGCCTTTGAAATGCTTGCCTTTCTTTCGACATTGATGGTTGGTCGGAAGAAATCGACGATGGCCCAGGTACACATTCTTCCTGCATTTGTCGAGGTATATACTTTCAGTTTCATCTAAACAGTGCGTGCATGCGTGGTATTCCTTGTTTGTCTGTCCTGAAAGGTTACTGAGAGCGGGCCAATCGTTGATGGTTACAAACAGCAACGCGTGCAGGTTAAATTCCTCCTGTTTGTGCTCATCCCACGTACGTACACTGTTTCCATTCCACAGTTGTAAAAGTTCTTCAACTAATGGCCTTAGGTACACATCAATGTCGTTGCCGGGTTGCTTAGGGCCTTGGATGAGAACTGGCATGATAATGAACTTCCGCTTCATGCACATCCAAGGAGGAAGGTTATACATACATAGAGTCACGGGCCAGGTGCTGTGATTGCTGCTCTGCTCCCCAAAAGGATTAATGCCATCCGCGCTTAAACCAAACCATACGTTCCTTGGGTCAGCTGCAAACTCAGCCCAGTACTTCCTCTTGATTTTTCTCCACTACGACCCATCAGCGGGTGCTCTCAACTTTCCGTCTTTCTTACGGTCCTCACTGTGCCATCACATCAACTAGGCATGCTCTTCGTTTCTGAACAGACGTTTCAACCGTGGTATTATAGGAGCATACCACATCACCTTCGCAGGAACCCTCATCCCGGGGGGCTGGCCGTCAACATCACCAGGGTCATCTCGTCTGATCTTATACCGCAATGCATCGCATACCGGGCATGCGTTCAGATCCTTGTACGCACCGCGGTAGAGGATGCAGTCATTAGGGCATGCATGTATCTTCTGCACCTCCAATCCTAGAGGGCATACGACCTTCTTTGCTGCGTATGTACTGTCGGGCAATTCGTTATCCTTTGGAAGCTTCTTCTTCAATATTTTCAATAGCTTCTCAAATCCATTGTCAGGCACAGCATTCTCTGCCTTCCACTGTAGCAATTCCAGTATGGTACCGAGCTTTGTGTTGCCATCTTCGCAATTGGGGTACAACACTTTTTTGTGATCCTCTAACATGCGATCGAACTTCAGCTTCTCCTTTTGACTTTCGCATTGCGTCCTTGCATCGACAATGACCCGGCGGAGATCATCATCATCGGGCCCTGGTTCCTCTTGATCTTCAGCAGCTTCCCCCCTTGCAGCATCATTGGGCACATCGTCTGGTTCCTCTTGATCTTCAGCAGCTTCCCCCGTTGCAGCATCACCGTATTCAGGGGGCACATAGTTGTCATCGTCCTCTTCTTCTTCGCCGTCTTTCATCATAACCCCTATTTCTCCGTGCCTCGTCCAAACATTATAGTGTGGCATGAAACCCTTGTAAAGCAGGTGGGTGTGAAGGATTTTCCGGTCAGAGTAAGACTTCGTATTCCCACATATAGGGCATGGACAACACATAAAACCATTCTGCTTGTTTGCCTCAGCCACTTCGAGAAAATCATGCACGCCCTTAATGTACTCGGAGGTGTGTCTGTCACCGTACATCCATTGCCGGTTCATCTGCGTGCATTATATATAATTAAGTGTGTCAAAAACCATTACAGAACATCATGAATAGATAATTAAATGACCAAATTAATAGAAGTTCATCATCACATTAAAACCAAAGTACATACATAGTTCTCATCTAACAACATATATATAGCTCTCCAGAGCATCTAATTAATTAAACCAAACATTGAAACTATGTAAAACATTTCAATGCGAAAACAAATGCGATCATAATCGCAACCAAGGTAACAATTGATCCAACGGCATAATGATACCAAGCCTTGGTATGAATGGCATATTTTCTAATCTTTCTAATCTTCAAGCGCATTGCATCCATCTTGATCTTGTGATCATCGACGACATCCGCAACATGCAACTCCAATATCATCTTCTCCTCCTCAATTTTTTTATTTTTTCCTTCAAGTACTTGTTTTCTTCTTCAACTAAATTTAACCTCTCGACAATAGGGTCGGTTAGAATTTCCGGTTCAACCACCTCCTAGATAAATAAAATCTATGTCACGTTGGTCGGTATATTTGTCATAAACAATAAATGAACCAAATAGTTATAAAAAGATAATATATACCACATCCGAATCATAGACAGGACGAGGGCCGACAGGGGCGGATACCAAAACCATCGCACTATGTAATAAGAAGGAATAATAAAAGTAACAAAATTAGACAAGTATCTATCTAAAGTAAGAATTTTTTTCCTTTCAGAAAGAAGATAAGAACAAGAGGCTCACCACGGTGGTGCTGGCGACGAGATCGGCGCGAGCGATCGACGGCGGTGAAGACGGGGACGGGACGTGACGGACCGCTAAACCTAGACAAATCTCGGGGAAAATGGAGCTCGGAGGTCGAGTTTCGAGAGGAGAAAGATTAACTAGTGTGGCTCAGACATTTTATCGAACACCTCATGTGCATAGGAGGTGAGCTAGAGCACCCAAATGCCCTCCCCTCGTCGGCCAGAAAAAACAGAGCACTGTGGAGTGCTCTGCTGTGGCGATGGGGTATATATAGGGAACTCATTGGTCCCGGTTCGTGGCACCAACCGGGACTAAAGGCCTTTGGTCCCGGTTGGTGCCACGAACCGGGACCAATGACCACCTTTAGTCCCGGTTGGTGGCACCAACCGGGACCAAAGGCCTTGTGCTGCCCCGCGTCAAAAGTTTAGTCCCACCTCGCTAGTTGAGAGGGCACGAGAGTGGTTTATAAGCACTGCTGCGCCCACCCTCTCGAGCTCCTCTCAAGTGCAGGCTTTCGGGCCTAACCGTTCTCTTTGCCTGTGGGGCCTACTGGGCCTTCTGCGGGCCTGAATCCTGGCCCATGGATGGGTTTCAAGTCGTATTCAGGCCGTGGTGGCCAAGTAGGTGGCATAATTTTTTTCTCTGTTTTTTGTTTTCTCTTTTGCTTTATTTGTTTTGTTTTGTTTCTACTTACAACAAAAAACTTATTTATTTTATTTCTAATTACTTATGTATTTTACTTTAATTATTTTATTTTATTTATTTTACTGCTGCTATTTTATTTATTTTACTGCTGCTATTTTATTTATTTTACTGCTGCTATTTTTATTTAATTTATTAAGGTTTATTTATTTTAGTTACTATAGTTTATTTTATTTTATTTTATTAAGGTTTATTTATTTTTATTTATTTTATTAAGGTTTATTTATTTTATTTACTATAAAAAATGAACATAGATGCGCCTATAGAGAAAATTGAACCTAAATTCATAATAAATTTCTATGAAATTCAAAGAAATTTACTGTGAATTTAGGTCAAATTCCCTGTATAAGGGCATCTATTTTCACTTTGAGAGGAGCTCAACAAGGCAGAGAGGGACGGGCTTATAAACTGGTGTGAGCGCCCTTCGGTTGGTGAGGTGGGACTAAACACTGGCCGCAACTAGGACCAGCCCTTTAGTCCCGGTTTGTGGTATGAACCGGGACTAAAGGGTGGTGGGCCAGGAGCGTGGCCCATTGGTCCCGGTTTGTCCCACCAACCGGGACCAAAGGGGCCGGACGAACCGGGACCAATGCCCCCACGAGGCCCGGCAGGCCCCTGGCCGCACGAACCGGGACCAATGCTCGCATTAGTCCCGGTTCGTGACTGAACCGGGACTAATGTGAATATTGCCTTATAACCAAAGCCCAGTTTTCTACTAGTGACAGTCATGAATAGTGCGCTACTATGGGCCTTGCGCGTAGGGCGGGAGGCTGATTTGAACGATCGATTGACGGCGCCGTCTTCCCTGGGTTCTGAACTTCTGATCCATGGCACATGATCGTTCGCTTTCATCTGAACCTTGGCCGTGGTATAGATGACGTGCAGACAAGTGGATTAGTATGGCTACACAAGCTTAGGCGTTGTTTGGATAGCAAGTATTAGGCGTTGGTTTATAGAAAATGAGTTTTTACCTGATTTTTAGCAAAACCTGTTTTACTATTTTTTTTGTTGAGAATCAATTTATATAAGACTACGTTTGGGTTGGAAAGTGTGTTTGTCAGTTCCTCATTAGGATAACGATTCAGACTATTCCTATTCTCTCCTGATCTTCTCATTCTTCCGTCACATTCAGTCGAGGTATTCAAGTACAGGAGAGCAGGCCCATCGATCTCGCCGGACGGGCGCATACACGCGCGTGTAGAAGCTAGCTACCGAGGCAAGCGCTGGATCAATTTGATCCGCCTGCTGCCGAACGCACGAAATTACGGGTGTACACGCACGCAGATGTAGAACGTAGCTGCCGAGAGCAAGCTTCTGGATCGATTACATCGGCCGGCTGCAGAACGCATAAAACGACGGTTGTACATGTCCATGTAGAACCTAGCTACCCGCCGGCTGCAGTCGCATGTACGCGAATGCTCAAGGAGCTGAAATCGGCGGCGACAACGACCAAGACGGACGACGCGGTAGAAGCGACGGCCGGCGGCTAGAGGAGGACGGCCCCAAGGTGCGGCACACTATTGTGGCGGCTGTCGTCGGTCACGGGCGTCATGAATCACAGGACAGGCCAAGAGATATACAGATCGCGTTTTTAGAAAAACGACTAAAACCCGAAATTCCTGGTTTATGGGAATCCAGTTTTGCATATCTATGGATTAGTTAGGAGAGCCAAACGTGTTTTTAGTTTGTTAAACAGTTTTTCTGTTTTATATAGATCGAGTTTCCTATATTCCTCCTATCCAAACAACCCCTTAAGGCGATTTGGTAGAGCGTAGTGGAAGATTGCCGGGGAGGTGGAACTCATCTGCCACCAGAGCGTTCGGTGCGACGACTTTGTGCGACGGCGCATATGTAAAATATGGGCCGACGATGGCGCAGGATGGCCCGGAGTTCTTGATGATCCAGTTGACAGGTGTGTTCTTTTTTTTTTTTTTTTGTGCGGGAAGACAGGTGGGTTCTTCACACAACTACTCTAATCTCGCCCTCGAGGGGATTGTTTCTTGCGATGGATGACTGTTGTTACGCGCAGATTCCTATAATCTGCCACCTTATTAGTAATCCCAACTGAATGTTTCACTAGACCGTGAGCATCCCAACAGAATTCAAGATTTTCATGGACAATACTCAATGACCTGAACTCTCGTCCCTTCACCTGAATCTCCCCAATGATCATACTCGTGAATTCAGTTGAGATAGTTCTGTTGAAGATGATTGACACTGGCCTTGCAGTCCCCTCAAAAAAGACACTCGCCTTGCAGTCATTGGTGCATGGCCGCGTGTACAGAACAATCAGGTGAAGAACGGGGATATAGAACAGAGCGAGGATTAGGATGCAGACAAATATGGTAAGAGATTGGGGTAATTGGCTGTTTGATATGGATCCGTCGTGCCAGACGGACCAGGTGGGCTCATAAAAATCCTTGCACCGTAGGCATATTTCACGGGCCGAGACGGCGATCCCCTCAACAGACAACAATAAATAGGGAGGCGCCTTAAATGATTTGGCGATATACGCCTGGGATACAGCCGGAAAATACGCGAAGAGGCTCTGATCGCGAGGTGCACGGACGAGCGTGATAACAGGTTCATCTGAGCCCGAGATCAGAAACAAATTTTCGATCTATATAGTCTAAATGTTCAAGTTACGATATTTATAGGACACTGTGAAAATAGGGACATTTTGTTTTTTGGAAATGGAAGGTAGATCATGTTCTACCTTATACTCCCTCCATTCTTTTATATAAGGTGTATTTGGTTTTTGATAAAATTCCACAATGTAAGATGCATTTCTTCTAATTCCTCGTAATTCCATCGTTACCCCTTCAAAAAAAGGAGAGTATCTGTCCCCTGATTTCATGTATCTTTTCTTGTAAAGAGAAAAAAGGAAAGTATATCTCTCCTGATTGTGTTTGTCTCTTACTTTACTTGCCTAATGATTTAGTTGCCGCCAATCAATGATTTTGCCAAGGTTAATTTCGTCCTAACATGTGTATAATTATGTGCCTTGGTCACCGTGTCAGAAATAATACACCTTACATAAAGGAATGGAGGGGGTGTATTCCAAAAGGCTGAAAGGCTAAGCCTAGAAGCCAAGGTCAAAGGTCACATACAAGATGCTCATATTATGCACCGTGGGTGCAAGGCCATGAGAAGCCCTGTCAGAGGAAGGGAGATATGGAAGAAGGGACAAAAGCATATCGAAGCAAAACCTAAGCTAAGCTATGCTATGCCAACAGTGTCTGTGACCAGCATACAAGAGCATTTTTGTCTTCTGGGCTTCGTGCACGGTGATTCCAAAGAGATAAAAGCTCAGCTGCATACATCCTGGTGTAAGGCAGAGACCAGCGTTTACAATTGAAGATCCGGTCATTTCTGGCATGCCAAAGAGTGACCAGGGCAGCAGCAATCAGAACAAGTAGCTTACGTGAAGCGGGCAAGTGCGAGTGAGCATGCTGTAAGAAAGCCAATAAATCCACAGAGCTAAGAGCAACTTCAAGAAGGTCAAATCTCTCCCACAAAGCAGAGGCAGAAGCACATCTCAAAGCTATATGGCTGAAAGACTCGATAGCTGGGCAGATGTCGCAGGAAGCATGCGAGGCAATAGAGGTCCACTGTTTTTTAGCCATATTGTCCCGAGTATTCAGACGATCCCAGTAGGCCAGCCATAGGAAAATTCTGTGCTTCAAAGGGATAATGGGATCCCAAACCCATTGTTGAAAGCTGATGGTGACACCTCTGAAAGTTAGCAGGTGATAGAAGAAAGCAGTAGACATTTGCTTGGCATAAAGAGACGAGACCCGTTGATCTTGGTCCGAGGGGGAGGGCTGGATACTAAGCAAGATACCCTGGAGAACTTTTAACTCCCGATCAGCCGTTTGGGAAAGATTGGGGTGTAACTGGATATCCCAACCGTTGTCTGAGAACTGGGAAGCAACACTGCACCATGCATACTTGGCAAAGGAAAACAATACTGGGAACTCGTGGCATAAACGTCCCACGGGTAGCCATTTGTCCTTCTAGAAGGAGATGAGATGCCCAGCACCCAAAGCACAATGGGAGGCACCAGTTACGAAAGGAATGAACCGCTTAAAGTTCTTCCAGAGCGGCGTGTCCCTGTGATGGGCACCAGAGAACAGCTGCTGCTTGCAATATTGCACTTCAAACCACTGAAAGCAAGGGATATCAGATTGTTGCAGGATCTTGGCCACAAACTTGCATAACATGGCACTGTTATGAGCAGAGAGAGATCTCACACCGAGCCCACCAGACTCCTTTGCAAAGTGACATAATCCCATGCAACTAAACATTGTCCACCCTTAACAGTAGCTTTGCCTTGCCAAAAAACGCCCGCAACAAACTCTCGAGCTTAGCAATGGACTCCTTCGGCCATAGAAAACAAGTCATAAAGTAGCTAGGAATGCTAGCTAGGACTGAGTTTATCAAAGTTAACCGGCCTCCAGCAGACAGAAGAGCAGCTAACCATCCAGACAGCCTCTTATTGACCCTGTGTATAACTGGCAGAAGTATACCATGTCTGATTTTATGCAAGGAGAGAGGAAGCCCTAGGTATGTGCAGAGGAACGAGGACACAGGGCATCCAAAGAGGGCAGCAATCTGAGTGGCAACCGTGTTGTCCATGCAAACAGGAACTAGAGTACTTTTGTGAAAATTGATATGTAAGGCCGAGAAATCCGAGAAGGCAGTTAGGATCTGCTCGATGACATTGGCTTGTTACAGGTTGCCTTGGAAGAGTAGCAGCGTGTCATCCGCGTACTGTAACATTGGAAACAGCCGATCAGATCCAAGCGGGTGAACCAGGTTTCCAGCTTCAAACTGGGCATAGCAAAGCCTTTGCAACACGTCTGCAACCAGGATGAACAAGTAAGGTGACGTGGAATCGCCCTGCCTTAAACCTTTCTTTGCATTGAAGGACTCCCCAAGCTGCCCATTAATCAAAACCCTGGAGCTGGCAGTCGATAGGAGAGAGGAGACCCAACGAATCCAGCGCCGAGGAAAACCTCTAGCTTCCATGATGGTGAAGAGGCATTGCCAGCTAACCTTGTCAAAGGCTTTCCAGAAATCAAGCTTCAGCACAACCATAGGTAGTTTTCTCTTGTGAGCAGTCTGAACCATATCCGTGGCCATGGCAAAGTTTTCTACAATAGACCTTCCCTTAGCAAAACCTGACTGAATAGAGTGGATAAGATGTGGTATCTGACACTGCAGTCTCCGAGCAAGAACCTTGCTGGCCAGTTTTGGTATGCTGTGCACAACGGATATAGGCCTGAAATCTGTTAGCTCCAACGGCATACTCTTCTTAGGAAGGAGGGAAACAAAGGACGTGTTGATCCCGAGCAGGTCCACACGATTGTGATACAGCTCAGAGAAGAAGAGCTCCAGGTCAGGCCGAAGAGTGGAGTGGAACTGCTTGTAGAACTCGTTTGTGAAACCATCTGGGCCAGGGCTTCGGTTGTTTGGGGAATGATTAATGGCAGCAACAATCTCCGACCAAGTGAACTCTATTTCAAGACAAGAGAGATCCAAAACAGGGTACAGAGAGCTCAGCTGGAGAGTTGGCAAAGACATAACAGGCTGGCCAAGCAGTTCGGAGAAGTAGTTGGTAGCAAGCTGAAGTTTCTGTGCGATGTCAAAAAACTCAACTCCTTCATGCATAATAACTCGGATCTTGTTCCTTCTAGCATGACCATTAGCTGCAGCATGGAAAAACGTGTTACTCTCATCCCCAGAGATACACCAGCGCAACTTAGCCCATCAACGCCACATCTCAGTTTGCCACAGGATCAGCTGCTCAGCTTTAGCAGAACCAAACTCCAAGCAAGGGTTGTAAACTGTTGTGAGCAAGAAAGCAAAATTTGTAGAAGTTGATGTCATTTTGATTGTGATGTGGTACTTGTGAGCCATAATGAGCTGCCCAGCAACCACAGAAGAGTCCCAAGCTACCAGCAAACCCCCAGACGAGCCAGCGGAGGGAGAAGCCTCATGTCTATCCAGGTTAGAAGGGAGAAAAGCGTTCAA
This sequence comes from Triticum aestivum, assembly GCF_018294505.1. Taxonomy (NCBI): domain Eukaryota; kingdom Viridiplantae; phylum Streptophyta; class Magnoliopsida; order Poales; family Poaceae; genus Triticum; species Triticum aestivum. Next base: position 626,085,802 of record NC_057814.1, on the reverse strand, counting down.
CTTTCTCACTGGGAGGGATTCCAGCTTGGTTTCCTGCAAACACACTATATACTGGGATGACAAGAGGTGAGGGTGTTACGGACCAGAGAGCATTTATCTTTATCACCAAGGCCACAAACATTCCAATCAAGGACTTTCATGGATTACAAGATACAGCAACAGCCGAACACATAACGAGAGAACAAGTCTAACATGATCAAGGGAACTAAAAGCAACAGACGCGGACATTGCGGACCCAAACAGGGCCTCAACCAGACAGAAACGAATACAGACTATAGACGACCCGGACCAGGGGAAATGCATAAGAAGAAAAGATACATAGGTGGACAGCATCAGCCAACGCTGCGACCAAGCTAAGGTAAAGCTAGACCTACACATTCAGAAGAGATCGATCACCAGAGGACGGGGTTGGGTTGGCACCAGTCTGCGTAAGACGAGCAGCACCAGAGGAGTAGGCTTGAGCTTGAGCATGGGCGATTATAGCATCGGCGTTGAGGTCGCAGCAAATTGCCAGCTGCTTGAGCTTGCTTCCGGTAAGCGGCCTGGGAGTATCAGAGAAGGGGAGCTTCAGCAGCTCAGACACAGAAGCCACCTTAGGAGCCTTGCGACGGCTGCCAGGATAAGGTGAGCGCCTGCCTGGGGCGCTAGCAGAGGCGGCACCAGCCGCCGCCGCCTTCCTCTTGGATGCCCTTTCAACAGAACCAACGTGCTCCCCATAATACAGCTGCAGGATCCGCGGGCTGCGGCGTGGGGAGCGCGCCTTCACCGTCGTATCGCCCCTTGGACAGGGTGACCCCACCTGGAGGCCGGGGTTGACCGGCCCGGCCCGCGCGTCGTCTCCATGCCCCAGCTCCAACATAACCGTTGGGTCCAGGGGCGGCATGGTCCGATCTGCCTCCGCGTGAGGGGAGGGCAAGAAGGAATCAGCACCGGCCACCACCGGCCCAAGAAGCTGCAGCGTGGGTGGAGAGGGGAGGATATCGTCCTCCTAGGGCTCCGATGGGGGCGCGCGGCAGCTGCAGAAGGCGGCCGCCACCGGAGCTGTGACCAGCGAGCACGCGCCATGCTTGAGATCTGTGGCGACAACCGGAGAGGCAACACCACCAGTTAGCATCCCTTCCCCAGAAGGAGGTACGTGCTCGATGGGCCTGGAGCAGATGGACCTGGTTGCGAGCATGTGATGGGCCTATACCCTGGCTTGGGCCAAGAAGTAGGCATCCGTGGGCAAGATGGCCGCCTCAGAGATGGAAAGGAAAGGGCCTGCTATTGGTAACAGCCCAGCAGGCACAATGGCCTTAGGAGGATGCTTGCATTCTACCGAAGGAAGCAGGGGTAGAGTGCGAGGGCACATGAACCCATCTCCAGACTGGGGCCAGAATTTGAAAAGCAAGGACCGGCAGCTTTCCCGCGCAAGCAGCTTAGAACGAAGGTCGAAAGAGGGGAAGTAGCTGTCATCCACAGCTACCGAGCGAACTAGGATCGAGCCTGAGACGGATCGACAGTAGCTGAGCTCGAGCTTAAAGGAGAAACACATAGTGTCAGGATCAAAAGAAATGAGCACGCGGGGCTTATGGGTATCCGCGGCAAGAAGAATGGGACGGAGGCAGTGGCGCTGCTCGTCCTCATGGAGGATTTGTTCAGCAGTAGGAAGGTGGAAGGTGGCCATTTTGACAAGTCTAGGCTTAAAAAAGAGCTTGAGCATCGCCATGAGGTCAGTCGGAGAGGCGATATGCGGGTGCAGGAAAGCGCGATAGGCGCGCGTCGGCATGCCATCTTCCTCCTCCAAATGGCCAGAGGCGGCGCGCGCCGAGCGTGTCCCACGGGAGTGAGCGAAACCCTGCCGAGGGAGAGTTCTTGGCAGAGCACCACCGCCATTGCCGCCCTCCTCATGACGGCCCACCGGAGGCGTGGGAGGAGCAGAGGGGGCACCAAGCGAACGCGCGACGTCCCATATCTCATTAATGAGAACATCAACGTATGCTCCGGCTCCATCGAAGCGGTGGAAGGCGAGGTGGTGAGGAATGTGTTGTTGAGCCTCGACCTTGACCAGCGCGAAGATGCATGCAAACTCGTTGCCGTAGAGAGAGGCATGCTCAACGCGCAGGATGCTAGCGAAGCCGGCAATAGCCGCGGCCACTCCACGCCGGTTCCATAGCTCCAGCGGGAGCTTTTCCAGCGAGATGTTGACGACGTGTTTGAAGGAGAAGGAGAAGGCATTGTTCCCCGCACCATGGGGGACGATCGGTACCGTGCGAGAGCCCACAACAAGAGGGCTCGCACGGAGCGCGGCCAGCTGCTCCTCCTCGTGCTGGAAGACGACGAAAACCGTGCCCACAACCGACCCAGCAAAGCGGACGGCAGTCGTGCCAAGCCGCTGCTGCAAAACACGTCGGAGCCAAGGAAGGAAGTTGGGGCGAGGAGGTGAGATGTGGATCAGGCAAACCAGGGTGTTCTGGTCAGGGATCATGGGGTAATGGACGTCGACCGAAGTTGGGCGACCGCGGACAACTGGCTCCATGGGGGCAGGGAGGGGAGTAGGAGCTCGGGCACAAGGGCGCGGAGGAGGCAGAGCTAGAGCTAGCTCGGAAGAGGGAGGACAGCGGCTGGATGGAGTGATGTTTGGGGCAGAAGAGGGTGCATATGAAGGGCTCGAAGGCGAGGGGCTGTAGACGCGAATGGAGCACTGGAAACTGAGATGGCCTACCTTACGACATAACCAACAGACAGCCGGATCCCTGCAATCCCGGCGTCTATGACTGTATGAGAGACATCGAAAGCAGCGGCGGTGAAGATCAGCAGGCTTGCCATATCTAAAAGGATACAGTGCGGGACGCGAGGGATATGATGACTCTGGCTGCACCAAATTACGAGATAAAAGGGCCTCCACATAAGTTGCATGGCAGGGGGTGGTTGATCGGTCGATTTGGGAGACGTGCGCGTCTGTAGGGCAGGCAGAAAGGTGGCTGGGAAGCGGACTCGAGCAAGAAGAATCGACAAAGGGGAGGCGGCCAACAGGCTCTCATACGGTTAGAGGGGCGGGAGCCGGCGGTTGCAGCGGGTTTAAGGAAGGCGGGCCCGTAACCACTTGATTACGCATGGAAAGGCCGAGAGAGGGACCGAGACCCGAAGCATGCAAAGCCGTATCCAACGCCCCGAAATCCTGGTCATGAGCAACTGACAGCGAGGGCGCAATCGATTGCACCCCGGATACGGTGTGGCCTTGCATGGGCTGGGGCCCAAGAATCAACGGCAGAGACGAGTTGGAAGCCCAAGCGGTGCGGAGAGCGGACGACGGGGATGAAGACAAGAGGTCAGAAGCTGGCTCCAAAGGAGAAAGAGACATTTTGACACAGAGCAGGCCAGAGCTCAGCAATCGCGGAGCACTATCTCCTTGGCTATACACTCATGCGCCACCTGGAAGAGGAAGCGACCCGGTCGTCAAGGCCTGACCATGTAGCCTTTGGCGAAACCGCCAAACCAGCTAACCAGAAGAGATGCAAAGAACTCCGGCGAGAGGAAGACGCCGTCGTTGAGCACGACGGCGAGGACGCCGGCTGGCCGACTACGACCAGCAATGACCTCGACCGTACCACAGCCAACACGGTGTTTATTATAGATTTTTTGGACCTCTGACCTTTAAGACATTTCTCAGAACAATTTACAATCCTCTATAATTTATATGTCTATTACATAGTCTCTGTAACAATGAATTGCAATGCTAACCCAAAAAATTGGGTATGCTCCAGCTTCTCAGACTATGTGGGCTTCCAGAGGCAATAAATTAGTGGAGTAATGCTACAACTACAAAAGGAGACATGCTTTTACATAAAGGTGGGTTTTGATTGAAAAGCATGTAAACCTTTGTATGTTTAGCATTACTCATATTAGTCACTGGTAAAAGTTCATTTTAAAACCTAAAAGCTGGTAAAATATATATGGTTGAAATGAGCTCAAATATACCTGCGTACTTCAAATCACCATAAGGATTATAATGTAATCAGCATATGGAGGACTCGAGATATAGATTACTCATCGTCCACAAGATGAGAACACGGGTTCCCTTGACGTAGGCCATTAATTTATTTTGCTTGAAAAAGAGAGAAACTAACAACATCATTGACAATACTCGACACTTCCTTTCTGGATAAAGGCAACTACGATTCACAGGATTCTAAAAATGCAGGAATAGACAAAACATAGGATCCCTATAATTGTTCACGCAAGTTCTCCAGAAAGGGATTCCACCCTTTCCACATAGCCTGTTAGAGGAAAGACCGGGGGCCATTATTGTAGAAGATAAAAAAATTAGAAGAAATAGTTGCATTAAGTTTTATTATATCTTGCCTTTGTTTGTTTTGCAAAAATCTCATATGGAACAATCTTATAAAAGTATGAACATATTAGATGCCAGAGCTTTAGGCGAAGGCAAGGTCAAGTTCTTCGAATGACAGGGGTGTGGAGGAGAGGCACTCGACTAATTACGGGTGGGTGGTGGGAGGCGGGGAGGTGCTTGGGGATGGGTAAATCAGAATAACGCAACTGAACTGGAGGAGGTGGGTGGCATTGTTGGTAAACACAACTTGCAGAAATTGGATCCAACGTGCATGCTGAATATACTTAAGAGCACAAACTTATTTAGTGCTATCATGGAGCACAACTGACAAGCGTGTGCGCACTTGTGTGTGTGTGGGGGGGGGGGGGTGCTTGGTTTTGTGATCAAATGGATGCACCATGTGCCTGTTAGTGGCACAACATGTGTCAGTAAGTGGTACTCCCTGTGTCCCAAAATAAGTGTCCCGAAGTTAGTACAAAGTTATACTAACTTGGTACCAAATCAGCTACATTTATTTTTGGACGGAAGGAGTATTTCACAAGAAGCTGTTCGTGCCAGGTGGATAACACCAGTAATGTGCATTGGCGATAGGTTAACCTCTTGCAAGCTCGTATGCCACTAATATATTGTTGCATGCCGAATAATTCAATATGGTTCGTTGGTCATGCAGCTGGATCACACCACTAATGTGCATTGGTCACATATCTGGAAATTCTTCACTCTTTGGATGTTTGTGCAAAATATCCACCTTGATGAGCTTGACAAGGATGATATTGTCTGGAAGCACACTAATGATGGGATCTACTTGGTGGCCTCCACTTATAGATCCCAATTCTTGTGTTTGGTCCACTCCCCCTTGGATCGCATGATATGAAAGCGCTGTATGCAAGCAAAGGTCTAGTTTTTTGCTTGGTTAGCTACACGGAATAGGATTTGGACCATTAACAGATTGGCGAAGCGCCGGTCCGAGAATTGTGGCCTTTGCCTTCTTTGCAAAAGGGGACAAGAAATCGGGACACACCTCTTCGTCAAGGGCCTGTACACCCTTTGGCTTTGGAACATGGTGGTTGCAAAACTTGGTTTTGTGCATGTGGATACATCTTCTTGGCATTTGGACGGCTCCGTCGATTCGTGGGCTAGTAGAACCGACATGAATATTCCTTGTAGAAAAGCAATGGCTTCGCTCACCACGCTTGTTTGTTGGGCAATTTGAAATAAAAGGAACGTCTGTGTTTTCTGGCACAACAGTGCACCGCCCCCTATTGTCCTAAACATCATCTTGGAGGAGGCTAGGCTTTGGGTCGCCACGGGTGCAAAGAAACTAAGGGAAATTTAATAGCGTGAGTAATTGCCATGCGGTTTTGTAAGGGACGTTTGTAAAACTCTATTCTGCTCTTAATTAATAGATGAGAGAAATCTTTTGCCTCCCATTAAAAAATAATAATATTATGGTTCATTGGTCGAGCCTGGACATGTCGATGGGAAGGCAAGAACCCCACTCACCACGAGTGTGATGGTTTGTTTTATTCTGTGACAGAAAACATTTTGCCAGATTATGCTTTTGAGTGTTCCATACAATTCATTGTGCGGTAAGTGTTTTTGATAGTGTGCGATGACCCATTCAACTATGTACATTAGTGTGCCAATGACAAGAAGTCCACAATGAGTGTGGTATCATGAGAAGGGATGACGAGCATCTCGAACTGGCGCACAAAAACTACTCCGCGCGCTAAAATTCGGGTTTTTTGGGCGCCGACAGCTCAAGCAGAAGCTGTAAGATAGTGCACGCGTAAAAAAACGTTTGGGGACACGCTAAAAAACGCTATCAGAACCTGCAAATTTAGGATGCTGGATTGCACGCGCTTCACAATTTGCACTGTGTGTTTTTGGGCATCACAATATTGGGTTCGGCGCGCTAAAAGTCCTATAATGGCGTGCTAAAACTATTTTAGCGCGTGAAACTTTTGAGCGCATGTTGGAGATGCTCCAACGACGAGCCCGTGGGCGGTAAACCTCTCACGGTAAAATGGTACTCATGCATGAGCTCCAGTAATGTCCAGGCAGTCTCTGACTCGGCTCAGTATGCCACTTTTTTCTCATTTGTTCGTCACAATTGATGGAGACTGGCCGGTGCCCGGTGGTGCGCAGCATATCCACGTACGGTCCGCAGCCTTATATTGCAGCAGCTGCTGCCTTGGCATCAAATGCAAGGTCCAAACGGCTCCTTGCCCGGCTTGTCCGTCGCCAATCATGCTAGATAGCCAAAGGCAGGTCCATGAAAAAAAGAGGCACGTTGCTAAAACTGTCACCCATCCGTGCTACCTCCGGTGAAAGCTTACCACTCATCTACGCTGAGATCGACGTGGTTGGATCAGTGGTCCCATCTTCCCACGACCTATCGGCACACTGTACGCCGGCGACGGTTGAGCTCGTGACCCGGGATCTCCGTCTTCACAACTGGAACTTGAACGATGTTGATGTCATGGCGCCTCGCACTGTCATCCAACCGGTGGCCGATCAGGGTGTTGAGGGGGCAAGAGTCTACTCTAATGCCGCCGCAGGCTACTTGACTGCAGCGGCTCGTTCATATACTCGCCCGATAACACCAATATAAAGTCCTCATTAACGACAATATACCGTTTTCTGACTTTCAACGACCGGATGGATATCCCTATCATTACAACGACAGACCACCCGATTCATATTGAGAGGATCTGCATCCAACGACGTGATGTGAAGCCCCTGGCTAACGTTGTACGAGCTCAACAAATTTACCTTCATAGCTAACGTTGTACCAGCGCAACAAATTTATCTCCATACCCATGCATGCATAATAGGAGTGTATAGTACGGAGGGGAACTTTTGATCTATGAGTGTATATACACCCTATATGAAAGAAAGTAATTCAAAAAATTCAAAAAAATCTGAAAATATTTTTGAAATAAAGTTGACCTCCATTGTACATGCAAGAAAAATTCCAGAAAAAGAAAAACCCCGGTTGACTTCTTTTAAAAAACAAAAATTCAGCCAAAATAGTGTGAATAGTGACCTATAATAGCAAATAAATTCATTTTTCCCTGAAATCAATGCTGGTTTTTGTTTGCGAAAATTCATATACTAGTGCAAAAGAAAGTCAAATTTATTCCCAAAAAACTTCTAAACTTTTTTGATTTTTAGTAATTGCTAACTTTTTATATAGTATATACACCCATGAACCAAAGGGTATTTCCCTATATAGTACAAAACTGTGTCGGTCCAGAAAGCAATCTCATACCTATCCATCCTCTCTATTGCATGCATGGTCGACTCTTTTTTTTTTACTAGCAAGATGCCCATGCATTGCACGGAGTAGTTTATCTTGTGGCAGAAAAGGATGAACGAGGGAAGGCCTTATTTGCAAATGTGGAGAGGGGTGTGGGTATCTTTTTGCAAAATTGCCATAGTTTCCTTCCTATCCGTCTATATTGCAGGATGGCAGGCACACCATCATCACCAACTCTATTTTTTATAATATAGTAGAGAAATGATCTGATCTATTATAATGTTCATCAGAAGTACAAATCATCTAAAAGTAATAATAATTACATCCATATTCCGAGACCACCGAACGTCCACTCCACCAGAGCGAACGGCCAATCCGCCGCCATTGCCGCTCCCCTACCGGAGCTGGCTTGACCTTATCGATGAAAGCCGAGAAATCTTCATGCACGAGCCCCTACTTAAAGACCGACGCCCTAGAGCTACAGTCGTCGCCGTTGAACCCTTGCATAGATCTAAAGCACCCGAGACCAAATCTCACCCCATGACGAGAAACCCTAACCTCGCCGCTCCAAGGCGACAGCAGGAATCTACGCCGGAGCTTCGTTGACTACGTCCAAAGTGACGAAATTGAGGAGGATCAAAACCTGAAAGAAAAACTCGAAGAAGAAGCGTCGCACCTGCGAGGTCCAAACGACCCTAAACTAAACTACTAATCGGTGTGAAGGCACCAGGATTCTCCTCTCCGCTATCGGAAGCCGGAGCGGCAGACAGACAGGAGGCGAATCCACAGGCTTGGTGCTGAAGTCTAGAGGGGAAAATTTGCCATAGCCACCTAGTGTTAGGGGAGGAAACGAGAGGATGTCCGGTGATATATACCCTCCTCACGCATGCATGGTTGACTCTGGATAGATGGCCACGCTAATCAAATAGCATGTCAATGTTGTTGTTCGAAATAATGGGCTAGGCCATGTGCAATTTTTGAAATCTCAAATTGGCCCATGAATATAATAGCAAATGGTGGCTCTATAGTTTTGTCTCACCCCGAACATTGAGGAGGTGTCAGACCTCTTTATATAGGGTCCTCTTCACCACACTAAGTGATTTGTTGAGGAAAGAAAGAGAAGACCAGAGGCGTGCTCGCCTCAGCTGGCCGGGCTTGGGCCGGGGCCGGCGTGCGACTTGTGCATGAATGGTCCGCCGAAATCCGGTCCGTGACCTTGCAGAGCTGCAACTTTCTTTTGCTATTTTATTTTTTGATGTCTTGATAGACAAATCGATTGTTCCTTGTCTGATAAGTATACGACTTAGAAACCAAGTTAGTTTGAGATCGTGATCGCGACATGATACCACCTTTCTCCTCCTATATATCTTGCTTACCGGCTGCTATCAAAGACATACCAAAAACAACTAAAGTTTTGCCTCATGTTGCAACTTACGCTGTCATCGTAGTCTACTTCATCCCGAACATTGTCGTGCATTCGAGTGCGGGAGACCAAGTCTCACCAACAGTTCATCCTTGTGATCCGGCATCATGAGAGGACGAATTATGTTTTTGGGAAGCGCTCTGCGGAACTGCTCAAGTTTGTCACCAAGGGTCGTCTTTCATCCAAGTCAGTCGGTGCTAGTCAACGTTGTCTTTAACACCGTCTGCATCAGGTTGTCGCCAACATCGTCATCAACAATGTCGCTCTGGGAGCAACTATGATTACTAAAGAACAGTACGTTTTGTTGTGATCTGTTCATGTCTCAAATTATGGTTGTTTTTAGACATCCTATGTTGTTGTGCATGTTTCTTGTTCTTCTAGTATGCTAGATTTGTGCATGCAAATTTCTGTTTTAGTCTTGAATTATTTACAGAAATTAATCACAATTTTGCCTAATATTACAGCAATTCTATCCTCGGCTGAGCGTGGACCTTCGTCTCCACCAATGTTCCGGTGGATTAAACCGTCCGCCTGCCGGCGCGCACATGAGTCCGTAGCGAGAATACTACTGTACCTTTAGCAGCCAACCACGTACCCCTTCTCCAGTACAGTTCCTCCCATAGCCGAGTGATTATAGGAGTGTGCTGGTCTGATGAACAACAGACTAATCACAAATAGATAGAATCAATGGAACTCGCTTTTATTCGCAGAAATTCAAAATGCAAGAACATGAAAAATACAAGATTGGAGTGGCATACCACTTGTATGCTATAGTATTGGCAAATCAAAGGAATTTGAACCAACACTTGTTTGATGCCATAGAAAGTAAATAAATGACAGACTAATCAGACATACAATCAATGGAACTAGCTCCCCGTATGGTCATCTAGCAATGGAGATCAAGTCCCTGAGAGGGAACTGTGTGTTTATTCCACAAAAGCTTCATCATAGACAAAATAGAGTAGCAGATTGTTTGGCGAGCTACAGCCATACATAGTGTAGCACAGCTGTGTGGTTATATAGATGGCCCCATGCACTGAGGAATTCTTGCCTCTTGCTTGTAACTCTATAACCCTGGAATAAAACACTATTACCCTAGCAAGAAAAGACTAATCACACACACACAATCAATGGAACCAGCTCCCCATACCTAGCCAGTATTCCACCCACCGTGGACGAGGAGACACCATGATAGCATGGAAGGAGCAGAACGGGGACGTCCCCATAGGGGAACCATGCCTGTTCGAAAATATCCCTACAACATGCATGTATGTGCCATATTTTGTCAAAATAAAGGAGAGGTTCAATTATGGCAAGCTATCTTACGACTATAGCATGCTCTTCTTGTTAGCATTTGGGCATTATACGTTGATCGATCGCCAGGTGAAAGGCAAAGACAGTAGTGCCCTAGCCAGTTTCTTGAAGAAATTTTTTTATCACCAACCAACTACCACAAAAATGTTATACCTGGCAAGTTATAATTCATGTCCTGGGTTAACCCGTCAGTGGCGTGTGTCATTGTTGACGGGCTGTTAATCATGCTTTAGTAGTGGCAGTTAGGTGGCTCCATCTATTAGTTATCTCTGCCGGGTCAAAGGCCAAAAATTTCTGGATCCATTTTAAAAAATAATATAAACTAATTATCTTAAATTTCTTAAAAATCAATGATCTATTTAATTTAATGATTTACACTCGTATAAATCTCTCGAAAATATGTACATAACCTTAGATAATATTAGGAAGCAAACATAATCATCTCATATTTTTCGGTTGTAAGTAACTTTACCCTGAAATTTAATAAATGAAGGTTCTATTTGAATGAGAGTTTTATATTAAAATCTCTTAAAAATTGTATATAAGCACATACTACTACTACTACTACTACTACTACTACTACTACGACCACCACCACCACCACCACCACTACTACTAATACTACTACTACTACTACTACTACTACTACTACTACTACTACTAATAATAATAATAATAATAATAATAATAATAATAATAATAGGAGGAGGACACCCGTTAGAGCAATGAGTCGGTGATGGCGAGGTTCGTTGCAGAAAATCCGCACCTCGTGCAGGCCGAGGCGGAGTGTGGTTCTCGAGGGACAATGAGGTCAAGAAGGTGGAGCGCAAGACGGAGGACGACACTGGCCCCTCCAAGGTGATGAAGCTCGATTCTGATGACGAGAGCGAGGATGTCGATGAGAGTGAGGAGTTCAATACCTCCGAGGAGGAGAACGCGGCGCTTTGGAACCCTGTCGACACACAGCCTGACGATGATGATGACAAGTAGTATGTGTGTCGGAGTACTATTTTTAAAGTTTGAATGTTTGCATGTTTAGTTCGTTGCATCTTTAAATCTATGAATGTTTGGGAGTTTTTTGAAGTATGTAATCTGATCCAGTGGTTTGGATGTTTGCTTGAGATGGATCTCAAACAATCACATTTTGATGCCTCAACTTTTATTCCCAACATCTCTTGTGCCCTGAAATAGGACATCTATTGGAGATACTCTAAACAGCAATTCTGCGATTAATTTGGATGAATTGGATGATCAATACGATGGTCATGCCGTGGACATGCACTACATCTACGTATTCGAGGAGAGCCACAACGGTATGAACTGATCCTTCCTCTTGGTTCCCAAAGGTTAACCATCCTTGGTTCCTTTGAGACCGAAGGAATCTAGGCTGGGCCATTCATGCAGGCAGTGTGCCAGGGCTACGTTAGTGGCGTACGCCAATCAGACGGGTACAAGCTGACCAGCTGATACCGCGGGCGAGGCCGTACGTCGCCGTCCTGGACCTCATCGCGGAGAACAGTGCCAAGCGCAATTAGCACCACACCCCGGTTTTCAGGGTGCCGTCCAAGCTGCCGGGGCCATTTGTGCTGTGCTCAGATTTTAGCCTAGCTAGCTCAACTCACAGTCACACGCACAGCAATACGCTAATACGACGCACAACCACCAGCACCAGCGAGCACAATGGAGCAACCGAGCAACGAACAGGACGGGCTCAGCCTGGAGCTCACCCTGGCCGCCGACGTGGGTGTGGCGCCGGTGGAGCCCGGCTTCTTCCTCTGCGTCTACTGCAACCGCAGGTTCCGCACCTCGCAGGCGCTTGGCGGCCACCAGAACGCGCACAAGCAAGAGCGCGAAGTGGCTAAGCGCCGCCGGGACGCCGCTGCCGCCATGCGCCCCTCCCCCGCCTGGAAGGCTGCTGCTCGAATGCCCGAGGAGCCTGCTGCTGGTGGCATGGCGCACAAGCACGGCAGCAGCTGCCGGGAGAGCAACCCCGAGCTGGACTTGTCTCTCCGGCTGTAACAGGTCGGCCGAATGATCTCTGCTAAAATCCTTGCTCCACACCCCTTATTTCCAGTGCTACTTTGCGTGAACCCTTTGTTTCAAGCTCCTGTTGGGCATACTATCAAAAACAAAATACTCCTACCTCATGCTGGGCATGCATTGAGTTCATCGGCTCTTCTACTTGTTTTTTTTAATTCTTGGAACCAAATCTCTAGACATTCCATTTCTCCGGCCAGTTTGTATATATGGTTGTGAGGCTACTTATATTGTAAAAAAAAATCAACATTTATATAAGGCTAAACGTTTCCTTACCCGTTAGGAATCTAGACACAGAATATAAAGTTGTTGTTTTTTTGCGAGTGAGAATAAAGTTGTTGTTGGTCAACACAAAATTGGTAAGTACTTCCCCCGTGCAGGTGTATAGGACGCCTAATCAAAATCAGATAATCCAAGAACAGAAGTTGCCATGCATCTCTTGCGCCTCATTCCCCACAAGCAATTTTGTCAACCATCGAAATAGCCAGTCAACACCCAACAATACCCCCTTTAATTTCCATTGCTAGTGCCCCTTAATTCTCATGATTAATGAAGCCAAAACAAAAAAGAAACAACCATGCACCACTGGAGGCGCACGGTTACTATCACCTCTTTACCATAATATGAGACGTTTTTCAGGCTAAACTAGCTTTAAAGACATCTCATATTTTGACACGGATGGAGTACAAGTTATAAATTAATTACACATGCATGGTCCAGTCAAAGCTCCATGAAACCTCCGTGCACCGGTGTCAGCACGTTTATTTATTTCAGGAAGAGATTAATTGCAGCTTTTTGCCTAGCCTAATCTATGCGCCCCTAAATCGCGACGAACAACGTTTAGGGCAGTCCCAGAGCACTACACTCTCCGTCGGGGTTTATTGGGCCCTTCGTATTTTCAGTCAAACTTTCACCATTGATACGACTAACAGAATATGAGATGACCAATCCAAAATGAGTGTCGTGGTTATATTTCAAATTTGTACTAAAACCATGACACTTATCTTGGATCGGAGGGACTACAAAAATTATGTTGTTTTATTTGTATTCGAAAGAGGTTTCCAATGATATAATTCTGTTTGACATACAATAGGTATTTTATTAGTTAAATTTTATGGTAAATTGGAGCGTAGTAAACCCAGACTGAGTGACCATATATTAAGCTATATCTAATGATATTAAATAGATGTTTAATGTCGCAATCCACTATCTCTATACGAATGTGTTGTATCTAAAATAACCCTCATTGCATGTCCTTTGTGAGAGAAAAGTTATGAGATGCCTTTGGATTTTGACTGGCAACCCATGTTGCAATTCAATTCAAAAATCCTATTTTTGCCAGACTATGCATTTGGATGTTCCGTCCAGTTTGGTAACAAAAAAGACCACTGCATGTCACACGACAACATCAAGCGGCTCGTAGTTTATTTATTTCGGAACTGCAAGCGGTTCGTAATTGGTGGTAACCACTTCTGATAACTAACTGTCTCTGCCATGTAAGCAACCACGGCCTTTTCGAAAAAGAAAATGTAAGCAGCCACGGTAACACTAGTAGAAAAAGGGCCGCTGCCTGGAGGTCCACCTTTAGTCCCGCTTGGTAACACCAACCGGTACTAAAGGAAATTTTATGATTTTTTTTATTTAATTTTTTAATTTTTTTTTGATTTTCAAATTTCTGAATTATTTTAACCTCTAATCTCTAATCACCCCTCATCACTGCTCAATTTAGCCTCTAATCTCTAATCATACCTCATCATTCCAAATCATCTAACTTCTCGGACGGTCACCCATCCTCTCACTACTCCAGCCTGAGCACGCTTAACTTCTGGGTTCTGTTTTCCCTCGTTTCCAAGTCTGCACTTGTTGTTTTCCTGACAATAGTAAGATGTCAATCCTATTAACCCTCAGGAATTTAGCTTGAGCATGAAGTCACACACTGTTTGAGTTTGAAACTATTGTTCTAAAAAACAATAATTATTTAGTAACACTAATACTTCTTGAATAAGTAATTTGACCATAGTTTGACCATAGTTTGACCAGATTTGACCAAAATTCAAAAAAACTAAAATAATTATTTAGTAACACTAATATTTCTTGAATAATTAGTTTGACCATTGTTTGACCACAGTTTGACCAGATTTGACCAAAATTCAAAAAAACTGAAATAATTATTTAGTAACACTAATATTCTTGAATAATTATTTAGTAACACTAATACTTCTTGAATAAGTAGTTTGACCATAGTTTGACCAGATTTAACAAAAATTAAAAAAACATAAATTTGAGCATAACTTTTCTTCCTTTTAGAATTTGAGAATTCTAAAAATTTGCAAACATGCCGTAGGCTGTCAAAATCGGATGCGGATTTTCGTGCTGAACATTTTGATATATTATACGTTTTTTCTGACATCGTATGCAAAAGTTATAGCCGTTTTACATTTTCCCTACACTTTTTGCAAAACATGTCCAAATTTTGAAAATGGGACCTTTAGTACCGGTTCGTGCCATGAACCGGTACTAATGCCTCAAACCCCATTAGTACCGGTTGGTGGCTCGAACTGGAACTAAAGGTCTAAGCTTTAGTACCGGTTGGTGCCACGAACCGGTACTAATGGGCATCGCACCCTTTAGTCCCGGTTCGTGGCACCAATCGGGACTAAAGGTCCCATTTGAACCGGGACTAATGCCTGTACGGTGCCCTAGCCGCTCGAACCGGGACTAATGCTCACATTAATCCCGGTTCGTAATGCAACCGGGATTAATGCTCTTTTCTGGCCGAACCAAAGCACTGTTTTCTACTAGTGTAAATGGCAGTCTCACCAAGAAGCCCAACGTGACCCACTGTGACTTGCACCTACAGGCGGTTTTCCAATATTAACCGTAGCAAATCACACATAGTTGGTTCTTGGAAAGCATTTCCCATTGATTCTTACAGTCGCTGTGGTTGGATGAACTCCATGTAACGTCTGCATCACCGACGGTTTTAACCTGAGCAAGTATATACGACAAGGGTTAATAGATGATCCATCTTGCACTACTCCTAGTGTATTTTATTTTTTATTCTTTTGATGACCCATCTTGCACCAGGAGTACCCGATGCACTTTGCCCAGAGCGTAGGGTAGGCGACAACCACTGAGGGACCATTGTACAGCAGGCTGGCCCATGTTGCCAATCATGTATGCATGCTAGGGCAAATTAAGGTCGCTGGGAGAGGCACGTTGCTGAAAATGGTGCCTACCCACGCGCGTCGATACTGTCCCACCATAAAATACGTCCGGTCAGTTCAAATATTCTGTGGATCTCCGTCCAACTCACACACGCAATGTGTCGGGTATCATCTAGTGTAACTAAATGGTGATCTTCACTAACATATTTCTCCTAACATATATACGTACACGACACCTTAATCCACAAATATGCATGAGAAATTTTCTACCTTAACATGCATAAGAAAAGGTTCACCACAAGAGGCATATTAAATTGTATCAATTTTCAGTTTAAAATTTAATATTATTAAGCCAAATATCTATGCTTTTACAACCAAATCTCATGAAAATACATTGCAACTAGTTCCTATCAGATTTGCTATTTATCAGGCGACTAAAAGCTTCAGTGGCGTCGGTCGATTCCCACAGTGAAGAAGGTGAAGCACGCCGAGGCAGTCCCCAGCGAGGGCTAGGCCAAGACAAGACCTCGCAAGAGATGAGAGGATGATGCAAGTCGCATCGCATTATCGTCCGTGGAATAGAGGCAAGGGTTGCAGATGTCACAGGTGGCGAGGCACAGTCGTTTGATGTCACCAAGATTAAACGGCGCCCGGGCTCGAGACGAGGATGATCTAGCTTGTCATGGCATCATCGTCGATGGCTTGCTAGGCCATCACTAGAGGCGGGGACAACAAAACTCACCATCGTGTCGTTGGCGGGGGAGAGGCCAGGGTACCATGACCAGGGGCAGTTTGTCAGTAGGAAGAAGCCACGACCATTTGGTTTCAATCCAGTTGTTCAAGCTGATCAACTAAAACTATTTTGTTAAAACTCCTTATATCTCAATTCCCGCAGCAACTCACGGCTTATCATTTAGTATTAACTGTAGCAAACATCACTTCACATGGTTATTCTAATTTCCTGCTCGCACATGGTTGGTTGTTAGAAAGCATATCGCAAGGACACAAGGGGGAAAACGGAAAATTTGAGTGCTTAAGTTAACGCAAAAATGACCCTAAAAAATTTAAGCCGAATCTGACCTTATTGCTCAACATAAAAAACAATAACACTAAGTTCTGATGTGTAAATACTACGGGCAATGGCGTTGCAGAAAAAATATCGATTTTACGAGCAATACGCAGTTGGTAGTGTAAACGGCACAGGGTCTGGCAATTAGTTGTTCTAGCTAAAGGCCATAGGGTGTGTAGTTTACCCCTTGCTAATGAAAAGAAAAGCTAAACGGTGGCTAGCCGGGAGGAAGCAGGACATGGACGGGATGGGCGATGTGGTGGCTGAATGGGAAAGAGAGTCGCGAGGACGGTGTGGGGTTCGATTCTGATAAGCCTAACACATACGGTTTTCATTGGAATCTTTGTGAGCGATTATTTTGTGCCAAACAAATGTTAATTAGTAAGTCCTACAAAGTTTCTACCCCCTCCGATCCAAAAAAAGCAAAGTTGAACTAAAGCCACAACATTCTTTTGGGATCGAAGGGAGTATGAATTTCAAAGTTCCAAAAAAGAGGGCCTAAATTGCATGGAAGGATAACTGTACCCGAGCTGTTCATTTTCTCCAGACCGAAGGAATCTAAGATTGGGCCTGGACTTGCACGCAATTCATTATTTTACTATTTTTCTGCCGGTGATACACTAGGTGCCTAAGGGCATGAACAATGGTGTAAGGGTGCCATGTAAGATAACTGTTGAAGTGCATGAGAGAAATCATAAGAAAAGACTCGTCTTCCCTTATTTAAAAGATGATCTCTTAGCACAATATGTCTCACCATGTTTTTACGAATAGCTAGATATTAGAGATAAAACCAGGAGATAACACATTGTTGACATTTTTTTGTCATGTCTAATTACATGCAATGCTTAAAATAAAACTGTCTTATCAACCATTATATAGGCCCTAAGTCAATCAGCCGAGTACACGGGAATCTCTGTGACCTAATACCGCGCGAATACGAAACTAGCTGCCTCATGCGGTCGTCTTTCTTGCCCTGGTCTAGACCTCACTTCACCCGGGAGAACAGTGCCAAGTGCAATTAACACCACACCCGGCCGTCAGGATGTGTGTGCTTGGTGAGCTCTGCTCTCTAGATTTGAACATAGCTTAGCTTAGCTCACACACACACAAACCACATACGACCAAGGTTTTGGTTACCGGTCGAAATTTCAAGATTTTTCATGGTTACCGCGTATTTCTGTGGCCCTGGGTAAATCATCATACCGAGCGAAAAATACCATTTTTTTGAAATTTACAGTAAAGTACGTAGGATCTAATTAATGCCATGAGAGTTGGTTGTAGCGTGTTGGTAGCAACCTAGTTCCTGTTTTGAGAGGTCTTTGGTTGGAATATTCGTTCATTCACTTATTTGAATTCAAAATTCAACTTTAAAATTCGCTTGAAATATTCTTGGTATTTCTCGGTAACCGTGGTAACCACATTTACCAGTCCCTCTCGGTAAAATTGCCTCATTCGGTAACCAAAACCTTGCATACGACACACGGCCAGAGACCAGCCAGGAGCGAGCACAAATGGATCGAGCGAGCAGGGCGCACGAGGATGAGCCAGCCTAGAGCTCAGCTTGGCCGCCGTGGCGCCGGCGCCCGGCACATCGGACGGCTTCTTCCTCTGTGTCTACTGTGACCGCAAGTTCCGCAGTTCGCAGGCTTGGCGGCCACCAGAATGTGCACAAGCATGAGCGCGCCGTCGCCTGGCGCATGCGAGAGGTCGCAGCCGCTGCGGTCACGCGGGCGCTGGATGTCGTAAGTTCGAGGAAGGCCGGGAAAGCTACTTCTTATTCTGTTCGGAAGCCTGAGGACCCCTCAGGCAGCAATGAAGGTGGGAGCTCTTCGGAGCGCGGCGAGCAGGTGGACTTGTCTCTCCGGCTATAACCGATCGATCTGCTAATATACGAAGAAGATTGGTCTTATTTCCCGCTAGCTACGTCAGTGTCTACCTACTTTGATCCGAATAGAAAGGTTATGCGTTCTGATTTCTATATCTACGGATGCATATAACCAATTTGGTCAACTGTTTTCTTTCAAGCTCATATAGGGCGTATTTTAGTCTCAGCGGATCTTCTAGTTGATTTTATTTTGAAGGTCTTGGTATTAAATCCCTCGACATTCCTCGTCCTTGAGATGTCACAAAATTCCACATACCGCCGGATTGTATGCCATTTGGTGCTAGTTACTTTGTGAGAAAAATCTAGATCGACCCAAGTCTAAATATTTCCTTACCCAATTAGGGATCTCTAATAAGGGTATCATGAAATAGGGGAGTAGCTAGGCAGCCTCCCATTTTTGGAAACTGCAAAGAAATATCAAGAACTTCCGTGTGTCTTTAATCTCGCTATGTCGTAGTCTACGACTACTGATTGGAATGCAATAGTATTCGAAAGGAAATGAGATCACACAAAAGCCAAACAGTTCCCTCTTGCTAAAGTTATTTTTAAGACATGAAAGGTGTTCAAAGAAGATTAAAACATGTCTTAAAATAGTTTTATTGCATCAAATCATGTTCTATAAAAAGTATAATATCATCAGCGAGGTCATACATAGGTATAGATAACGCATCATTTGCGATGTGCATGACCCCGGACATGAACATCCTCGTTGATTAGCTCTATATATTTACGAGGCCGACTAGCATATACTCAGTAATATTCAGAAGATGCAAAAAAGGGTCCCCTTGACGCAAGCCATTTCTGTTGCTTGGAAAGGGAACTAGTAGCATCATTGATATTTATGCCAATGCATATTATCTGGATAAAAAATCCCACCAGGTTTGTGAGAGAGTGGAAAACCCTGCCGCATAGCTTACATCGGGAAACACCGATGGCCAATTCTCTAGGCGAAGGGGGTAAGTTGACAACACCTTTAATAGGCAACCGTGACTGCTTGTCTGTATTTCTTTCTCTTACTGCTTGTTTTTCCTGCTTGTGGGTGTTAACCTCTCGCAGACATGTATTTCACTTAGTTTTTCTGTTGCTTTATGTGCCAGCGCCCGAACACGGCGGACTCGATACCTTTTGCCGGTAGATGTTGCCTCCTTTTTATCTTTACAGATATTTTGATTACGCTAAACTTTGCTTTCGGGTGTTCCGTCTAATCTAATGTAGAAAGGACCACAACAGGCCGCACGATAACAACAAAGCATTACACAAGGAGTGGAGGCACGAAAAGTGACATGATAACATCAAGCTGTCCACAATGAGTGGTAGCATAATGCAGCAGTGACCCGCAACTGCCCCAACCGTGTATCGACTTCTTGTAGTAAGTGTTATTTTCACAAGAAGGCAGTCGACCTATTGGCCGACCACACATAGTTCTTCAAGCGAAGGGGTAAGTTGACCATGCCACATGACAACAGCATTGACGGGCAATCGTGACTCCTAGTTAGTTTTAACCGCCCGTAGACACGTGCGTAGTTCTTTTTCTTTTTTGCTGCTTTATGGTTAGCAAATAACGTGGTTCATTGGTCGGGCCGACACTGTGGACTTTAGAGCATCTCCAACAGGCGCGCTAAACAAGCGCCGCGCCGCAAGTTTAGCCAGTTTAGCGCGCGCAACCCGGCGGGTGGCCCAGCAGGCCCGCAATAACCGCGCGCGCGGTATAAGGAGTTGGGCGCGCGGTCGGATTCGCTATCTCGCGTGGTGTATTTGGGGCGCCCGCTTCCGCGCGCGGCACACTCGAGCGCTCGCGCTGCACTCTCTCTTCTCCGCCTCCTACGCCCCACGCGCGCCGGCGCCGGCGAACTGCACCCCATGGACGCACGCGCCGGCACCCCGCTCACCCCATCCTATAGCCGCGACCCCTCCACCACCGCCGCAGCCGCAAACCCTAGCCCGGGTGGCGTTGGCCTCGCCTCCGCCGGAATGGGAGAAGCACTTGTTCTTCTTGGACACATCTAACCTCAATGCGGCGTAAAAGGAGTATGTCAATCTTGCCCGTCAAGAAGTCTTGATCCAAAAAAGAGCCATGGTTAGTGCAATGGGTGGCGGTGGCCTCGGCGCCATGGGTGGCGGTGGCCTCGGCGCAATGGGTGGCGGTGGCCTCGGTGCCATGGGAGGCATTGCTGGCTTTGGAGCACCCCCCGACGCTATGGCCACCATGGGAGGCATGAGTTTTGCTTCTCTCATGGGAGGCATGGGTGCACCTCCGGCCGCCATGGGCGGAATGTCTTTCGATGTGCCTCCTCGCACACATTTCCATGAAGATGCCGTTGAAGATCTTGCCAACACCGTCGGAGTTTCACGTGATGCGGTGCGCGATGAGGAGAGGGAGGAAGATTCATCTTCGGAGGCGGAAGAATCGTCTTCCGAAGATGAGGACGAGGACGAGGAATGATGTGTCTTTCATTTGTGTATTGAACTTGATTTGCATTTTGAACTTGGTTGGATGAACTTGTGGGCATGATTTTGAACTTGTGGGCATGAACTTTTCTTCATCAACTTGTTTGTGTGAAATTTTATATGTCATGTTCATTGCATTTTGAATGTTTCAACTTCATTTTGTGTTCAAAATGCCATATATGCAATGCCCCGGCGAGTCGCGCGCGCTGCATTTTAGCGCGGCTGCTGGAGCCAGCACTACGCGCCGCGCCAAACCAGGCGATGGGCGCGTGGCAAAACAGTTTTTTGCGCGCGGCGCGTTCGGCGCCTGTTGGAGATGCTCTTTGATGGGCAAGCTTCAACCCAAAAGCACATGCTGACCCGCATTATCTTTTGCTGGACCAATTCTGACCCACCGACCTTGCTGTAGCCTTCCTCAGTTGCTTGCTGAGACAGAGACCGTCATCGCATGCATGCCATGCCAGATGGTTATCCACATGCAGCGTCGGGGGCCACCGTACGGGTCCAATCGTGCTAGCTAGCTGGGCAAATCAAGGCTCGACAGCGACCACGTACCTACACGCGGTGCTGTCCGCTGCATGTGCATATATGCATGCCCGCGCGTGCCAACCACACACATATATAGACGAAACGTTTACCTTGGTCGGCGAGCGTACGTAGCGCGGGCGCGGGTCCTCCAGCGGTCCGTGTATGAACGTACGTTCCGGCTACACCGGCCGCCCGCCTTCCAGCCAACCACGGCCGTAGTCCGTAGAAGGCGGTGAAGAGGAGCAACTCCCAGAATGCATTCCGGAGGAGCTTGGTTCCACTCCCTACACATTTTATTTTCCCAGAACACACATGCTTGTGTGCTTGACATCGTTTATATGACTGTACAACTACATGGACGACTACGTAGCGATTGGAAGGAAATTCAGTGGAATATGAAAAATAATACTATTTCTAAGAAAAAGTAATACCGATTTCAGTAACTGTGCATGTACATAGGAAATGTCTGTCGATCAATCCATCTCGTAGAACCTTTGGCTTTTTATTCTGAAGGGCAGAACCATTCAGACATGGAAGACGCCATCTATCTATCTATTATATTATTATAAAACGATAGAAAACGAATGGTGATGACTTAGCGCTGTAGATTTAAGTTATTTAAACGGCTTGGATTCATCTGTACATGGACCAAAAGAAAAGAAAAACTCACGCGCCTGTGAAAAAGAAAAGGAAAGGAGAATACGACACGGACAAGCACCTTTCCATCGCAAGCAGTCAAACAAGAAAAAAAGGCCAAGTAGCGCACGTCCACACAATGGCCTATTTTAACTCATGCATGCGCATCAGCAAGTTTGATTCAGGGTGAAAACTAACAAGGCACCCGCAAAAAAAAGGCAATGCACCTGTGTTTTGATCGGTATCCACATGCATATGTTTGGGTCGGACCTAAAAACTAGCTACCCACGTAAAAAAAGAAACAAAGTCCTACTAGGTCACGTTTTGATGCAAAAGCCCAATCCATAAGAACGTAGGCACTGTCAACCTGGGAACGCCACGCAATCGACCATCCCAACATGTTGTACACGCACAGAAATTCATAGCTGTTAAGGAGACGGCCAGCTCTACACATTGTACATAGACAAAAATTTACCGGCCTATTTTTTAAGATGGAATTGACCGGCCTAATTAATACATTCTTACATGCAGACATCATTGATGATGGCAGCAGCCCAATTGATCAAATCTTGTAAACAATTAGTGTTTTAGTGGCACTTAAGAAAGATTGTGATATTTTTTATATGAAGAGAGCGAAGTGAAAAATGCATTGGAGTTGGCACAATCTTCCTTGATGGGCAAATAATAGATATGCCAACTACGAAACACTTACATTATATATAATATGAATTTTGTCAGGCTACATACTCTTTTATGCTTCGTTATCGTCCTTAAGCCTCCATTTAGTTATATTAAAAATTAATATGAAAGCAAATATATACTTCATGTCAGTGTGGAATGATACTCTATATACGTATTGCTAATATTAAATTAATTTACTAATGTAACAACGCAAGGTATCAGTAATGCATATGTAGCATCAATATATCATTCTTAGCTCATATGTTTTATCATACATTACAAATTTACTTAAAAGGAGTTTTCTTTAATAATTAATTATATAAATTTCATATTTCTGTTGCACAAAATTAATTAAGCAATCTTTTATCACACCTTACAAATGAGTTAAATTTAAAATAATGCATTAATTTTGAATAATATTAAATGTATAACTTTAAAATATTACAACCGTAAATGGAAATCTAGCCACGCAAATGCGTGGGTAACCCCGCTAGTTGAACTAAAAAATGACCTTCCCCAAGGGTGCTCTCTATTTCAAAAGAAAATAAAATAAATAAAATGAACTTCGCCACGTGAAAATAGACTAGTTTTTCCACTCACCATATAATACACACAATAGCTAGGGATGCCATTCGACACTAGTAGAAAATAGGGTACTAGTCCCGGTTCCAGAGGGCCTTTAGCCCCGGTTCAGGAACCGGGACAAAACTGTCGGGACTAATGCCCAAAACTTTTAGTCCCGGTTTTCTTATGAACCGGGACTAAAGGAGCTCCATGTGGCCGCTGTGGGGCACCCAGGGAGGAGGACCTTTAGTCCCGGTTGGTAACACCGACCGGGACTAAAAGGCAGTCACGCGTCAGCAGCTCCCAGGTGTTGGGGGTTTTTTTGAAAGGGGGGGGGTTAGGGGTTCTGGAGGGTTAATTTAGGTGTTTCATATTGTGTTACCTATAGCTACTACTTATAGAGAGAAGTGACCTCTCTTTCTCCGTGCTTGGTCGACGGTAGCTACTACATATAGAGAGAACTCGACGCTACCTAGTAAGCAAATGAAGGAACCATTAATTACACAACATCGTGATATGAACATATATAGTGAGAAGTGACCTCTCTTTCTCCGTGCTTGGTCAAACAACAAGTTTTCGTATATCTATCTGACGCTACTACATATATACAATATAACTCTCTTACGATCCCTGACATCATCTACCGAAAATCAGCTTGAATTTCCACATGGTATTCTCCGTCTTTATGTATGACGTGGTCAAGAAAGAATCCCGCCAATTCCTCTTGAATTGCTCATATGCGATCATGCAGTAGGAGTTCGTTCCGCTTCTCCCACATCTAATTTAAAGAAGGGGGTCAATACATATATATGAATGAAACTCAACACAATTGATATTAATAAAATAAAATTGCGAATATTGTTTACGTACTTCAAATTGATTATCAGAGTAGCCCCGCTCAGAGGTCAAGTGGCGCATGAACTCGCAAACGTAGTATCCACATAAATCATTCCCGGGTGCCTGCCACAAGCACTTTACGAAAATAGAGTTCAATCAAACTGATAATTAAGCATGACAATGGTATCGATGAAACTAGAATCAATGAGAGATGCGCGGAACTAGCTAGTACTACTTACTTTGGTGTGTGTAAATCGCAGCTCGTTCCTCAGACCCGAAACCATTCCGGTGAACTTCTTCCAAACCCTGCCAGGCAAAGAAAATGATTACTTGATATCAGGAAATGAACGAAAGTTGCTGATATGGTGTGATAATGATTGAACTTACTTCTGGAGCATTGTAGTCATGTCCTCATAATCCTTAGGATCTTTACGTCTTGAGTCTAAGACAGTTACTACTGCCCCATCAAGCTTAATGGATAGCAGAATAAAGTGGAACCTACGCACCCATAACTCATCAATTACATTACTTAACCTCGAGTAAGCGAAACCGAATATGCACAAGACAGTAACACTCACTTGAAGTTGTAAGGAAAGAGTATTTCCCCTTTGTTTTGATGTCGAAGGAACAATTGTAGCAAGTTTTCCTCAGTATCTTCGACTCTATTTTTTACCGACCATTCATTTACGGTATTTGGGCTAATGAACCCAATGCCATAGATTTGTCTTTTCTTGCATTCGACGATCTTCAATCTGCATAATATAGTGATGATAATTATATATACATGCAATGAATGAGCTGAGCTAAAGACTTAATTACATAAGTAATACATACAAACAGTAGCAAGTCATGAGTTGTTTGTCGAGGGCCTGTTGATTGAATAACTGAAATAATTCCACAAATTCAACAGGCATCACCTCAACTCCAATGAGGTCGTGCTCATCTTTAAATCTCAGCATCAAACTATCGGTCCCATTCTTCCTGCAGCTTTCCAAGTACCACTCATGCAATCTTTGTTGGGGAACGTAGCAGAAATTCAAAATTTTCTACGCATCACCAAGATCAATCTATGGAGTAATCTAGCAACGAGGGGAAGGGAGTGCATCTACATACCATTGTAGATCGCGATGCGGAAGCGTTGCAAGAACGCGGATGAAGGAGTCGTACTCGTAGCAATTCAGATCGCGGTTGATTCCGATCTAAGCGCCGAACCACGGCGCCTCCGCGTTCAACACACGTGCAGCCCGGTGACGTCTCCCACGCCTTGATCCAGCAAGGAGAGAGGGAGAGGTTGGGGAAGACTCCGTCCAGCAGCAGCACGACGGCGTGGTGGTGGTGGACGAGCGTGGCAATCCTGCAGGGCTTCGCCAAGCACCGCGGGAGAGGAGGAGGGAGAGGGATAGGGCTGCGCCAAGAGAGAGATGTTCTCATGTGTATGGCAGCCCCAAAACCTCAAGTATATATAGGGGAGGGGGAGGGGCTGCGCCCCCATCTAGGGTTCCCCCCCCCAAGGGGTGCGGCCAGCCCTAGATGGGACTTGGGGGGCAGCCAAGGGGGGGAGAGAGGGGGGGCGCCCCACTAGATGGGCCTTAGGCCCATCTGAGACTAGGGTTTCCCCCTTCCCCCTTCCTGCGCCTTGGGCCCCTTTGTGGGAGGCGCACCAGCCCACCTAGGGGCTGGTACCTTCCCACACTTGGCCCATGCAGCCCTCTGGAGCCGGTGGCCCCACCTGGTGGACCCCCGGGACCCTCCCGGTGGTCCCGGTACGTTACCGATAGCACCCGAAACTTTTCCGGTGACCAAAACAGGACTTCCCATATATAAATCTTTACCTCCGGACCATTCCGGAACTCCTCGTGACGTCCGGGATCTCATCCGGGACTCCGAACAACATTCGGTAACCACGTATATCTATTCCCTATAACCCTAGCGTCATCGAACCTTAAGTGTGTAGACCCTACGGGTTCGGGAACCATGCAGACATGACCGAGACGTTCTCCGGCCAATAACCAACAGCGGGATCTGGATACCCATGTTGGCTCCCCATGTTCCACGATGATCTCATCGGATGAACCACGATGTCGGGGATTCAATCAATCCCGTATTCAATTCCCTTTGTCAATCGGTATGTTACTTGCCCGAGATTCGATCGTCGGTATCCCGATACCTTGTTCAATCTCGTTACCGGCAAGTCTCTTTACTCGTTCCGTAACTCACATCATCCCGTGATCAACTCCTTGGTCACATTGTGCACATTATGATGATGTCCTACCGAGTGGGCCCAGAGATACCTCTCCATTTACACGGAGTGACAAATCCCAGTCTCGATTCGTGCCAACCCAACAGACACTTTCGGAGATACCTGTAGTGCACCTTTATGGCCACCTAGTTACGTTGTGACGTTTGGTACACCCAAAGCATTCCTACGGTATCCGGGAGTTGCACAATCTCATGGTCTAAGGAAATGATACTTGACATTAGAAAAGCTCTGAGAAAACGAACTACACGATCTTGTGCTAGGCTTAGGATTGGGTCTTGTCCATCACATCATTCTCCTAATGATGTAATCCCGTTATCAACGACATCCAATGTCCATGGTCAGGAAACCGTAACCATCTATTGATCAACAAGCTAGTCAACTAGAGGCTTACTAGGGACATGGTGTTGTCTATGTATCCACACATGTATCTGAGTTTCCTATCAATACAATTTTAGCATGGATAATAAACGATTATCATGAACAAGGAAATATAATAATAACAACCAATTTATTATTGCCTCTAGGGCATATTTCCAACAGTCTCCCACTTGCACTAGAGTCAATAATCTAGTTCAGATCGCCATGTGATTAACACTCATAGTCCACATCGCCATGTGACTACACCCAAGAGTTTACTAGGGTTTGATCATGTTCTGCTTGTGAGAGAGGTTTTAGTCAACGGGTCTGAACCTTTCAGATCCGTGTGTGCTTTACGAATATCTATGTCATCTTGTGGATGCTACCACGCGCTACTTGGAACCATTTCAAATAACTGCTCTACTATACGAATCCGGTTTACTACTCAGAGTCATCCGAATTAGTGTCAAAGTCTGCATCGACGTAACCCTTTACGACGAACTCCTTTTCACCTCCATAATCGAGAAAATTCCTTAGTCCACTAGATACTAAGGATAAGTTCGACCGCTGTCATGTGATCCATTCCCGGATCACTATTGTACCCCTTGACCAACTCATGGCAAGGCACACTTCATGTGCGGTACACAGCATAGCATACTGTAGAGCCTACGTCTAAAGCATACGGGACGACCTTCGCCCTTTCTCTCTCTTCTGCTGTGGTCAGGTCTTGAGTCTTACTCAATACTCACACCTTGTAACACAGCCAAGAACTCCTTCTTTGCTGATCTATTTTGAACTCTTTCAAAATGATGTCAAGGTGTGCGTTCTTTGAAAGTATCATCAAGCGTCTTGATCTATCTCTATAGATCTTGATGCCCAATATGTAAGCAGCTTTATCCAGGTTTTCCTTTGAAAATCTCCTTTCAAACAACCCTTTATGCTTTCCAGAAATTTTACATCAATTCGGATCAACAATATGTCATTCACATATACTTATCAGAAATGTTGTAGCGCTCCCACTCACTTTATTGTAAATACAAGTTTCTAACAAACTTTGTATAAACCCAAAAACTTTGATCACTCCATCAAAGCGTATATTCTGACTCCGAGATGCTTGCTCTAGTCCATGGAAGGATCGCTGGAGCTAGCATACCTTTTAGCATCCTTAGGATCGACAAAACCTTTCTGATTGTATCACATACAACCTTTCCTTACGAAAACTGGTAAGGAAACTTGTTTTGACATCCATCTGCCAGATTTCAGAACTACAGCTAATGCTAACATGATTCCGACGGACTTAAGCATCGCTACGGATGAGAAAACCTCATCGTAGTCAACTCTTTGAACTTGTGAGAATACTCTTTGCCACAAGTCGAGCTTCATAGACGGTAACATTACCGTCCACGTCCGTCTTCTTCTTAAAGATCCATTTATCTCAATGGCTTGCCGATCATCGGGCAAGTTCACCAAAGTCCATGCTTTGTTCTGATACATGGATCCTATCTCGGATTTCATGGCTTCTAACCATTTGTCGGAATATGGGCCCACCATCGCTTCTCCATAGCTCGTAGGTTCATTGTTGTCTAGCAACATGACTTCCAAGATAGGATTACGTACCACTCTGAAGTAGTACGCATCCTTATCGACCTACGAGGTTTGGTAGCGACTTGATCCGAAGTTTCATGATCACTATCATAAACTTCCACTTCAATTGGTGTAGGTGCCACAGGAACAACTTCCTGTGCCCTGCTACACACTAGTTGAAGTTATGGTTCAATAACCTCATCAAGTCTCCACCATCCTCCCACTCAATTCTTTCGAGAGAAACTTTTCCTCGAGAAAGGACCCGTTTCTAGAAGCAATTACTTTTGCTTCCAGATCTGAAATAGGAGGTATACCCAACTGTTTTGGGTATTCTATGAAGGTGCATTTATCCGCTTTGGGTTCGATCTTATCAGCCTGAAACTTTTTCACATAAGCATCGCAGCCCTAAACTTTTAAGAAACGAGAACTTAGGTTTCTCTAAACGGTGTCGTCTCAACGGAATTGCGTGGTGCCCTATTTAAAGTGAATGTGGTTGTCTCTAATGCCTAACCCATAAACGATAGTGGTAAAGAGACATCATGGTATGCACCATATCCAATAGGGTGCAGTTATGATGTTCGGACACACCATCAGACTGTGGTGTTCCAGGCGGTATTAATTGTGAAACACTTTCCACAATGTCTTGATTGTGTGCCAAACTCGTAACTCAGATACTCATCTCTATGATTATATCATAGACATTTTATCCTCTTGTCACGATGATCTTCAACTTCACTCTGAAATTACTTGAACCTTTCAATAATTCAGACTTGTGTTTCATCAAGTAAACATTCTCAGCATCTACTCAAATCATCTGTGAAGTAAGAGCATATCGATATCCACTGCGTGCCTCAGTACTCATTGGACTGCACACATCAAATGTATTACTTCCAACAAGTTGCTCTCTTGTTCCATCTTACTGAAAACGAGGCCTTTCAGTCATCTTGCCCATGCGGTATGATTTGCATGTCTCAAGTGATTCAAAATCAAGTGAGTCCAAACGATCCATCTGCATGGAGTTTCTTCATGCACATATACCAATAGACAAGGTTCGCATGTCTCAATCCTTTCAAAAACGAGTGAGTCCAAAGATCCATCTACATGGAGCTTCTTCATGCGTTTTATCCCAATATGCCTCAAATAGCAGTGCCACAAGCATGTGGTACTATCATTACTTTTGGCATGATCATGTGTATCACTACGATCGAGATTCAATAAACCATTTATTTTAGGTGCAAGATCATTGAAGGTATTATTCAAATAAAAGAGTAACCATTATTCTTCTTAAATGAACAACACAATCATGTCTATGCTCAACGTAAACACCAAATAACAATTATTTAGGTTTAACACCAATCTCGATGGTAGAGGGAGCATGCGACGCTTGATCACATCAACCTTGGAAACACTTCCAACACATATCGTCATCTCACCTTTAGCTAGTCTCCGTTTATTCCGCAGCTTTTATTTCGAGTTACTAACACTTAGCAATCGAACCGGTATCTAATACCCTGGTGCTGCTAGGAGTACTAGTAAAGTACACATTCATATAATGTATATCCAATATACTTCTGTCGACCTTGCCTGCCTTCTCATCTACCAAGTATCTAGGGTAGTTTTGCTTCAGTGACCGTTCCCTCATTACAGAAGCACTTAGTCTCGGGTTTTGGGTTCAACCTTGGGATTCTCCACTAGAGCAGCAAATGATTTGCTGTTTCATGAAGTATCCATTTTGCCCTTGCCCTTCTACAAACTAGTGGTTTTACTAACCATCAACAATTGATGCTCCTTCTTGATTTCTACTTTCGCGGTGTCAAACATCGCGAGTTGCTCAAGGATCATCATATCTATCCCTGATATGTTATAGTTCATCACGAAGCTCTAATAGCTTGGTGGCAGTGACTATGGAGAACCATCACTATCTCATCTGGAAGATTAACTCCCACTCGATTCAAGCGATTGTGGCACTCAGACAATCTGAGCACATGCTCAATGATTGAGCTTTTCTCCCTTAGTCTGCAGGCTTAAGAAACCTGTCAGAGGTCTCATACCTCTTGACGTGGGCACTAGTCTGAAATCCCAATTTCAGTCTTCAGAACATCTCATATGTTCTGCGACGTTTCAAAACGTCTTTGGTGCCACAATTCTAAACCGTTAGCATTACGCACTGAACTATCACGTAGTCATAAAAAACGTGTATGTCAGATGTTTCGCAACATCTACAGACGACGCTGAGGTCCAGCACACCGAGCGTTGCATTAAATACATAAGCCTTCTGTGCAGCAATGAGGACAATCCTCAGTTTACGGACCATGTCCGCATAATTGCTACTACCAACTTTCAACTAAATTTTCTCTAGGAACATATCTTAAACAGTAGAACTAAAGCGCAAGCTATGACATAATTTGCAAAGACCTTTTGACTATGTTCATGATAATTAAGTTCATCTGATTATTTAATGAACTCCCACTCAGATAGACATCCCTCTAGTCATCTAAGTGATACATGATCCGAGTCTAACTAGGCCGTGTCCGATCATCACGTGAGACGGACTAGTCATCATCGGTGAACATCTCCATGTTGATCATATCTACTATAGGACTCATGTTCGACCTTTCGGTCTCTTGTGTTCCGAGGCCATGTCTGTACATGCTAGGCTCGTCAAGTCAACCTAAGTGTTTCGCATGTGTTACGAGGCCATGTCTGTACATGATAGGCTCGTCAACACCCGTTGTATTCGAACGTTAGAATCTATCACACCCGATCATCACGTGGTGCTTCGAAACAACGAACCTTCGCAACGGTGCACAGTTAGGGGGAACACGTCTCTTGAAATTTTAGTGAGGGATCATCTTATTTATGCTACCGTCGTTCTAAGCAAATAAGATGTAAACATGACAAACATCACATGCAAATCATAAAGTGACATGATATGGCCAATATCATCTTGCGCCTTTTGACCTCCATCTTCGAGGCGCGGCATGATCACCTTTGTCACCGGCATGACACCATGATCTCCATCATCATGATCTCCATCATCGTGTCTTCATGAAGTTGTCTTGCCAACTATTACTTCTACTACTATGGCTAACGGTTAGCAATAAAGTAAAGTAATTACATGGCGTTTTCAATGACACGCAGGTCATACAATAAATTAAGACAACTCCTATGGCTCCTGCCGGTTGTCATACTCATCGAAATGCAAGTCGTGATTCCGATTACAAGAACATGATCAATCTCATACATCACATATATCATTCATCACATCCTTTTGGCCATATCACATCACATAGCATACCCTGCAAAAACAAGTTAGACGTCCTCTAATTGTTGTTGCATGTTTTACGTGGCTGCTATGGGATTCTAGCAAGAACGTTTCTTACCTACGCAAAAGCCACAATGTGATATGCCAATTTCTATTTACCCTTCATAAGGACCCTTTTCATCGAATCCGATTCGACTAAAGTGGGAGAGACAGACACCCGCTAGCCACCTTATGCAAGTAGTGCATGTCAGTCGGTGGAACCTGTCTCACGTAAGTGTACGTGTAAGGTCGGTCCGGGCCGCTTCATCCGACGATGCCGCCGAATCAAGATAAGACTAGTAACGGCAAGTAAATTGACAACATCGACGCCCACAACTACTTTGTGTTCTACTCGTGCATAGAAACTATGCATAGACCTAGCTCATGATGCCACTGTTGGGGAACGTAGCAGAAATTCAAAATTTTCTACGCATCACCAAGATCAATCTATGGAGTAATCTAGCAACGAGGGGAAGGGGAGTGCATCTACATACCATTGTAGATCGCGATGCGGAAGCATTGCAAGAACACGGATGAAGGAGTCGTACTCGTAGCGATTCAGATCGCGGTTGATTCAGATCTAAGCGCCGAACCACGGCGCCTCCGCGTTCAACACACGTGCAGACCGGTGACGTCTCCCACGCCTTGATCCAGCAAGGAGAGAGGGAGAGGTTGGGGAAGACTCCGTCCAGCAGCAGCACGACGGCGTGGTGGTGGTGGAGGAGCGTGGCAATCCTGCAGGGCTTCGCCAAGCACCGCGGGAGAGGAGGAGGGAGAGGGATAGGGCTGCGCCAAGAGAGAGAGAGACGTTCTCATGTGTATGGCAGCCCCAAAACCTCAAGTATATATAGGGGAGGGGGAGGGGCTGCGCCCCCATCTAGGGTTCCCCCCCCAAGGGGTGCGGCCAGCCCTAGATGGGACTTGGGGGGGCGGCCAAGGGGGGGAGAGAGGGGGGGCGCCCCACTAGATGGGCCTTAGGCCCATCTGAGACTAGGGTTTCCCCCTTCCCCCTTCCTGCGCCTTGGGCCCCTTTGTGGGAGGCGCACCAGCCCACCTAGGGGCTGGTCCCTTCCCACACTTGGCCCATGCAGCCCTCTGGGGCCGGTGGCCCCACCTGGTGGACCCCCGGGACCCTCCCGGTGGTCCCGGTACGTTACCGATAGCACCCGAAACTTTTCCGATGACCAAAACAGGACTTCCCATATATAAATCTTTACCTCCGGACCATTCCGGAACTCCTCGTGACGTCCGGGATCTCATCCGGGACTCCGAACCACATTCGGTAACTTATCTATTTCCTATAACCCTAGCGTCATCGAACCTTAAGTGTGTAGACCCTACGGGTTCGGGAACCATGCAGACATGACCGAGACGTTCTCCGGCCAATAACCAACAGCGGGATCTGGATACCCATGTTGGCTCCCACATGTTCCACGATGATCTCATCGGATGAACCACGATGTCGGGGATTCAATCAATCCCGTATTCAATTCCCTTTGTCAATCGTTATGTTACTTGCCCGAGATTCGATCATCGGTATCCCGATACCTTGTTCAATCTCGTTACCGGCAAGTCTCTTTACTCGTTCCGTAACTCACATCATCCCGTGATCAACTCCTTGGTCACATTGTGCACATTATGATGATGTCCTACTGAGTGGGCCCAGAGTTACCTCTCCGTTTACACGGAGTGACAAATCCCAGTCTCGATTTGTGCCAACCCAACAGACACTTTCGGAGATACCTGTAGTGCACCTTTATAGCCACCCAGTTACGTTGTGACGTTTGGTACACCCAAAGCATTCCTACGGTATCCGGGAGTTGCACAATCTCATGGTCTAAGGAAATGATACTTGACATTAGAAAAGCTCTAAGCAAACGAACTACACGATCTTGTGCTAGGCTTAGGATTGGGTCTTGTCCATCACATCATTCTCCTAATGATGTGATCCCGTTATCAACGACATCCAATCTCCATGGTCAGGAAACCGTAACCATCTATTGATCAACGAGCTAGTCAACTAGAGGCTTACTAGGGACATGGTGTTGTCTATGTATCCACACATGTATCTGAGTTTCCTATCAATACAATTTTAGCATGGATAATAAACGATTATCATGAACAAGGAAATATAATAATAACAACCAATTTATTATTGCCTCTAGAGCATATTTCCAACAATCTTCACATCATCGTTGTTAGAGGAGGATGATCAGGTTTGACGAGAGGCTTCCCATGCTCGTATCTAAAGATGTCTACTACCTCTAACGTTTCAAACTGTACATCGTCACCCACGTAATCACCAAGAGTGGTACTGGGCAGTAGCCCCGGATGATTAGCGATATCGCTAGACTCCTTGAGCGGGGGGCACGATTGCTTCTCCTGTTCGCAGAGCTGGGGAATTGTTTTCCCACTTCTTCGTTTTGCTTCTCCTAAAACACTGCTGGTAGTACTTCCCTACTGCTGCGCTTCCTCAAATGTCTTTGCAATAATGCGATCATAGTTGGATTGCGGCAGAGATGGTGGTTGTCTCTTAAGGGCATCCAGAGTGTGGTTCGCTTTCACCGGAACTACTATTTCCTTCGGAGGTGGACGTTTCCTCCATTCAAAATGGGCCTGCACTTCGGCAGCACTGATGTCCGTGTTTTCCTCGTTGGTCCTCTCATATGGTAACTTTTCCGGAGCCTTAAGGCTTGGACCAAATTTTAATTTATTCCCGCCTCTTGTACTGCTAGCCGCCGGAGCGGTGGCGTCTCTCTTCCGGCTAACGCGCTGAAGGAGGCGACGGAGTCTGATGATGCACCGGACGAGGCGGAGTGCACTGATGGGCCAATGGAGGCGAAGGAGGAGGCGGAGTGCGCTGACGCGCCGGAGGAGGCGGAGTCCGCTAACGTGCCGGAGACAGCTGAGTTGGAAGAGGACTCTGCTGAGTGGCCTCATCCGGCTGAGTCTGCTGAGGCGTCCGGTTTGGAAGCTTGATGTACTCCTTTCCCCATAGACAGGTACTCCTTAAAGCATTTTCCAGATGAATCTCCCCATCACCTGTAGGGTAGTCAAGCTCCAGCTTCTAAAATCCCTCCATTATTTTATCCACCGTTACAATAGCATAGCCATGTGGAATCAGACGGCAATGGAAAATTCCATCAGCTCAAGGAGGTACAACAAAGTCGAGCGCTGCCTTCATGGTCAGGTTCTGGCATTTCGCCATTAGCACACAATGTTTAGCCCCCGTGATACTACCCACGGGGTAGTGAGGAGCCGTGAAATCAGGCTAAACAAGCTCCGTTGAACCTGGGGCAGCGTCCAACGAAGGATCTTCATGCCGCTGAGATGGTTGGTCGGTAGCTCGCTGGCTCTCAAGTTCCTCTAGTTTCGCTAATCTTGCACTGAGTTTCTGCATTTCAGTTGCTTCCTCTTTCCTCTTTCTCTCTCGGCTTCAATAACCACCGCTGTTGGGAAACCCATGCACCCACGGAACGGAGCCTGATGTGCCTCGTGTTTGTCCAGGGTGTTCAGGATTCCCGAGGGCCTCTGTCAGCTCGTCCTTCTCTCTGTCGGGAATGAACATCCCTTCCTGCGCTGCCTTGATTGCTTTCTCAAGCTTCTGGAGAGGTATTGCAAGTTGCTCGTTCGTCCAAACACACTTCCCTGTTTCTGGGCCCAAAGTTCCCCCAACCCCGAAGAACCAAGTCCTTGACCGATCTGGCTAGTGCAATGTCGCTGGTTGGACCCCTTTAGTAAGCAGGTCTTGCTCAACTTTGTCTCACAATGGCCGGGCTTTGTAGTAGCCACCTGACCCTGTGTGATGGTGATACTTCTTCTTTGCAGTATTTTGCTTGTTTGTCAGTGACCTTTGCTTGCCCTTCTCCGATGTCTTGTAGGCCACAAATGCAGGCCAGTGATCTCTTATCTTCTCGTATGGACCGATGAATTCTGGAGTCTTGTTTTTCTCGACAAACTTTTTGTTCAACTCTTTCTTCCAGTTGTTGAATAGTGCTACCATCTTCTTAATAGCAAACGCCTTGACCTTTGGCTCTATAACAGGGTTAGTCGGGTCCTCCTCTGGCGGTAGGCTGAAATTTTTCATCAGCGAGGTCCAAAGATCATCTTTCAGTCTATCCTGGACATAAGAAACTTCATGGTACTTCTTCTTATTCCGTTGTTCGATGCTGGTCGGGACGCTGTCCCTAACAACAACTCTGCACTGATGTACAAAGGCGTCCTTGGTACGCTTGGCAGCAATCGGTTGGCCATCTTTCGCAACTTATGTGATCGTGAACCTTTCATCCTGGCGCAGCCTTTTCTTCGGGCCTCGTCTCCTTACGGAAGTTTGGCTCGATCTAGAGGGCTAAACAAAGAAATAAGCGTTAATGTATGTACATACCAAAACAATTAATGCATAAAGTCAGCACAGGCTTAATATATACATATATATACCTCGCCGGACTTTGCAACAGTTAAGGCTCCCTCCTCCGTTCGGTCACCGTAGCCGTGATCATGATCTCCTTCCTCCGCCGTTCGGTCACCAGAGCCGTCATGACCTCCTTCCTCCTCCATTGTTGGATCATCGGAGTCGTCGTCCTCTCCTTCCTGACCATCGGTGTCATTGAGAAACGACAAGGGATCACCTCCCAGAAGGATTATATCCCCCCAACAACTCTTCTTGTTCCAAGTCTCTCTCCATAGTTTGTGCAAATATTACAACATGGAAATATACAAACATGAGAGATGGATTAGTGGCAAACATAGACCTAGCTAATCACAACAAGGAATCATATCCATATATGAGCAATGGATTAGTTGCGGACCGCCTCTCTCATGCATGTCCGACATCCCCCCTCATGTCGAAGTTATCGTGGTTATACTTTCAGGAGAGGACACTTCGCAAAAAATAATCGCCATGCAGGAGATCAAACTATCCATTCTACCCCATTGACCTATGTCGGCCGCCTACCGAATAAATAAAGTCCCTTCGGTTCACTGATGTAAGACCCGTGAATTAGACGCCAATATATAGTATTATACATAACAATTACGGGTAGGGGCGGGAGGGGGGTAGATCGACAACGCTCTTTCTTCTAGGATTTGGGTGGCCTCGAGTGTTGGTCGGGTTAGTGGACCGCCTCTCTCATGCATGTTCGATGTCCCCCTCATATCGAAGTTATCGGGGAGGTGGTAAATTTTAACTTATAGTGAGTCTTTTAACTCATTTTGAATATATGAACATTTTAACTTAGTAACTTAGTAACTCGGTAAATTTTAACTAAGTTCTATGAACAAAATAAAATTCTATGAACAGAAAAAAACATCATATGAACATTTTCTATATATATACATCCATCCATCCATCCATACATACGCATACATATATACATGGACCAAAAAATGCTATGAACAGACAAATATTCTATGAAAAAAATCATCATATGAACAGTCTCTATATACATCCATCCATCCATACATACGTACATACATACATACATATATTGAAAAATGCTATATGAACAAAAAAATGTATGAACAAGGCGGTGGCGGCTAAGCAGAGCAGAGCAAGGGCGGAAGCGGCTAGCAGAGCAGTGGCGGCGGCAGCTAAGCAGAGCAGGGGCGGCGGCGGCGGCTAGTAGATCGCAGGGGGGCGACAGCGCAGGGGAAAGGGCCGGGGAGCTCACTGGGGGTTGGCGTCGGGGCAGGGATTGGCCGCGGGCGTCGGGGCAGGGAGCGGCGGCCGGCGCCACGGGCGGCGCAGCCTGGTGGTGTCAGGGCAGGGACGGTGACGGGGAGTGGCGGAGCAGCCTGGCGGCATCGTGCGTTTCGGCGTCAGGGGAGAGAATAGGGAGAAAACTGCTAAGTGCTGCTTATATATATAGCATCACCTTTGGTCCCAGTTGGGGGCACCAACAGGGCGGGAAGCACAGAAAATTGGTCCCGGTTGGTGGCCTTTAGTCCCGGTTGGTGCCACCAACCAGGACCAATGGTCTGTGCTGTTGCATCCAAAACTTTAGTCCCACCTCGCTAGTTGAAATGGGCTCAGAGTTGTTTATAAGGGCTGCTGCCGCTTCTCTCTTGAGCTCCTCTCTACTGCTGGCAGTAAATGCCTATCTGACGCCCTGTTTGGTCTGCTTGCACTACAGGCCTGCATCCTGGCCCAACTGTAGGGTTTCTAGTCGTATGCAGGCCATGGTGGCTAGTAGGCGGGCCTTTTTTTTTAATTTTTTTTGCATATGTTATGTTTTCAAAATTTTAATGTTATTTTTTGACAATGTTATTTTTAGTTATACTAGCACAAATGTCCATGCGTTGCAACGGGAGAGATATTTTTTTGCGAGAAGCAACATGAAAGATAATTTATATGTCACCAAAAAAAAGGTCTCCACACTGGTAGGCCCCAGAGCAAGGAGTTATGGTCTTCCCATTGGACATGTTTGACACCGGAAATCTTGATAGTTGTGCGGTTGGTCGGCGTGGCGGCGAGCCCAACTTATGCCTTTTTTCCTCTCGGTCTGCCTCCCTCTAGGAGTTGTGCCTGCCTCCTCATTTGGTGGCTGCGAGGCAACCTTCAGGGCAGCGTTGCTTCGACCAATCTCTCCTATGACGGCGAGACCAGGTGGATTATTAATTGCAACGCATAAATCTTGTTTCATTAGCATAATCAGGAATGAATGTCCCTTCTTTCTTAGGGTTTATTCTCTTTGATTATTTTAGTGCTCAATTGTCCATGATTTTCCTCTAATTAAAGCCAAACAACTTATTTTTTTTGGCATGTGCCCACAATTATTTTCATTTATAGTCAACCAACATAGAAAGAATACGCACCGCTAACCAGTGCGCAACGCGAATATTTAAGAAAATACAATAGCGTTAGATTAGAAATATTTTTTTAATTATTTTGGACATTAAAAAAGAATATGAATTGGCGAATATTCTTGGAAACGTGAACAATTTTTCAAATCATGAACATTCTTCCAAAAATGCGAACAATTATTTTTTGAAAGTTCCAATATTTTTGGAAAAACACAAACAAAACTAGAAACATTAATATTTTTTGAAATTCACAAACAATATTTTGAAAACATGAAAATTTATAAAAACACATAATTTTGTGAATTTTTGGATTTTCAAAAGTGGATCATTCAAAAAAATTAGAAAACGTTTTCTTAAAAGAAAATATTATTTTGGATTTCGAACATTTCACTAAAAGTAGAATGTTTTAAAATACGGAACATTTTATAGAAAGTATATTATAAAAAATCGCGAAGAATTTTGGATAAACACAAACATTTTCTCAAAAATGAGAAAAATATGAAACAGGAAATTTTGTAAAAGTTTCGTACATTTTCCAAATCAGGTAATTGTATTTTTAAATTCTGACCATTTTTTGTAACAGGAATTTTTGTAAAATTTTCGTACATTTTCCAAATCAGGAAATTGTTATTTGAATTCTGACCATTTTTTGAATATTTGAGCAAAAATTTAAATTCTGATTATATTTGTAATTTCTTTACTTAATAAATATAAAAGATAGAGAGAAAGGAACATGAAATGAAAAATAAAAATAGAACACCGAAAAAGGGGAAACGGGCCGGCCCAGTCTTAGGCGCCTGTGGGCAGCTTCAACTATTTATTGCTCCACGCGACAAATAAGGTCTTCTCAACTGCGTGGGCAATAATAAGTGGGCTGGTTAGTTGGGCGGAAGCGTGCGTGGCCCAATTACAGAATACGGGGCAAATCTTTTTTCTTTTCTAGCGGATAGACGCATAAAAGTTTAGTACCAGATCAGATAGAAAAAAAAAACTATTTCCGACAGTGAACGGATGAAAAACTTGAAGAAACGCACCTTGCTTTATTAGTAGGTATAGATAATTTTAGTTGCATAAATTTTATATAACTTTAGTTGCACAAATTTTAAATTTTAGTTGTATAAGTTTTATTTTTATAGTTCTTTTTAGTTGATTCCTTTTGCTATTAGAGTTTTATAAAAGCTTTTTAGTTTGCTATTAAAGTTTTTAACAAAAATAATTTATGAAAATTCTTTTTACTATTCAACTTTTTAACAAAAAAATACTTTGATAATTTTAGTTAATATTATTTTGATTCTTTTTAGTTGATTCTTTTTGCTATTGAAGAATATTATATTTTAATTGACTCTTTTTAGTTCATCTATTTTGCTATTAGAGTTTTATAAAAACTTTTTAGTTCATTGTTTTTGCTATATTAGAGTTTTATAAAAGATTTTTAGTTCATTCTTTTTGCTATTAGTACATTCTTTCAGCTAAATTGCCTTGAAACTGAAAAACACTACAAATAAACTCTGAAAAGGTTGAAAGTTGGCATGGTATCATCATTTCACCCACATAGCCCGTGTTAAAAAGTTGAGAGGGTTACGCAAAAACTGGATGCACTTCGTGTACAAAATGGACAATCTCTTTCGAAGTATGAGGGTTTCGGACGAAAACTCATCTGTTACAAAGTGATTTCATTTTTTTAACTTATTTCAACTCCAAACTTTTTGTGCGTTCAACATGCACCATTCAAAGCCACATCATAAATTTTTAACCCTTTATGACTTCATTTAGTATTTTTCATGCATTTACTGATTTTTTTAGCTAAATGACCGTGAAATTAAAAAACACTATAAATAAACTCTGGCAAGGTTGAAAGTTGGCATGGTATCATTATTTGACCGACATAGCATGTGCTAAAAAGTTGAGAGGGTTACGGCAAAAACTTGATGCACTTCATGTACAAAATGGACAATCTCTTTTGAAGTATCAGGGTTTTGGACGAAAACTCATGTGTTACAAAGGGATTTCATTTTTTGAACTTATTTTAACTCCAGACTTCTTGTGCATTCAACATGCACCATTCAAAGCCACATCATAAATTTTGAACCCTTTCTGACTTCATTTGGTATTTTTCATGCATTTACTGATTTTTTAGCTAACTGACCCTGAAATTGAAAAGCACTACGAATGAACTCTGAAAATGTTGAAAGTTGGCATGGTATCATATTTTCACCCACATAGCATGTGCTAAAAAGTTGAGAGGGCTACGACAAAAACTAGATGCACTTCGTGTAAAAAATGGACAATCTCTTTGGAAGTATATCACGGTTTCGGACGAAAACTCATCTGTTACAAAGGGATTTCATTTTTGAACTTATTTCAACTACATACTTTTTGTGTGTTCAACATGCATTATTCAAAGCCACATCATCAATTTTCAACCCTTTATGACTTCATTTGGTATTTTTCATGCATTTACTGATTTTTTTAGCTAAATGACCCTGAAATTGAAAAGCGCTACAAATGAACTATGAAAAGGTTGAAAGTTAGCATGGTATTATATTTTCACCCACATAGCATGTGCTATAAAGTTGAGAGGGCTAAGGCAAAAACTGGATGCACTTCGTGTACAAAATGGACAATCTCTTCCGAAGTATCACGGTTTCGGACGAAAACTGATCTACTACAAAGGGATTCATTTTTTCTTCGTGTAATCAAAGCCATCATCAGAGCCATTATCAGAATAGTTGTGGAGAGGAAGTCTTTACATTTTTTTCGCGTGTGTCCCTTGCTTATTGCGCCGTAACCATGGATAATCTTCATCGTTCAACAGGGTGCTTGGGTCAGCCTTCACTTTGAAGGGAGGAATTTCATGAAACATTTCATAATCTTTAGACATGTCTGTCTTGCCCTCCACTCCCATGATGTCTCTTTTCCCTGAAAGAACTATGTGGCGCTTTGGCTCATTGTATAATGTATTCGCTTCCTTATGTTTTCTTTTTCTCGGTTTTGTAGACATGTCCTTCACATAGAAACCTGCGCCACATCATTGGCTAGGACGAATGGTCTGTATGTGTACCCAAGATTGTTCACATCCACTGTTATCATTCCGTACTGCGGGTATACCTGTACCCCACCTCCTGACAGATTGACCCATTTCACCGAAACAAAACGACCTTAAAATCATGTCCATAGTCAAGTTCCCATATGTCCACTATGTAACCATAATATGTGTCCTTTCCCCTCTTGGTTGCTGCATCAAAGCGGACACCACTATTTTGGATGGTGCTCTTTTGATCTTGGGCGATCGTGTAAAATGTATCCCCATTTATCTCGTACCCTTTGTAAGTCAATACAGTCGAAGATGGTCCCATGGCCATGAGTACAGCTCATCTGCAACAGTGTTGTCACCCATGAGATGTGTTTGCAACCAACTGCCGAAAGTCCTGATGTGTTCACATGCAATCCAGTCGTCACACTACTCCGGGTGTTTGGAGCGCAGAATATTCTTGTGTTCATTGACATACGGGGTCACCAAGGTAGAATTCTGTAGAACTGTGTAGTGTGCTTGAGACCAAGAATGCCAGTCCGTACATATTACTGAGTCTGCTTCTA
The DNA here is from genome assembly GCF_018294505.1 of Triticum aestivum. Lineage (NCBI taxonomy): Eukaryota > Viridiplantae > Streptophyta > Magnoliopsida > Poales > Poaceae > Triticum > Triticum aestivum. The sequence continues at coordinate 626,043,715 of NC_057814.1, read as the reverse complement.
GCATGCCTTTTCCAGTCAGTCTCCCCTCATACCGCGATTGAGGGAGACCAATCTTCTTAAGGTCAGGAATGAAGTCAACACAAAACCCAATGACCTCCTCTGTTTGATGGCCCGTGGAGATGCTTGACCTCCTCTGTTTGATGGCCTGTGGAGATTCTTCCTTCTGGCCTAGTGTACGTCTCCGTCGTATTTATAATTTTTTATTTTTCCATGTGAATATTCTACAACTTTCATATACTGTTGGCAACTTTTTATACTATTTTTGGGACTAACATATTGATCCAGTACCCAGTGCCAGTTCCTGTTTGTTGCATGTTTTTTGTTTCGCAGAAAATCCATATCAAACGGAGTCCAAACGAGATAAAAACTTACAGAGATTTTTTGGAATATATGTGATTTTTGGGAAAAAGAATCAACGCGAGATGATGCCCGAGGGGGCCACAAGGTCGGGAGGCGCGCCCCCAGGGGGTAGGGCATGCCCCTGGTGTTTGTGGCACCCCATAAGGTGGTTGGATCCCTTCTTCTTCTGCAAGAAAGCTTGCGGATAAAAATCATGTTAAAATTTCAGCCCAATCGGAGTTACATATCTCCGGGAATTTAAGAAACGGAGAAAGGCCAGAATCTGGGAGTGCAGAAACAGAAGGAAATAGATAGAGAGAGATCCAATCTCGAAGGGGCTCTCGCCCCTCCGCCGCCATGGAGGCCATGGACCGGAGGAGAAATCCTTCTCCCATCTAGGGGGAAGGTCAAGGAAGAAGAAGGAGGGGTGTCGGTTCTATATCCGGCATATCTCGTAGTAGGGGTCCTAAGCTAGGCGTCTTGGAGCGATGGGTAACAGGAGATGAGGGGCACGGGGTTTACCCAGGTCCGGGCCCTCTTTTAGAGGTAAAACCCTACTCCTGCTTGATTATATTCGAGGTGTATGATTACAGAGTTGATCTACCTCGGGATCATATTGTGGTCTAAAACCTGAGGGTATGATGAATAATGTCATAATGATCTATCGACTAGCCTGGCTCTGGCTTATATAATGTACCAGAGGCCTAGGATAACAAGAGTCCGAGCCAAATACGTTGGTGGAGAGGAGTCCTTGTCTTGATCACCAAGTCTTGTGGAATCTTCCTCGTGGGCGGCATGGGTTGCCCGAAGTTGCCCATGAGTGAACCGCCATGGGGGTCCTCCGCCCGATCTAGCTGGTCGGCAGACGACGTGGTGAGTACCCCCTAGTCCAGGACATCGTCAAGGGGGGCTCTCTCCCCCTCTCTCCCGGTGGCGCCAGAACGCCGCCGGGGCAATCATCGTGTGACTGCGATCTACACCAACACCTCCGTCATCTTCCCCAACATCTTCATCACCTTCCCCCGTCTATATTCGGCGGTCCACTCTCCCACAACCCGCTGTACCCTCTATTTGAACATGATGCTTTATGCTTCATATTATTATCCAATGATGTGTTGCCATCCTATGATGTGTGAGTAGAATTGTGTTGTCCTATCGGTGATTGGTGAATTGCTATGATTGGTTTGAGTTGCATGTTTTATTATTGGTGCTGTCCTATGGTGCTCTCCGTGACGTGCAAGCGTGAGGGATCCCCGCTGTAGGGTTTGCAATATGTTCATGATTTTGACGTAACTGACAGAACCACAGTCCCGAGTAAGTAGGTTGTTTGTGGATGGGAATAAAGAGGACTTGATACTTTAATGCTATGGTTCGGTTTTACCTTAATGATCTTTAGTAGTTGCGGATGCTTGCTAGAGTGCCAATCATAAGTGCATATGATCCAAGAAGAGAAAGTATGTTAGCTTATGTCTCTCCCTCATAAGTGCATATTACCGGTCTAGTAACATAATCAATTGCTTAGGGACAATTCTGTAACTCCTACCACCACTTTTCCACACTCGCTATACTAACTTAATTGTTAATTTTTCTAAACAGCCCCTAGTTTTTATTTACGTGCTCTTTATTATTTTGCAAACCTATCCTACAACACCTACAAAGTACGTCTAGTTTCATACTTGTTCTAGGTAAAGTGAACGTTAAGCGTGCGTAGAGTTGTATCGGTGGTCGATAGAACTTGAGGGAATATTTGTTCTACCTTTAGCTCCACGTAGAGTTCGACAATTTTATTTATCGAGAAAGGCTACAACTGATCCCCTATACTTGTGGGTTATCGAGACCTTTTTCTGGCGCCTTTGCTGGGGAGCAATAGCGTGGGGTGAATATTCTCGCGTGTGCTTGTTTGCTTTATCACTAAGTAGATTTTATTTGATGTTCTAAGTTGTTCTCTATCTTTAGTATGGATATGGAACACGAAATACCAAAAAAATTAGGTTTACTTGCTACTCATGGAGATGGGGAACCTCCTAAAACCCTCGATGCTCATTATGTGAAAGATATTATGCACTACTTTAATAATCCTGAGAAAACCCCATTCAATTATGTAATGGGAGACACGTTGGATCAACGTGAATACTTTAGGGATTATCACTTGACTCAAAAAAGGGAAACTATTATGGGATCAAATACATATGTTGCATTGATATGCTCGGAAACTATGCTTGAGATATGATTATACTTGTTGCTCTAGGATGAAGGCTCCACACCTTCCCTTTTCATGCAAATTTAACGACAATGAAACCTTAGCTTCTTACGATAATGTTATATATGATTACTATGATGTGGAACGAATAGAAGAATTCGTTGCTTTTAAGGGTGTTTATGAAATTGAATCTTTGTTTGAAAAGTATGAAGCTTTTGATGATGATGTTTATAGGCCTAAATTTTTTGCTATACTTAAATATTGCTATGAGAATTATGAATACAATGCCGATATTGATGCATTTATTGAGAAAGTCTCCACCGTCCAAGAAGAGACTAATATTTTGCAGGAATCTATGGATGAAGCAATTGATGACACTGTGAGCTCATTGGACGAAAAAGATGATGAGAGCGAAGAACAAAAGGAGGAGATTGGATTGATCACCGGTGCCCACCTTCTAATGAGAGTAACTCTTCAACTCATACATTGTTTAATTTCCCTTCGTGCTTACCGAAGGATGATTGCTATGATCCCTTGAATTCGTTTGAAATATCCCTTTTTTGATGAACTTGATGCTTGCTATGCTTGTGGCCATGATGCCAATATGAATTATGCTTATGGAGATGAACTTGCTATAATTCCTTATGTTAAGAATGAAATTGTTGCTATTGCACCCACACATAATAGTCCTATTATCTTTTTGAATTCTCCCAACTACACTATATCGGAGAAGTTTGCGCTTATTAAGGATTATATTAATGGGTTGCGTTCTACTATTGCACATGATGATCTATTATATACTTAAGATAGAAGACAAACAAGCCATCATATTCATCCACACAGATTAAATTATCTCGACCGTAAACTTTTAGATATAAACGGCTGAGATTTGGAGATATAACGTTACATACAAATAGTTTGTACAAACATATATTGTGTTGCACATACAAAGTCTTTCACGCCATGTATCTATGATGAAAAAGACACGTACATGTTTAGGTGTGTGTTCTGTACGTGGAAATAAACGACATGTTACAGATTGAAAAAAAAAGTCATGTTCGGTTCAGATTTAGAAAAATGCTAATAAGAAAAATACGCGTCATTATTGGACAGGTACAAACGGATCACGCTTATAAGGAAGTTTACAATCAAAAGGCATTTAAGGACGTTTACACGGTAGACACGGCAATACACGGAGACGGGTCCTCCGAGGACACGTACGTATTCAACCTCTGGCCTTCACGGCAATACACGAAGACGGGCCTTGGACTGTAGAAAGAAAATAGAAGTCGTGAGCTCCCCGGGCACGTAAGTATATATACAACACAAGAAGAACGCAGGACCATATGTTTGCATGCATAGAATGCGAAGCAGCATGCGTATATAATTTTAAGAGCCAACACCAAGACATGCCACTATAGCCATGAAACAAAAACAAATTAAACGCAGGAATGCGCTATAAAAATAGAAAAAAACTTAAACATGCCGGACATATCGAAGATACATGACGATGTCCAACCAATCGTAGACATACAAACCTCCATATTCGTTCCTTTAAGCTAAAATAATATATACATAGGTGGAAATAAGTTTATTTATTTTATCCATATTCACATGGGAAGAATAATACATCCTTATTTCATAGATGAAATTCAAAATAATAAATAATTTTGATAGCAAAGTAGACTTTTCATAAAACCTCTCCATATTCATTCATTTAAGCTAATAATATATACAAAGTGGAAATAAGTATATTTTGTTTTGTCCATATTCACATGGAAAAATGATACATCGGTATTTTATATACGAAATTCGAAATAATAAATAATTTTGATTGCAAAGTAGCCTTTTCATAAATAGCGAAATTGCAAAAAAAATACTAATGATATATTGACTGAAAAATAAATTTATTTCTTAGACAAAAACATAGAATTTGGTAAAAGAAAAGGCAATGAAGAACAATATGGAAAAGATAAAACAAACAATCTGTGCTGAATTACCAATTTTGATTAATATATAAAAATAGTATATTTAGATGGCCATGCAAACAAATATTTCTTGACGTAAGAATATTTTTTTTAAGTCTGAAACTAATAAATACAAAAGAAGAATATTAGAGTAAGTTGAGAATGTGTTAAGCATCTAAACATGTCATACTATACAAATCTGACATAGATCAGACACTGAAATTATAAGGCGGAAAAATAAAGGTACAATAAGGATTACGTACGATTGTATGATAATCTAGCCCTGCTTTTCATGTACATCAGAAATAAAGTAAGTAAATAGATAAGTTAAGAAACTACTTTAGATAAAGCCATGCAATTAACATATATGTCCAATCCTTCACACAAATAAGCCAGTATCACTTCCTGATGATAAATATCTATGTGGGTAAGTGAAATAGACAAAACATGTGCACACAATAATGAAAATAAGTTATAAAGAGATTAGCTAAGAAGATGCTATAGCAAAAAATATTGTAACAAACCATGTCAAGTATATGACATGAAATTTAATTTGTGCTAAGAAGATATATTCTAACACAAAATACTAGAGACACACATGGGAAAAGTAATATGCCGATACGGAGAGATCGAACAGGGAAGGAGGGAGAGAGTATATTTATATTTTGCTAAGTCAGATAGTTTGAGATGAGATTTCTTGGAACCATTTGGAGGAAAGCATCGAGGAAAAACACGATCGCCATTTAGCCAATCAGAAGGCGGCTGGATGAAGAAATCAACTAACCTCAAGTCCGACAATGTTTATTTTACCTTAGTAAAATGATTACCTAATTTTTTTAGTGGGAATATAGAAGTCAAAACACAATGAACTGTGCAATACGAGAAGACCAACATAAGTCGAAAGTACATGGTTTACACATGAGCCCAAAGCCTTAATACCATTGGTCTTCTATTGATAGTCTTATACCCACACCACAATATGATTAGTACAAATAAATGTTTACCAAATAGTGGTTGTGTTTCCATAAAGTATATATGCCGGTCAAATTATTTTGATATTTAACCTAATATCTTCTAGAGAAAAACACTCAATATCAAAATATGTACTAAATCTAGCCGCGCAATTGCGCAGGTCACACTGCTAGTTTTGATAAATATAATATGCATGTGCTTGCTGCTCCTACTTGCAATTATTATGAGAGAGGAACTACATCTCCGCCTCTCTATGTTTCCAATACGATAAAATTACAAGAAACTGTTTATATTATGCATTGGCATTTACCTTGTGTGCATGTATTGTTCTTTTATGACATGCCGATGCATAGGAAGAGAGTTAGACTTCGTCATTACATGATATGTTACTTTCTGCTCACTACTAAATTATAAATCATTGTTAATTAAAATTGGCTTTGATATACCTTGGGTTCCGGGTGGATCCATTACTTGAGCACTATATGCCTAGCTTAATGGCTTTAAAGAAAGCGCTGCCAGGGAGACAACCCGGAAGTTTTAGAAAGTAATTTATTTCTGTTGAGTGCTTTTATATAGTTAAAAAATTAAAGTGGGGAACCTAAAACTTTTTCAAAAAGAAAGGTGAAAGTAAGAAAGACGAGCACCGTTGAAGTGGCGGAGCTCCTTGAACTTTGTTCATGCCCATGGAAACTTTGCAAACCTTGATTACAGAAACTTTTCAACAAAAATAATTATGCCCTTGTGTAAATCCATTGTATTATAAAAATAATGGGCCAAGATTTGCCTTTAGGATGATTAGATTGCCCATTTGGTTTGTGTAGTTCAAAAACAGAAACTTTGGCTATAGCGCGTGAATTTTCATTTTTTACTAGAACATCGAATGTTTCGAAAACTTTTTGCAAACTAATTCTAGAGAAATTGTTTATTTTGTCCTAATGTTTCAGAATTTTTGGATTTATATAAGTATGATAGATGTTCAGATTATTATAGACTGTCCTGTTTAAGACAGATTCTGTTTTTGATGCATTGTTTTGCTCGTTTTGATGAAACTATCGATTGTATCGATGGTATATGCCATGGAAAAGTTATATTACAGTAGCTAGGATGCAAAAATAAAATATGAATGGGTTTGCAACAGTACTTAAAGTGGTAATTTGCTTTATTACACTAAAGGATCTCACGAGGGTTTTGTTAAGTTTTGTATGATTGAAGTTTTCATATTTTGGGTGAGATCGCGATGGATGAAGGAATAAGGAGTGGCAAGAGCCTAAGCTTGGGGATGCCCGAGGCACCCCAAGGTAATATTCAAAGGCTCCCAAGAAATTAAGCTTGGGGATGCCCCGGAAGGCATCCCCTCTTTCTTCTAACGATCATCGGTAATTTTACTTAGAGCTATATTTTTATTCGTCACATGATATGCGTAAATCTTGGAGCATTGTGTGCCTTTTCTTTTCTTTTAATAAATGCACCATGCTGGTATGAGATAGTCCTTGGTTGATTTATAGAATGCTCGTTGCACTCCACTTACATCTTTTGAGTATGGCTTTATAGAATGGTTCATGTGCTTCACTTATATCATTTGAAGTTTGGATTGCCTGTTTCTCTACACATAGAAAACTGCCATTTGTAGAATGCTCCTCCGCTTCACTTATATTTGTTAGAGCGTGGGCATATCTTTTGTAGAAAGAATCAAACTCTCTTGCTTCACTTATATCTATTTAGAGAGTTGCCGGGAATTGGTCTATTAGATGGTTAGTCATAAAATCCTACATAAAACTTGTAGATCACTGAATATGATATGTTTGGTTCCTTGCAATATTTTTGCGATATAAAATGCTGATATTAGAGTCATGCTAGTGGGTAATTGTGGATTGTAGAAATACTTGTGTTGAAGTTTGTGATTCCCGTAGCATGTACATATGATGAACCATTATGTAACGAAGTTGGAGAATGAGGTATTTATTGACTGACTTCCTTATGAGTGGCGGTCGGGGACGAGCGATGGTCTTTTCCTACCAATCTATCCACCTAGGAGCATGCGTGTAGTACTTTGTTTCGATGACTAATAGATTTTTGCAGTAAGTATGTGAGTTCTTTATGACTAATGTTGAGTGCACGGATTATACGCACTCTCACCCTTCCACCATTGCTAGCCTCTCTAGTACCGCGCAACTTTCGCCGGTACCATACGCCCACTACCTTCCTCAAAATAGCCACCATATACCTTCCTCAAAACAGCCACCATACCACCCTATCATGGCATTTCCATAGCCATTCCGAGATATATTGCCATGCAACTTTCCACCGTCCCGTTTATTATGACACACATCATCATTGTCATATTGCTTTGCATGATCATGTAGTTGACATCGTATTTGTGGCAAAGCCACCATTCATAATTCTTTCATACATGTCACTCTTGATTCATTGCACATCCCGGTACACCGCCGGAGGCATTCATATAGAGTCATATTTTGTTCTAAGTATCGAGTTGTAATTCTTGACTTGTAAGTAAATAGAAGTATGATGATCATCATTAATAGAACATTGTCTCATGTGAGGAAATAAAAATAAATAAATAAAAGAGGCCAAAGAAGCCAATCAAAAAAAAGAGAGAGGCTAAAGAAGCCAATAAAAAAATTGAGAGAAAAAGAGAGAAGGGACAATGTTACTATCCCTTTCCACACTTGTGCTTCAAAGTAGCACCATGATCTTCATTATAGAGAGTCTCTTGAGCTATCACTTTCATATACTAGTGGGAATTTTTTATTATAGAACTTGGCTTGTATATTCCAACGATGGGCTTCCTCAAATTGCCCTAGGTCTTCATGAGCAAGCAAGTTGGATGCACACCCACTTAGTTTCTTTTTGAGCTCATAAACTTATAGCTCTAGTGCATCCGTTGCATGGCAATCCCTACTCTCACTAACATTGATATCTATTGATGGACATCCCCATAGCCCGTTGATACGCCTAGTTTATGTGAGACTATCTCCTTCTTTTTATCTTCTCAACAACCACCATATTCTATTGCACCTATAGTGCTATGTCCATGGCTCACGCTCATGTATTGCGTGGAAGTTGAAAAGGTTTGAGAACATCAAAAGTATGAAACAATTGCTTGGCTTATTATCGGGGTTGTGCATGATTTGAATATTTTGTGTGGTGAAGATGAAGCATAGCCAGACTATATGATTTTGTAGGGATAACTTTCTTTGGCCATGTTATTTTGAGAAGACATGATTGCTTTATTAGTATGCTGGAAGTATTGTTGTCTTAACTAGCAGAGTGGCCCTCGCAAATGCGAGGGCATCATCTTTAGGGTGTTGAACTTAATGAAAGGGCATCATATTTAGACTGTTGCATTTAATATGAGGGCATCATATTTAGCATAGTGATAGCTTCCCAAATTGATTTGTTTGAACTACAAAGTGATTGTAAAATGAATTATGATTTTGTAAATGTTCTCATTTACATGGGCAGGAAATAATACAAATGTGTAACCACATGTAATATTATTATAATTTTTAAAATGAGCCGTAAATTTTGTCATTCCTATAAGTACTACATTATTGACCGTATGTATGTACATGTGATATTGGATCAATGGGTAGAAATTTTAGAACACAAGCTAGCTGACAGTTCTCATGCGATGCTAGATCAATATATGGATCTTAACATTTAGGTTGTGGGTAGCTTCATTGTGTGATCCACTTGAACATAACTTTCTACAACATAATCTATCTTGAAAATAAAAATATATTATAACTATATATTTTATTTAATTCAATCCTTACTACCCCTAGCCCCCTCTTCAATGTAGTCGTTCTGAAAACATAGGTTGCAAATTTTTTACATCTTAATCACATTGATTTTACTACGTAGCTGCGATTCCAAGTTTTTTTTAATCTTTTCCTATAAATTGATACAAAAGTGTGATTGTTTAATTGCATCATAGGCGAAAAGAAGTTGTCAACCATGGATATTTTTCCAAAGGGTTATACTCGTACAACTATTGCATTCAAATTGAGCGTCATCAACTTAAAATCATTCAAAAAAAATTTCAACAACTTACGTTTACCATGTCCCAAATTTTTATTTGAAAACTATATAGAGACCAGAAGACGTAATGGTTTGATATAGAATTCACCACCAAGACATCTTGTACTCCTATTCTTCTCGATCTTGTGAGAATACTTTGCCACTCGAACTTAGCTGTCTTTTCTTCTCGGCATGCACCGACATTGCGACAACCTACATGGGAATAGCCATACAGTTTCAACGCGACTACCTGTTGCGCGGCCGACGCCAATACATGTAATTTATTCTAAAACTCAGTTCACTACTCCAGAAACAAAAAGGAAAAAGGCAGACTCCGAATATTACCGAACATATGATATTCAGTGCAGGTCCGAATTGTGTATTTATTGTTGTCAGATTTATCTTTTGTTTTTCTGAATGATTAATTTGGTTTTGGCATGATAAATAAGATGTGACTCAACCAACAGAAGATGTAATTCTGTAACAAAGATAACTTAAAATAAAAGATTACTTGGAATCAAAGCATGGAACCCAAAGTGTGACTGAAACACATTAGCATATAATTTTCAAAATTTACATATAATATTTCTTAATAAAGCTAGATGTTTTATAAATAAAACTTGATACGATGGTATATCCTTTGGAAAATAATATGTCTTTGTGAAAGTCATTCATATTGTAATTATATACTCTATAAATATATCCTAGTAACAATTAATGATTATAATATAAGGGTCGGCCTACAGCTAAGCAATGCAAAAATCTTTTGTTCTGAGTTGACTTTTAATTTTTTTTCATGCTGATCAAGAAGGTATTCATCTCGGTATAATAGTGCACTCATATATATTGCGAACAAAGTAGAAAGATCTGACTATTGATGGTTGGCTGAGGAAATATTATTTCTTAGTTGACTTTACAAATTTGATCATACATATCTAAAAATATGTTCGCGCGCTTGTATGCTTTAATTTAGTCTTCTATAGTGCAAAAACAAATTCTAGACAAATTTTTCATAGTTACAAAAACGTGGAATCTGACAAGAATGTAAATGTTCGATTGAGATCTCTCACCGACTGAGACATAATTAACACTCAGGTGACTCGGAATTAGCAACTCTATACATAGGAAAGGTTGTTCTATTTTCCATTATGTAGGTATGGGTTGTTTGTAAAAGGAGATATATGTCCTTATATTAGCGTACATTGTGCAGAGATCGGACTTGCATGCCGATAATAATTTTCCTACCTATGTCGTGGATACATGCAGATGGGATGCTCATGCTTTCCAGATGTTTACATCATTCATTATCCTACTGTACAATCGTTGATAGAGGTTTTGCTACCTTGGATAGACCTTTTACAATCCTTTTAGCAGACAGCTATGGTGCCCTGTGCTGGCAGCTCCGCAGGCCGTGCGTCGCCGAGCATCTTCATCCCGGTGCATCCAATTGTTTTTCCCTGCAGGGGAGGAGGAGGTCTCCGCTGTCCCGGCGAAGATTAACTCGTTCGTTGGCGACTGGAGGATGCCGCCGCCCTTGCTGTAATCTTCAGTTTCTGTACGTAATCTTCAGTTTTTTAAGTTTACATCAGAGGCCAGGTAGGGAACGTTGGGACTGGAGGATGCCGCGCATTTGCTGGACCAAAAGGTCGTTATGTAATTCTATTCTTTTTTTAGTTTGCATGAGAGACCCGGTAGGTAACGTGGGGACACCTTTTTTAATCCGGAGATGTAATCTACACTTTTTTTAGTTTGCATGAGAGATCAGGTAGGACACGTAAGGGACTCACGTTTATTTGCTACAATATTTGTTACGCATATCGAACGGTTTTAAGTAGTTATAATTTGTAGATCAAGGGTTGGTATTTTCTGATTAACGTAATATTTTCTAGCCTAATTATCTTGCTTCTAATTAACCCATCAGTTACTTTTTATATATAAATATATGTCAAATGATAGACTATTGCTTTGAATCACTCGTGTCTTAATATTCATGCCATGATTAGATTACATGATCAAGATTATGCTAGGTAGCAGGAATTAAGCTTGGGGATGCTGATATGTCTCCGTGGTATCTACAATGTTTGATTGTTTCATGCCAATATTCTACAACTTTCATATATTTTTGGCAACTTTTTATACTATTTTTGGGACTAATATATTGATCCAGTGCCCAGTGCCAGTTCCTGTTTGTTGCATCTTTTTTTGTTTCGCAAAAAATCAATATCAAACGGAGTCCAAACGGGATAAAAACTTGCGGAGATTTTTTTTGGAATATATGTGATTTTTGGGAAAAAGAATCAACGTGAGACGATGCCCGAGGGGGCCACAAGGTCGGGAGGCGCGCCCCAGGGGGTAGGGCGCGCCCCTGGTCCTTGTGGACACCCCGCAAGGCGGTTGGATCCCTTCTTCGGCCGTAAGAAAACTTATATCAGGATAAAAATCATGTTAAAATTTCAGCCCAATCGGAGTTACGGATCTCCGGGAATTTAAGAAACAGTGAAAGGCCAGAATCTGGGAGCGCAGAAACAGAAGGAAACAGAGAGAGATCCAACCTCGGAGGGGCTCTCGCCCCTCCGCCGCCATGGAGGCCATGACCATAGGGGAAACGCTTCTCCCATCTAGGGGGAAGGTCAAGGAAGAAGAAGGAGGGGGGCTCTCCCCCCTCTCTCACTGTGGCGTCAGAACGCCGCCGGGGAATCATCGTGTGACTGCGATCTACACCAACACCTCCGTGATCTTCCCCAACATCTTCACCACCTTCCCCCATCTATATTCAGCAGTCCACTCTCCCGCAACCCGCTGTACCCTCTACTTGAACATGGTGCTTTATGCTTCATATTATTATCCAATGATGTGTTGCCATCCTATGATGTGTGAGTAGATTTTTGTTGTCCTATCGGTGATTGGTGAACTACTATGATTGGTTTGAGTTGCATGTTTTATTATTGGTGTTGTCCTATGGTGCTCTCCGTGTCACGCAGACGTGAGGTATCCCCGCTGTAGGGTTTGCAATACTTCATGATTTGCTTACGGTGGGTGGCGTGAGTGAGAGAAGCACAGACCCGAGTAAGTAGGTTGTTTGCGTATGGGAATAAAGAGGACTTCATACTTTAATGCTATGGTTGGGTTTTACCTTAATGATCTTTAGTAGTTGCGGACGCTTGCTAGAGTTCCAATCATAAGTGCATATGATCCAAGAAGAGAAAGTATGTTAGCTTATGCCTCTCCCTCATATAAAGTTGCAATAATGATTATCGGTCTAGTAACGTAGTCAATTGCTTAGGGACAATTCCGTAACTCCTACAACCACTTTTCCACATTCGCTATACCAACTTAATTGTTAATTTATCTAAACAGCCCCTAGTTTTTATTTACATGCTCTTTATTATTTTGCAAACCTATGCTACAATACCTACAAAGTACTTCTACTTTCATACTTGTTCTAGGTAAAGTGAACGTTAAGTGTGCGTAGAGTTGTATCGGTGGTCGATAGAACTTGAGGGAATATTTGTTCTACCTTTAGCTCCTCGTTGGGTTCGCCACTCTTATTTATCGAGAAAGGCTTCAACTGATCCCCTATACTTGTGGGTTATCACCTAGCACGGTTACGAACATATTTCTTTAAGACTCCATGGAACCTCTCAAAGGGGAACATATTGTGTAGAAATACAGGCCCCAGAATGCCAAACGTGTGTCATGATATTGAAGAAGGATGGTGGGAACACCAGCTCGAAACTGACAAGACATTACACGAAATCACTCTTTAAACTTAGTAGGATTTCTGGATCGATTACCTTCTGAGAGATTGCATTGAGGAATGCACATAGCTTCACAATGGCTAATCAAACATTTTCCGGTAGAAGCCTCCTCAATGCAGCCGGAAGCAGTTGCATCATCACGTGGTAGTCATGAGACTTTAGGTTCTGAAACTTTTTCTCTGGGATGTTAATTATTCCCTTTATATTGGACAAGAAGCCAGACGGGACCTTCATACTGAGTAGGCATTCAAAAGAAGATTTTCTTCTCTTCTTTGGTAAGAGCGTAGCTGGCAGGACCTTGATACTGCTTTGGATGCATGCCGTCTTTTTCGTGCACACGTTGCTGGTCATCCCGTGCCTCGAGTGTATCTTTTGTCTTCACATACACGCCCAAGAAGCGTAGCAGGTTCACGCAAAGATTCTTCGTCACGTGCATCACGTCGATTGCAGAGCGGACCTGTAGGTCTTTCCAATAGGGTAGGTCCCAAAATATAAATTTCTTCTTCCACATGGGTGCGCGTCACTCAGCGTCATTCGGAACAGATAGTCCACCAGGACCCTTTCCAAAGATTACTTCTAAATCATTGACCATATCGAGTATCTGATCACCAGTACGGAGGGCGGGCTTCTTTCGACATTGATGGTTGGTCGGATGAAATCGACGATGTCCCAGGTACACATTCTTCCCGCATTTGTCTAAATATATACTTTCGGTGTCATCTAAATAGTGCGTGCATGCGTGGTATCCCTTGTTTGTCTGTCCTAAAAGGTTAATGAGAGTAGGCCAATCATTGATGGTTACAAAGAGCAACGCATGTAGGTCAAATTCCTCCTGGTTGTGCTCATCCCATACACGTACACATTTTCCAATCCACAGCTGTAAAAGTTCTTCAACAAATGGCCTTAGGTACACATCAATGTCGTTGCCGGGTTGCTTAGGGCCTTGGATGAGCACTGGTATCATAATGAACTTCCTCATCATGCACAACCAAGGAGGAAGGTTATAGATACATAGAGTCACGGGCCAGGTGCTATGATTGCTGCTCTGCTCCCCAAAAGGATTAATGCCATCTACGCTTAAACCAAACCATACGTTTATTGCGTCACCTGCAAAGTCCCCCTACCTTCTCTTATTTTTTCTCCACTGCGACTAGTTAGCGGGTGCTCTCAACTTCCCGTCTTTCTTACGGTCCTCTTTGTGCCATCTCATCAACTTGGCATGCTCTTTGTTTCTAAACAGACGTTTCAACCGTGGTATTATAGGAGCATACCACATCACCTTGGCAGGAACCCTCTTCCTGTGGCGCTCACCCTCAACATCACCAGGGTCATCTCGTCTGATCTTATACCGCAATGCACCGCATACCGGGCAAGCGTTCAATTCCTCATACTCACCGCAGTAGAGGATGTAGTCATTAAGGCATGCATGTATCTTCTGCACCTCCAATCCTAGAGGGCATAGAACCTTCTTCGCTTCGTATGTATTGTCGGGCAATTCATTATCCTTTAGAAGCTTCTTCTTCAATATTTTTCAGTAGCTTCCCAAATCCATTGTCATATACACCATTGTCTACCTTCCATTGCAGCAATTCAAGTGTGGTACCGAGCTTTGTGTTGTCATCTTCGCAATTTGGGTACAACCCTTTTTTGTGATCCTCTAACATGCGATCGAACTTTAACTTCTCCCTTTCACTTTGGCATTGTCTCTTTGCGTCAACAATGACCCGGCGAAGATCATCATCGGCTACATCGTCTGGTTCCTCTTGATCTTCACCTCTCCCCATTGCAGTATAACCGTATTCAGGGGGCGGATAGTTGTCATCATCATCTTCTTCTTCGTTGTCTTCCATCATAACACCTCTTTCTCCGTGCTTGGTCCAAACATTATAGTGTGGCATGAAACCCTTCTCAAGCAGGTGGACGTGAAGGATTTTCTAGTCAGAGTAATCCTTCGTATTCCCATAGATAGGGCATGGACAATACATAAAACCATTATGCTTGTTTGCCTCAGCCAGTTCGAGAAAATTATGCAGGCCCTTAATGTACTCGGAGGTGCGTCTATAACCGTACATCCATTGCCGGTTCATCTGCGTGCATTATATAATTAAGTGTATTAAAAACCATTACATAACATCATGAATAGAGAAGTGACCAAATTAATACAAGTTCGTCATCACATTAAAACCAAAGTATAGTAGTGATCCAATGTTATTACTGAAAAACTAAATACATAAAGTTCATACCTAGTTCTCATAGAACAAAATATAGGTCTCTAGAGCATCTAATTAAAACATACATTGAAACTATGAAAAACATTGCAATGCAACATCAAATGTGATCATAATCGCAACTATGGTAACAATTGATCCAACGGCATAAAGATACCAAGCCTCAGTATGAATGGCATATTTTTTAATCTTTCTAATCTTCAAGCGCATTGCATCCATCTTGATCTTGTGATCATGGATGACATCTGCAACATGCAACTCCAATTCCATCTTCTCCTCCTCAATTATTTTCAATTTTTTCTTCAAGTAATTGTTTTTTTAACTAAATTTAACCTCTCGACAAGAGGTTCGGTTGGAATTTTTCGGTTCACATACCTCCTAGATAAAAACATCTATGTCATGTTAGTAGGCATAATTGTCATAAACACTAAATGAAACAAATCATAATAAAAGGTAACATACCACATCCAAATCATAGACAGGATGAGGGCCGACGGGGGCGGATACCAAAACCATGGTACTATATAATAACAAACAATAATAAAAGTAAGAAAATTATACAAGTATCTATCTAAATCATACAAGTAAGAATATTTTTATCTTTTAGAAAGAACATAAGAACAAGAGGCTCACCACGATGGTGCCGACGATGAGATCAGCCCGGGCGATCGACGGAGGTCAAGACGGGGACGCGACGGGACTGACCATCAAACCTGGACAAATCTTGAGGAAAATGGAGCTTGGAGGTCGAGCTTGGAGAGGAGAAAGCTTAAGTGTGGCCCGGGCATTTCATCAAACACCTCATATGCAGAGCAACGCACACCTCCACACGCCGGCCAGCCAAAAAACAGAGGAGTGAGCGGGAAGTGGCGAGCATATATATAGGCATCTCTTTAGTCTCGGTTGGAGGCTAGAACCGGGACAGAAGCCTGCTCTTTAGGCCCGGTTCCAGCCACCAACCGGGACTAAAGGGCAGCGACAGGAGCGAGGCCCTTTCACTACTAGGGAAAACCTTATACACAGAGGTATAACAGTAGCGCTGGTCAAAACACGGCGCTATTGCTACTTATTAGTAGCGCTTGTTACAAAAGCACGCTACAACCATTGTTGTAGCAGTAGCGCGTCTGCGCGGAAAAGCGCTACTACTATACTTCCCTCGCTGGTGCCGGTAGGCTAGGAATAGTAGTAGCGGTTCTTCCAGAAGCACGCTACAACTAAAAACTTTCCAGCAGCGCTTTTATGCTGTAGAGCGCTACTGCTATGAAAAAGAAAATAAATAGAAAAATAAGTAGAAAAGTAAATGAAAATGAAAGAAATAGAAAAAGGAGAAATGAAAAAAATAAAATGTAAAGAAAACAAATGAAAAAGAAAAAGAAAATAGAAAGGAATAGCTGTAGCGCGTTTCGCTGGAAAACGCTATAGCTAACTTAGCTATAGCGCATTTCAGCAAAACGCGCTACTGCTAGTTTGACTTAACCCCCGGCCGCGCGGGCTCAAAATTTTGCTAAGTCCTTCCTCCTCCACTCACCCCTCTCCCCCAACTGCTCCATCGCCGTCGTTGCCCTGCCGGCTTCGACCACACCGCCGCCACCCGAGGCCGCCCTCGACCTCATAGCCGCCGCCCGAGGTCGTTGTCGACCTCACCGTTGCCTCCCTCAGGCTCACCGCCACCGCCCTCGACCTCACCGCCGCCGCCCGAGCCCGCCCAGGACCTCCGCCGCCGGAGCCAGAGCCTGCCCTCGCCGCCGACCGTAAGGCTTTGCCTCTCCTCTTCCCTACCCTCCTCTCTCTCTCTCTGCTAGGGCAATTCATATATATGTTGATGCTGTGTTGATGTTCATATGAACCCTAGGTGTTCATATGAACCCTAGATTCGTTTAGGGCAGTAGGCATTTTTTAGCATTTAGGAAAAATGATTAGTAATTTTTTAGGAAATTAGCTAGGGCAAATTTTTATGAAAATACCTAAACAATAATTCCATTTAGCTTTAAATTAATAGAGGCTATGTAAATAATAGTAGCATTTAGATTTAAATTAATAGAGGCTATAAACAAAAAACACTTAGCTATAAAAAATTATTTGGACTATGGACCGGAATCTGTTCCAAATTTCATTCAAATGAATTTTGAATTATTTGGACTATGGACCTGAATATTTTTGAAGAAATTGGGTGTAGGTACTAAGGTCTTGCTGTGGAAATTTTGGTGAGGTCAGAAAGGTTAGAGAAAATGGAGTTCCTAGACTTTTAGGTTTAGACAAAAAACAGAAGTATTCAGCTATAAATAAAAAACAGTAGCTATGGCATTTAGCTATAAACAAAAAACAGAATTGTTTTTCTTTTCAAAAACTTGGTTAAACTAATTGTTGCTACGTAAACAAAAAACAAGATTGTTGTTATATGATATATGTCATTGATGTTCCTTTGCATATTCCATTATTGTTGATTATATCTTTTCATTGAAGTGGCCATGTTATATGCAAATTCCTAAATAATGTTTGCTCATGTTATATCTTTTCATTGAAGTGGTTCCATTGTGCCCAAGTGGCTTTGTTGTTTCCAGGGAATGAAGCCGACTGTCCTATGTTTTGCCAGAATGTTGATTTGTTTCTGTTCCGGCAATCAATTTGTCCATTTTTTAGCAAAATTCATGCCAAAAATTTTCGTGAATTTCGGCATGACTTGTGCTACAAACTAGGACATATCGAGTGGCCCGGATTTGCCACACCGGGAAGGAGTCAACGTTCCTGCAAAGCATAGGCCTTTTTATGTCATTATTCATTTTATTAGGTCTAGAATTAATTGACTAGATTTAATCGTAGGAAACATGGCTAGCAACGATGAAGGACAGGGTTCTGGTGACTGCGACAACGTCTACCTGGCGGCCGAAGAATTTTTGAGGGAAGCCGACGATCAAGAGTTGATGTTGCTAGGTCCACCTGTCACATTGGAGATTGAGACCGACATCGAGACCGGCGCTGCGACTGAGACCGGCATCGAGACCGGCACAGAGACTGAGACCGGCGCCGAGACTAGTGGAGCCGGTATAGAACCGAAAGCAAAGAGGCAACGTCTTCCTAACAAGCTCAGGACTACTAGAGTTGTGGTCACGGAGGTGGACGACGGCAATTTTGAGCCAAACGCGCCCGAGGAAGCGCGCGCGTGCTACGGCAATCAAATAGGCTGCATCATATGGACAACCGCCACCAGCAACGATGAGAAACTAAAGAAGATAGATAATATGAGGCCCTCCCTCCTAAAGAAGCTGCACTAGATATTCTTGTTCCTGGGCCGGAATGAAAAGTATTATAAAGATCCAGATAAGGACCCGGTAATGAAGAAGATAAAAAACACGCCGTGACCAAGTTTAGCGACGCGTTGGCCGCCTGGAAATCAAGGGTGAAATATTGGATCGTCAACAAAAAGGAACGCTACTCCGAGATTGTAAAGGATAATCCGACAATCATGGTAGAGCACTTTCAAATATTCAAGGCGGCTTGCGAGGCCGAAGCTGCAAAAAAAAGTAGAAGTACATGAAGGGGCTTCAACAGAGGATCATTGGGTGCCACCACCTCGGATGCCATGGTTACGGCAGGAAGAGGTCCATATGGGCCAAGGAGGACGCGGAAGCCGCGAGTCTGGGATCCCAGACCCCTTGGCGGAGTTCACTGTCTCGCAGGAGCGTGACGTCCTCAGGGTCCGGCACCGTTGGGACCCAGTGAAGAAGGTTTTCGAGACGAATACGGTCACGACGGAGTTCATGAGACTGCTGGTAATTTTAGTTTCTGATCAATTCGACTGCACGTTAGTCATATTTGTAAACGATCCTTCTGGCTTTTGCAGAGAGAGCAGCACAGGATTGCGGCCGAAAGCGACTCGCCGTCTGAGGCGTTGACGAGGCCCAAGTGGGACACTCCATTCAACCGGGCGTTGAACATATTGAAAGGACTCCCGGTAGAGACTCGACCGTCGTATGGACGCGTGCACGGTGTCGGAGACGGCGCCACGTTGAAGAAGTACTACCCTGAGACCACGGAGGAGAGAAAGGAAAGACGGAGGTTAACTGAAGAAGACATCGACAAGAAGGTTGAGATTGCGGTTGAGACGAAATCATCTGAGACAGTCGCAACAGCGGTAGCTGCCGCAAAATAGGTGCTTGTAGATATGTCTACTACCTTGGCTCCGGCCGTTTTCAATTGGAGCGGGCAAAATCCAGAAAAAAATGCAGCGGACTTTCCCCTTGCTGACTTCTTCAGGAGCAGCTCGACTAGCGTTGCACCAGCACCTGCAGCTGCACCTGCTCCCGCACCGGTCCTGCACCGGCTCCCGCACCTACTCCGGCACCGGCTCCGGCACCGGACGTGCTCGACGGTGCTTCGTCTTTGGCTGAGCTCGACGCCCTCATGGTATCTCTCACACCGTCCCCCTTCAATAAATTTATAATCTCCCGTTTTCGTTGCCTTTCGGATGTCTCACGTCACAGACTTTTATTTGCAGGGCGACTGTCGGTGTGGAACGACACCTATGGGATCACAAGAATCCCTACTACGGTTGCCGGGGCGCGGGGTTGCGAGAAGAGCAGGGCTAGTAGACAACACAAGGATCGTTTACCCAGGTTCGGGCCGCGAGGATGCTTAAAACCCTAGTCCTGCTTTGGTGGGTGTATTTCAGAGAGTTCTTGAGCTCTCGAACTAGCTGTGGTCAGTGCGTGGTTCGAAAGAGCCGAATCCTTCTCCAGTATGCCATGGGCCTCCTTTTATAGTCGGAAGGGGCTGCCACAGTGGCACACAGGAGGTGAAAAGGCGTAGAGTGCCCTGAGCTTATCGCTCGTATTACAAGACAAGATGCATTTAATGCGTAGCTTAGGTGTCCCCTTGCTTTATTGGGGACGGGGGCGAGGCCCGTCCCGTCTGTCGCTGCTCCTCCTCGCTTTGACACGCGCCCTGGCTAGTGAGGTGCATGGTGCCATGCAGGCAGGCAGGCAGCTGAGGTGGCGCAGTGGCGGAGCCTTCACGAAGATCTGCATGCCGCCACGCAGGCGCTCGACGAGTTGGCCTGGCAGCTGCATGTTGCCACACAGGTGCCCGCCCAGCTGGTTGGGCTGGCAGCTGCATGTGAACGGCGGTGGAAGCTTGGTTGGCGTGGGCCTGGCGGTGACCCTGCTGGCGTCCTTGGTGAGGGCCTTGCCGGGTGGCCCGGCAAGGGTCTTGCCATGTGGCCCGGCAAAGGTCTTGCCATGGCGCGCTGCCGTCCCCGCAAGGGCCTTGCCGGGGGTCTGGTGGCCTTCCTCGGCAAGGATCTTGCCGAGGATCGTCGTCTTCTAATCCTCATCTGATCTTGAATATGTCTTCACAAAGATCTGCATGCCACCACGGAGGTGCCTCCTGAGCCCTGGCCCAACGTGATGTTGGAGACCGTGGGCTCAAGGGTGGCCCGCTCTGTTGGTGTGGGGCGAGCTGTCCCGGCAAGGATCTTGCCGGGGCTGCTGAGGTTGCCCCGGCAAGGGTCTTGCCGGAGGAACCTGCTTCGTCCCTCTGCTCTTTGTGGTCTTGGCCTTGGCGTTGCTCTGATTATCTTGGGCTTCGGTCTTACCTTGGCTCACCTCCCCTGTTCTCCTTGGCGTGACCGTAGGCGCGGCTCCGACTGCCCGTGCATAGGTAAAGGGGTACAAAAGCGTTCCCCTATTTTTGTACACCGACACCGACGAAACCCAGTGCACCGTATTGTACACCATCGGCGACCAGAAGGTGGACGTGGGGAAGGCGACGATAATGGAGCCGAAGGAACCATTGTTCCACAGCTGGCCGATCCCCCTGGACGTCTTCAAGGTTTTCGTGGCCAGTGTCAAACCGGGCAACGAGAATTTGGCTCCTCTGGTACTAGTGGGGGATGACAACGAGACCCCGCGGCGCCTTGGTGATTGTTGCAATGGGTGGGTCCTGTTGTGGCCAAAGGGTCTGCTTCGTCTGGAGGTGATAACCCACAAGTATAGGGGATCGCAACAGTTTTTGAGGGTAGAGTATTCAACCCAAATTTATTGATTCGACACAAGGGGAGCCAAAGAATATTCTCAAGTATTAGCAGTTGAGTTGTCAATTCAACCACACCTGGATAACTTAGTATCTGCAGCAAAGTATTTAGTAGCAAAGTAATATGGAAGTAACGGTAACGATAGCAAAAGTAATATTTTTGGGTTTTGTAGTGATTGTAACAGTAGCAACGGAAAAGTAAATAAGCGAAGAACAATATGTGAAAAGCTCGTAGGCATTGGATCGGTGATGGAGAATTATGCCGGATGTGGTTCATCATGTAACAGTCATAACATAGGGTGACACAGAACTAGCTCCAATTCATCAATGTAATGTAGGCATGTATTCCGAATATAGTCATACGTGCTTATGGAAAAGAACTTGCATGACATCTTTTGTCCTATCCTCCCGTGGCAGCGGGGTCCTAGCGAAAACTAAGGGATATTAAGGCCTCCTTTTAATAGAGTACCGGACCAAAGCATTAACACATAGTTAATACATGAACTCCTCAAACTACGGTCATCACCGGGAGTGGTCCCGATTATTGTCACTTCGGGGTTGCCGGATCATAACACATAGTAGGTGACTATAGACTTGCAAGATAGGATCAAGAACTCACATATATTCATGAAAACATAATAGGTTTAGATCTGAAATCATGGCACTCGGGCCCTAGTGACAAGCATTAAGCATAGCAAAGTCATAGCAACATCAATATCAGAACATAGTGGATACTAGGGATCAAACCCTAGCAAAACTAACTCGATTACATGATAAATCTCATCCAACCCATCACAGTCCAGCAAGCCTATGATGGAATTACTCACGCATGGCGGTGAGCATCATCAAATTGGTGATGGAGGATGGTTGATGATGATGACGGCGACGGATTCCCCTCTCCAGAGCCCCGAATGGACTCCAGATGAGCCCTCCCGAGAGGTTTTAGGGCTTGGCGGCGGCTCCTTATCGTAAAACGCGATGAATCCTTCTGTCTTATTTTTTCTCCCCGAACATGAATATATGGAGTTGGAGTTGAGGTCAGTGGAGCAACAGGGGGCCCATGAGGCGGGGGGGGGGGGGGGGGGCGCCACCCACCCTCGTGGACAGGTGGAGGCCCCCCGGACGTGGATTCTTCTTCCAGTATCCTTAATATTTTCCAAAAATAAGTTCCATGGAGTTTCAGGTCATTCCGAGAACTTTTGTTTCTGCACATAAATAACACCATGGCAATTCTGCTGAAAACAGCGTCAGTCCGGGTTAGTTCCATTCAAATCATGTAAGTTAGAGTCCAAAACATGGGCAAAAGTGTTTGGAAAAGTAGATATGACGGAGATGTATCAACTCCCCCAAGCTTAAACCTTTGCTTGTCCTCAAGCAATTCAGTTGATAAACTGAAAGTGATAGAGAAAATCTTTTACAAACTCTGTTTGCTCTTGTTGTTGTAAATATGTAAAGCCAACATTCAAGTTTTCAGCAAAGATTATAACTAACCATATTCACAATAACATTTAGGTCTCATGTTTACTCATGTCAATGGCATAATCAACTAGCGAGCAATAATAATAAATCTCGGATGACAACACTTTCTCAAAACAATCATGATATGATATAACAAGATGGTATCTCACTAGCTCTTTCTGAGAGCGCAAAACATAAATGCAGTGCACCTTTAAAGACCAAGGACTGACTAGACATTGTAATTCATGGTAAAAAAGATCCAGTCATAGTCATACCCAATATAAATTAATAGTAATGGATGCAAATGACAGCAGCGCTCTCCAGCTAGTGCTTTTTAATAAGAGGGTGATGACTCAACATAAAAGTAAATAGATAGGCCCTTCGCAGAGGGAAGCAAGGATTTGTAGAGGTGCCAGAGCTCGATTTTAAAGCAGAGATAAATAACATTTTGAGCGGCATACTTTCATTGTCAACATAACAACCGAGAGATGGCGATATCTTCCATGCTACACACATTGTAGGCGGTTCCCAAACAGAATGGTAAAGTTTATACTCCCCCTCCACCAACAAGCATCAATCCATGGCTTGCTCGAAACAACGAGTGCCTCCAACTAACAACAGTCCCAGGGGGAGTTTTGTTTGCAATTATTTTGATTTAGTTTGCATAAAGCATGGGACCGGGCATCCCGGTGACCAGCCATTTTCTCGTGAGTGAGGAGTGGAGTCCACTCCTCTTGAGAATAACCCGCCTAGCATGGAAGATATAGACAGCCCTAGTTGATACATGAGCTATTCAAGCATACAAAACAGAATTTCATTTGAAGGTTTAGAGTTTGGCACATACAAATTTACTTGGAACGGCAGGTAGATACCGCATATAGGAAGGTATAGTGGACTCATATGGCATAACTTTGGGGTTTAAGGGATTGGATGCACAAGCAGTATTCCCTCTTAGTACAAGTGAAGGCTAGCAAAAGACTGGGAAGCGACCAACTAGAGAGCGACAACAGCCATGAACATGCATTAAAATTAATAAACATTAAGTGCAAGCATGAGTAGGATATAATCCGCCATGAACATAAATATCGTGAAGGCTATGTTGATTTGTTTCAAATACATGTGTGAACATGTGCCAAGTCGAGTCAATTAAATCATTCAAAGGAGGATACCACCCCACTATACCACATCACAACCATTTTAATAGCATGTTGGCACGCAAGGTAGATCATTATAAACTCCTAGCTAATTAAGCATGGCACGAGCATATATGATCTCTAATTGTCATTGCAAACATGTTTATTCATAATAGGCTGAATCAGGAACGATGAACTAATCATATTTACAAAAACAAGAGAGGTCGAGTTCATACCAGCTTCTCTCATCTCAGTCAGTCCATCATATATCGTCATAATTGCCTTTCACTTGCACGACCGAACGAAGTGAATAATAATAACAGAGCACGTGCATTGGACTAAGCTGGAATCTGCGAGCATTCAATAAACAGGAGAAGACAAGGCAATATGGGCTCTTGGTTAAATTAACAATGATGCATATAAGAGACACATCAACAATTTAATCATGGTCTTCTCCTATCGACCCCCAAAGAAAAGAAAAGAAATAAAACTATTTACACGGGAAAGCTCCCAACAAGCAAAAGAAGAACAGAAAATCTTTTTGGGTTTTCTTTTTAATTATTACTACTAGAGCAAGAAAAGTAAACTAACTAAAAGCTACACTAATTTTTTTTTTTTCTTAAGGTTTATCAAACACACAAAAGAAAAGCAAGAAAAGAAAATAAACTAGCATGGATATTACAGAGAAAAAGTATGAGCACCAACATCTAGCAAGGAGTGTGTGAACATGAATGTAATGTCGGTGAGAAATACGTACTCCCCCAAGCTTAGGCTTTTGGCCTAAGTTGGTTTATTGCCACGGATGGCCTGGCGGATATCCATAGTTATAGCCGGGGTCGTACTGAGATGCAGCGGCTATTGCATCGTGGGCTGCGGCTTGGAGGCGAGCTGCCCACGTCCTCCTTTCGTACTCATTTGCCTCCTCTCTGGTTATAAAATGTCTTCCCTTTGCCTGAAAGTCAAAGAGAGCAGGAGCAGGGAGGACAATATTGACAGCGTGACGCCTGTCAAAGATTAGTCGGTACTGGAGAGGTGGTTCATTCCTCTCGACAAACTGATGGTGAACCAAAGCATTAAAGGCTAGATAAGTAGGAGGCAATTCAATATCATCATGACGTATGGTTACACCAAGGAAATCAGCTAAGCAGGTTGCATAAATTCCACCAAAGAAATCTTCATTAAATCTATTGTGATGCAACCTACGCGCAACAATGGCTCCCAAATTATAAGATTTGTCTCCTAACACAGCACTCCTAAGAATATTGAGGTCAGGGACACACATATGACATGCTTCATCTTTACCATTTAAGCACCTACCTATAAAGAGAGCAAAATAATGTATAGCAGGAAAATGAATGCTCCCTATGGTAGCTTGTGCTATATCTCTAGATTCCCCCACAGTTATACTAGCAAGAAAATCTCTAAATTCAGATTTGCGAGGTTCACTAGCACTACCCCATTGTGGAAGTTTGCAAGCAGTGGTAAAATCCTCTATGTCCATCTTATAAGATTTTTCATAAAGATGAAAAAGGACAGTTTGAGAATTGCGTGAAGATGAAAATTCAAACCTCCTCACAGAGGAACTAGTGAGATAGTGGTACTGGCAGCACTTTTCCTCCTCGAAGCTCACAAGATCAGCGTTACGCAAATGTGCGTTAAATTGTTCCTTGATTCCCGCTCGATCCATAAAGTCCTCTGAAGGCCATTCACAATGCCGCACTAGAGCGTTCCTTGGTGGCTCATCGTCAGCATCACGCATTGCAAGCCTCGATCCTTGCTTCCTTGAAGAACCACCTTGGTACATTTTCCTAAGCATATTTCTTCCTCTGAAAAATTTCTGAAATTTTTTAATAACTTCAAATAAAAGTAAACCAAGCTCAACAAAATTGATAGCAACTACTCCTACAAGTGCCTAAAGCCTATATCATGCATTAGAACTACTTAGAACCATATAAATTTGACATGCAAGCTCAAGAACATGGTCACCTAGGCAGCACAAATTTGCAATGGATAAAGCACTAGAACAAAAACTAATTGGACCAATGGAGGAGTCACATACCAAGGAACAATCCCCCAAAACAGTTTTGTGAGAGGTGCTTTGAGCAAGGAGATCGAAAATCGCAGCAAAATGAGCTAGAACTCGTGCTTGAGCAGGATGGTGATTTTTTTGGGACGGAGAAGAAGTGTGTGGGTGCAAGAATAAGTGGAGGGGAGCCACCATGGGCCCACGAGGCAGGGGGGTGCCTTGTAGGGGTGGGCGCGCCCTGGACCCTCGTGGCCAGGTGCTTGCTCCCCCTACTGTGTTCTCAGTGCCAGATATTCTCAAATATTCTAGAAAAAATCATATTAAATTGGCAGGGCTTCGGTCTTACCTTGGCTCACCTCCCTTGTTCTGCTTGGCGTGACCGTAGGCGCGGTTTCGACTGCCAGTGCACAGGTAAAGGGGTACAAAAGCGTGCCCCTCTTTTTGTACACCGACAGGAGCCCCCGGGCCTGGGCCACACATAAGCGTGACACGTTGTTGGGCCAGGCCCAAAACGGTGCGTAGGCAGGCGGGGCGGTTTTTACCGCGGTAAAACTTTTCGCGCATTGCGCTTCCCACGACCCGCGCGCGCGGCGCGGCGTGGAGGGGTGTGCGTGACGTGGGCGGCATGCGTGGGGTGGTTTCTACACACATGCGTCATATCGCAGTAAAGAGGGGGCTCATGCCTTCCCCGTAAAAAGAGGGAGGCGTGGAGGCGCGGCTCATTTACTGGACGGGGCTGGGTCGCGGTCTTCAAGGCGTCCACTCCCCACGATCACAGGGTGGGGAGAGGTCGCTTCACCCGTCCCCTTAGTTCTGCATGTCTGCCACGCGTCCTTCATGCGCCTGGGGTGGCAAGCGGTGGAGGCGGGAAACCGGGCCGTCGCTGGTTGGGGCAGCGGGTCGGTCCTGATTCCCTGCGCCTCCGGTGGCTGGATTGGCCGAGCGGGGCGGCCGAGCCCCGACCCCGCCCCCTTATAAAGAGGGGGAAGGGGGGATGGCGTCCTGCATTCTTCTGTCATCTGCCTCCTCTTGCTTCTACTTCTTCCTTTCACTCACCATGGAGAAAGGGAATCTGGGTCCCTCGACGGTGGCGGCGAGGGTCGCCGCTCGACAGAGCGTCCCTCCTCCTCCTGAGCCTGTGGTGGTGGAACCGGCTGCGAGGGGAAGGGGGAGGGGGCGAGGCCGTGGGCGAGGCCGGGGCAGAGGTCGCAGTGCTCGGGGAAGAGGAGGACGGGGCGGCGCGCGGGCTTCGCCCCCGCCAATGGTGCCTTTCCCGATGAAAGGCCATGTCGGAGATCAGCCCCACGAGTTCTTCATTAGGCTGGGCCGGCCTCCGCGTCGCCGTCTCCGTCTTCCCGCCCCGTTTGCTCGGGAGATGGAGCGTGACCGGCCCCAATACCTCAGATTGCACATGAGGGGTTGTGGGAATGGGGGCACGTGGGTCGACGTCGACTTCCCGGCTCCTCGGGTCATGTACCTCCGTCATGGGTGGAAGACGTTCGCTCGCATCCACAGCCTGACGGCGGGGCTCGTCCTCTACTTCAAATTGATGGAGGACGGCCTGCTCTCCGTCAAGGTCTTCTGAGAGTTCGGGACTCGCCTGAAGTGCTGTGTGGAGAGCTCCTCCGATGGAGATTCCGACAATGGAAGCTCTTCCTCGAGCGAAAGTGATGAGGAGGACAGTGGGGCAGATGACAAGGATGAGTCTGACTAGGCGTCGGATGCCCTGCGCCTGGGCGGGTGCGGCAGCAGCAGCATCTGCACCTGGCCGCTCCTCCGGCAGGGTTTTGCCGGGGGTGGGGCCAGCTCCTTGAACTTCTCGGGGCCGTCTCCTTGGGCGGCTGGCGTCGGGAGGCTGCGGAAGAGGAAGAGGGCGGGCGGCAAGGCCATCAACTCGGAGTACGCGGGCACCGACGCCTTCGTCGCGTAGTGCTGGTCCTGCCGCCGCGTCTTCTAGCTCCTTTCCCGGCACCGTCATCATCGACCTACCCGTGGGCGGCCACCGAGGTGTTCTCTTGGTGCTTTCTGCTGCTCGTAGCTCGCCTAGGCGCCCCTTTTGTCCCCTCGCCTCCCTAACCCTGCCTCCTGAGGAGAGGGACAAGAAAGGAATCACGGGCACCTTATCTCTTTTTTAATCTGTAAGCCTTCGGGCCTTGTTAAATTTAAAGCTTGTAATCCCCTTTCTTCATGTTTTTCATTCCGTACGAACTGTACCTGTATGGGATGTTTTTAATGAAAAAGGGATGCTAGCCGGGTTTTTCGTTCGTGGGTGAATCCCGTGACAAGGAGCGAATCCTTGTTATTGTTTAAGTTAAACGTTTTTCGCCCAGCAACAGGCCTTGCCATCCCCCCACTCCACTCGACCGTTCTCGCGCTCTTGGCAGAGGCAGGGATGAAGTGGGCTTTAGGCTCCTCGTTCTACCTCCATGCCGCCGCGGCTACAACCAAATCCGGACCCAGGAAATAATCCTTAGGTATAGGAAAAAGAGGAGCACGACAGCCTAGAGATAAAAACGAGGTTTCACATGCCCCAGTCCTATTCCGAAATGCATGACAGAGGATAAAAGACTTATCTGGATCTGCAGCCCCCGGCAACCTTGTCTTGCCGCGGTTGGATCCCCGTGCTTGCAGCCCCTGGCAACTCTGGTTTGCCGGGGTCGGGATGCCGGTCCGTTTCCCTTCTTCCAAGTAGCTCAGCAAAAGTGCTCATGTGCCCTGCGAACCAAAGGAGGACAGAAAAGAAACAGATCGACGCGCACTCGACCTCTAGGCTAGGGGTTAGTCGCCGCTAGGCACTATCAACCCTAACCAAGGAAGAGACTCGACCTAGCATGCATGCTATGACTTAGGGCGCCAGCGCTTCATTTATTTATGCTCAGGGTCTGCGCCTGGCTTTGTACGAAGGGTTACATGCCTTGCCGGCAAAGCTTGTACAAAAGGTGGCTTGCCGGGAGGCCCGGCAAGCCGCACCTTATGGGTAAAACTTGTGAAGATGCTCGATGTTCTAGGAGTTGCTCACTGGGACGGCATCTTCGGTCTCCAGGCGGACTGCGCCGGGCCTGGTGACTCGTTTTACCCGATAAGGGCCTTCCCACTTCGGCGTCAACTTGTTGGCATTCTTGGCCGACTGAACACGCCGAAGAACAAGGTCGCCTTCCTCAAAGGTTCGCGCATGAACCTTGCGGCTATGGTAGCGGCGCAAGGCTTGCTGGTAGCGCTCTGCTCTCACAGCTGCCCGAAGACGATCTTCCTCAAGGAGCGTCACGTCATCTTGGCGCAACTGCTCTTGCTCAAGCTCATCATAAGCGAGCACTCGAGGTGACCCGTATATGAGTTCCGTGGGGAGAACTGCTTCTGCCCCGTAGACCAGGGCAAAAGGTGTCTGGCTGGTGGCTCGATTTGGCGTCGTCCTGATCGACCAAAGAACAACCGGCAATTCGTCAATCCAGCGCCTTCCGCTCTTGCGCAGCTTGTCAAAAGTCTTTGTCCTTAGGCCTCGCAACACTTCAGCATTCGCCCTCTCCGCTTGGCCGTTGCTCCGTGGGTGTGCCACGGAAGCAAAACAGACCTTGCTGCCGAGGTCTTGAATGTATTGCATGAAGGTGTGAGCTTCCTCACCTCATCTACGTAAGCTTCCATCAATGGGCTCTGATAATCCTTGTTGACCTGCCTGACAATGAGCTGTGAGTCACCCCTGACGATGAGCTTCTTAACCCCGAGGTCTGCCGCGATCCTGAGACCGGCAAGCAATCCCTCATACTCAGCAGTGTTGTTGGTGGACATCTCCCTGGGGAAGTGCATCTGGATCATGTACTTGAGGTGCTCTCCGGTGGGTGCGACGAGCAGCACACCGGCACCGGCGCCTTGCAGAGAGAAAGCTCCATCAAAGTACATGATCCAGTCACGGTCTGCTTCCTTGCCGGGGAGAGTGGTCTCCTGGATTTCTTCGTCAGGCGTCGAGGTCCATTCTGCAATGAAGTCCGCCAAGACTCTGCTCTGAATTGTTGAGGTACTTTCAAACTTTAAACCAAAGCTTGACAACTCCCATGCCCATTCCACAATCCTTCCAGTCGCATCTAGGTTATGCAGTATCCGTTGTAATGGGAGGCGGGTGACGACAGTGATCTCGTGGACTTGGAAGTAATGACGCAGCTTCCTCGAGGCCATAAGGAGGCCAAAGAGCAATTTCTGCACACCGGAGTACCTCGATCTAGTTCCCTGCAAGAGGGAGCTGACAAAGTAAACCGGGTGCTGCATCATCTTCTTCTTCTGCACCACCTCACTTGACTGCGCGGGCACTGCCTCGGCGGCATCAGACTCTGCCGGGGGCCTCGCCTTGCCAGCACCAGGCCCTACCGGGGGAATTTTGGGCCTGCCATCCGCTCGTTCTGCCGCCGTCACTGCCTCCTCGTTGACCTCCCTCTGTGCCACCAGCGCGGCGCTGACCACTTGATTCGTCGCCGCCAGATACAGCAGCAATGGCTCTTGTGGTTTAGGCGCAACCAGTATTGGCGTGGAGGAGAGGTATTTCTTCAGATCCTACAATGCTGCCTCGGCTTCTAGGGTCCACTCTATTGGTCCTGCCTTCTTCAAGATTTTGAAGAAGGGAAGGGCGCGCTCGGCAGACATGGAGATGAATCGGCTCATGGCAGCAACGCAGCCGGTGAGCCGACGCTCATCCTTGATCCGCTTTGGCGCCTCAATCTGCTCAATAGCCTTGATCTTGTCCGGGTTTGCCTCGATCCCGCGCTGCGACACAAAGAACCCGAGAAGCTTGCCAGATGGAACGCCAAAGACACACTTCTCAGGGTACAGCTTGAGGTTGATCTTGCGCAGGTTAGCAAATGTCTCTTCCAGATCTCGCACAAGAGTTGGCCCGTCCTTGGTTTTGACCACTATGTCATCCATGTATGCCTCCATATTTCTATGGAGCTGAGGTTGAAAACCAATTTGGACTGCTCTTGCGAACGTTGAGCCAGCACTCTTCAACCCGAAAGGCATCCGTAAAAAGCAATACGTACCACATGGGGTGATGAATGCTGTCTTTTCTTCATCATCTCTTGTCATGAAGATTTGGTGGTAGCCCGAGTAGGCGTCGAGGAATGATAACAGATCACACCCGGCTGTGGAGTCAACAATCTGGTCGATGCGCGGCAACGGGAGGGGTCCTTAGGACAAGCCTTATTGATATCTGTGTAATCAATACACAGTCTCCACTTCCCATTCTCCTTGCGCACCACTACCGGATTGGCCAACCACGTCGGGTGGAGCACTCCTCTCACCAAACCTGCCGCTTCCAATTTCCTGATCTCCTCTGTGATGAACTCCTGCCTCTCCAGAGCCTGCTTTCTGACCTGTTGCTTGACGGGCCGCGCATGGGGGCAGACAGCTAGGTGGTGCTCGATCACCTCCCTGGGAACACCGGGGATGTCGGAAACTTGCCATGCAAACACGTTGACATTCGCCCGCAGGAAGGTGACGAGAGCGCCTTCCTATTTGCTGCCAAGGGTGGAGCCTATGGTGAAGGCCCCTCCCGTGCCATCCTCCCTGGCGGACACCTTCTTGGTTTGTGGTGGCTCGGCTCTGGATCTCTTGCTCTTGTTGGTAGAGCTCTCTGGCACGTCCTCGACGACAGCACACCACTCCGAAGAGGTGCGCTTGCCGGAGTGGGTGCGAGAGGTCTTGCCGGGCTTCTTCTTCCCTCCCGAGGCTTCAGCGGCAGGAGCAGGTGCCTTGGCGGCAGCTGCTGCAACTACCTCCCGGTAGAGCTGGTCGGTGCAAATCAGCGCGTCCTTCTTGTTGGAGGGGACGGAGATGATGGTCAACGACCCGGGCATCTTTAGCATGTTTTAGGCGTAGTATGACGCCGCCATGAACTTGGCTAGTGCCGGGCGGCCGAGGATCCCGTTGTAGGGCAAGGGGATCTCGGCCACGTCGAAGACGATCCTCTCCGTCCTGTAGTTCAACTCTCCTCCAAATGTCACGGGCAGTGTGACCTTTCCCTTCGGCTGGCTCCTCCCCGGATTGACCCCTTGAAACGTGCCCGTTTCCTCGAGGTCTCCATCAGGGATTTGCAACATTTTGATCACGACAGGCGAGATCAGGTTCAGGCCGGCCCCCCCGTCAACCAACATCTTGTTCACCCTGAGGTTGCATATCGTTGGTGAGACCAACAATGGCAAACACCCGACCGCGGTAGTGCGGTCAGGGTGGTCCACGGCGTCAAAGATGAGGGGCGCGTGCTGGACCACCTCAATGGCTTCTGAGCGTCGAACGACGACTCTGCTGCTGTAATCTCATGCGCCCACTGCTTGAGCTGCGGTGAGAGGTATGCAGCGAGGCACCGCCATCGACGCACATGGCCTCCGTAGCCTTCTGGAACCCTTGCTCATCAGTCTCGTCATCCTCATCGTGATCATCGTCTTCTTGTTTCTTGTCGCGGCCCCGGGCGGGCCTCTCTTGCTGGTTGTCCTTGCCGGGGCGGCCTCCTTGGCCGCCATGCTTCTTGCCGGATCCCTCAGCACCGCCCTTGTCCTTCTCCTTGTCCCGCCTCTCGTACTCAGCTTTTTGCTTCTCAGCAAGCAGCTCGACTTGTCGGCAGTTCTGGAGGTCATGGCCCTTGGTGCGGTGGATCTTGCAGTATTGCTTGCCGGAGCTTCCTGGCTTGTCGGTAGCCGCCAAGGCCCGGCAGGCGGCGCACCCGGCAATCTCCTTGCTGGGGGCGTCTGCCTTGACCTTCTTGCCGGCACCGGTGTCGTCGGAACCGTCAACGGTAAGCACGGCCTTGCCTTTGCGTTTCCTGTTGCGACGCCGACCCTTCTTCGTCGGGGTAGCGGCGTCTTCATCGGTAGAATCGGTTTCCGCGCTGGCGTCTTCGCCGGGGTAATTCCTTCCCTCTTCAGCCCGGGCGTACCTATCTGCCAGAACATAGAGCTCGGCCACATCCATAACTTTGGTCATTGCCAGCTCTTCGCGCATCTTGCGATTGCGCACGTTCTGGTGGAACGCGCTAATCACAGTGGCGGGATGAACGTCGGGGATGTTGTACTGCACCTGGCTGAATCTCTGGATGTACTTGCGTAGGGTCTCCCCTTCCTTCTGGGGAATGATATGCAGATCACTGGCCTGGCCATGAGCTTGGTGGCCTCCTGTGAAGGCACCAACGAACACATGGCACAGATCCGACCAAGAAGAAATGGAATCCACCGGCAAGTGCATCAACCAAGACATCACATTGGGCTTGAGCGCCAGCGGGAAATAGTTGGCAAGCACCTTGTCGTCGCGAGCCCCAACAGCCTGCATCGCGATGGTTTAGATGCTGAGGAACTCGGACGGATGGGTCTTGCCAGTGTACTTCTCGCCGACGTCGGGCTTGAACGTGCGGTGGGACGGCCACTGGAACTGCCGCAGCTCATGGGTAAAGGTCGGGCAGCCCACCTCGTAAGGTAGGCCGTCGGAGCCCGCCGGTGCCGGGTGGTCCATAGCGGGTCCCGCCCGGTTGTCCGACTGGCGCTGGTCGCGGAGTGTCCGCGGGTCGGACGACTCTATGGAGATGTTATCACAAGCTTCGTCTGTTGGAACACGCGGTACGCTACGCTAGCGCCAAATAAAATTTTCTACCGCACACCCAAGATCATGCTGCTGGAAATAGATCACGGGATCGGGTTTACCACTAGACGCGCAGTCACAACAGCGGAAGTAGAGTTGGTGATGCGTGTAGCCGATCTCCCGGGCCGTCTCCTCCTCGCAGTGCCGATCTCCCGCGAACAGCAAAGACCCGTGAACGGTGATCTCCCGCGAACGCCACCTCGCGGTTCCCTCGAACGGTTCGTCCAAGCACTGAAGATGCGATGCCTCCAAGCTATCCACACGTACGGGGAGCAGCGTCATGCGGCGGACTGCTAGGTCCGGTCACGCGGCATGGGTGTGGGGAGTGGCGGTGGCTAACCAGGGTTCAATCCGATCCACCGTAAGTGGTGTGCCCACTCCCCTTTATATAGACCTCCGAGGTGGGCTCAACACTTGATCCCACTAGGAGTCCACATCCATTTTCCACTCAGAGCCAATCTGAATGGGCTGCAACCCCTTAAGTGTGTGACCCTATAGGTTCACGTACACATGGACACGACCAGAGTCAATTGTTGGTAGCGGCTCCTAGCAGAACGTGCCAACTCCCATGTGGGCATAAAGTCGTTTGACGAACCTCAACAATGTGGCATATGCAACATTCCTTTTGCCTCACGATATTTGTTGTCGAGCTCAAGGCGAGTACTTGTCACCCTTGTGTTAGCTCGACCTCTCTTCTCGAAACCATGATACAGATTCCCGAATTGGGTTAACACTTAACCCAAGTCGCATGGCCATGCTTTCCGAATCTGATCACTCGAGAGGGCCCAGAGAATATCTCTCCAAATAGGAGGGGCAAATTCCATCTTGGTCAACCATGTCTCGCGGCATGTCTCACGACTCACCTGAAAGCTACCTTTATAACTACCCAGTTACGGAGTAGCGTTTGATAGACCCTAAGTGAGTCGATCCTCATCCCGAGAACATGCGAGGACCTCAGGTCTAGGACATGGCATAGACATTGCACTTGAGACTAACAGATGACTATATCTCGCTGCGTCTCAAAGTGGGTCTGTCCGGCTCGGTGATCTCCATCCCCGAGCCCATACTATCGGTTTAGCATCTCCATGCACATGACTTGTGAAACATAGTCATCAACCGAGTCGTATACTAGTCGAGGATATGTGTCCGCATAACCTTATCAACTAGGGACCATTAAAACAATCATTATACAATACATAGTTCCACAAACAAGTCACATACTTATTGATACATATCATTGATGATGTTCAAGGACAATACAAAGGACTAATGAATACATATGGAAATATCATCATCACATGATTGCCTCTAGGGCATATCTCATACAGTCTGCCACTTGCACTAGAGACAATCATTTAGGCATCGTATGCCCATGGAGCTCATGTGCGCCTCATGCTTCGGACGTGGGAGAGGCTTCGTCAATGGATCAACAACATTTGCATCCGTGTGTACCTTGCATATGTTTACATTGCCTCTTTCGACAATGTCGCGAATAAGGTTAAAACGCCCGAGTATGTGTTGGGTTTTATGATGGTTCCGTGGTTCCTTGACTTGCGCAATGGCACCACTATTATCACAATAGAGGTCCAATGGATTAGACGCGCCCTCAACCACACCAAGATCAGAAGTAAAATTCTTCACCCAAACACCTTCTTTTGCAGCTTCAGAAGCCGCAATGTACTCGTCCTCTGTTGTAGAATCAGCTACCGTATCTTGCTTGGAGCTCCTCCAGCTCACTGCTCCTCCATTCAGAATGAACACATACCCAGATTGCAATCGACTATCATCCCTATCTGTTTGGAAACTAGCATCGGTGTAACTATTTACAACGAGCTCATCCTCACCTCCATAAACCAGGAACATATCCTTAGTCCTTCTCAAGTACTTAAGGATATTCTTAACCACTATCCAGTGACTCTCCCCTGGATCAGCCTGGTATCTGCCCACTACGCTAAGAGCAAAACTAACATCGGGACGAGTACATACCATAGCATACATGATGGACCCAACAGCCGAAGCATACGGAATCCCATCCATGCGTCTTCGCTCATCAGGAGTCGTAGGACTCTGAGTCTTGCTAAGACTAATGCCATGTGACATGGGCAAGAAACCTTTCTTGGCATCTTGCATGTTGAACCGCTTCAACACCTTGTCAATATACGCACTCTGGCTTAATCCAATAAGCCTTCTCGATCTATCTCTATAGATGTTGATTCCCAAAATGTAAGCTGCTTCTCCCAAATCCTTCATTGAAAAACTATTTTTCAATGTGTCCTTGACAGATTCAAGCATTTGAACATCATTTCCAATCAATAATATGTCATCCACATATAAGATCAGAAATGCAACTGAGCTCCCACTGACCTTCTTGAATACACAATGATCACAGTCATTCTTGATGAAGCCAAACTCTTTGACAGCTTCATTAAAACGAATGTTCCAATTCCGAGATGCTTGCCTTAATCCATAAACGGATCTCTGAATCTTGCATACCATGCTAGACTTCTTTGGATCGACAAAACCCTCGGGTTGTGTCATATACACATCCTTGGTTAAATTTCCATTAAGGAAAGCCGTTTTGACATCCATCTGCCATATTTCATAGTCGAAATATGCTGCTATAGCAAGAATGATCCGAATTGATTTAGGCATCGCTACCGGTGAGTAAGTCTCATCGTAGTCAACTCCTTGAACTTGTCGATAACCTTTAGCAACAAGTCGAGCCTTATGGACTGTGACATTTCCGTCCATATCAGTTTTCTTCTTAAAGATCCACTTGCACTCAATGGCTTGAACGCCATCTGGCAGATCAACCAAGTTCCAAACTTGATTGTCATCCATGGACTTTAATTCGGATCTCATGGCCTCAAACCATAACTCGGAATCAGGGCTCTCCATCGCTTCCGCATACGTAGTCGGCTCGTTGTTCTCCAAGAACAACACTTTGCAGTCATGCAAATTGCGTAACCTTTCCGACCTCCGTGGAACCGGTGTCGACTCCACTTCGGGTTCCCTGACTAACTCCGGTGTGACAATATCACCTACCGGAACGTCCCCGTGTGGTTCTCGAATTTCTTCTAGTCGGACCGTCCTCCCACTAGCCTTCCGATTGAGAAACTCTTTCTCAAGGAAAAATCCATGTCGAGTGACAAACAATTTGCCCTCTTCACGGTTGTAGAAGTAATATCCCAAGGTTTCCCTTGGATATCCCACGAATATGCACTTGTCCGATTTGGGTGTGAGCTTATCCGACTGGAGTCGCTTGACATATGCTTCACATCCCCAAATTTTCAGAAAAGACGAACTGTGACTCTTCGCAGTCCATATCTCATATGGTGTCTTATCTACGGACTTAGATGGTACCCTGTTTAGTGTGAAAGCTGCAGTTTCTAGAGCGTATCCCCAAAATGACAAGGGTAAATCCGACTGGCTCATCATCGATCGGACCATGTCCAACAAGGTCCGATTCTTCCGTTCTGACACACCATTTCTTTGTGGCGTACCCGGAGGAGTCAGTTGTGGAACTATTCCACGATTCTTCAGATGATCATCAAACTCCTGGCTTATATACTCACCGCCACGATCAGATCGTAGAAGTTTGATTTTCTTGCCGAGTTGATTTTCCACTTCGTTCTGAAACTCCTTGAACTTTTCAAAAGTTTCTGACTTGTGCCTCATCAAGTAGACATATTCATATCTACTCAAGTCGTCGGTGAAAGTCACGAAGTATTGGAAACTACCTTCTGCTGCCGTGCTCATTGGTCCACATACATCACTATGTATAAGTTCCAACAACTCGGACGCCCTCTCGCAACTCTTTGCAAAAGGAGTCTTAGTCATCTTACCGAGTAGGCAAGACTCGCATGTCTCGAATGATTCAAACTCAAACGAAGTTAGAATTCCATCATCATGGAGCTTCTTCATGCGCTTTTGACTAATGTGTCCTAGTCGACAATGCCAGATGTAAGTCGGATTTATCTCATTAGGCTTATGCCTCTTGACATTTATGTTATATACTGATTCTCCTTCAAGATCTAGGATAAATAACCCATTTACAATGGGTGCAAAGCCATGAAACATATTATTCAAGTAAATAGAACAACCATTGTCCTTAATACTGAATTCATAACCTTGTCTCATCAAACAAGAGGCAGAAATAATGTTTCGACTCAAAGCAGGAACATAATAACAATTATCAAGTTCCATTACAAATCCTGAAGGTAAATTAAGTTGCATAGTGCCGACGGCAAATGCAGCAACTCTTGCTTTATTCCCGACGCGAATGTCAACTTCTCCTCCTGCGACATTCCTAGTTCTGCTTAGCCCCTGCATCGAGTTGCATATGTGAACAACAGATCCGGTACTAGCATATATCCAAGAGCTACTAGAAACATCAGCAAGATAAATGTCTATAACATCTACAACAAGTGTACCTGAAGAAGAAGTCATACTTCCAGTCTTCTTGCCCTTCTCGGCAAGCCACTTGCTACAGTTCCTTTTCCAGTGTCCGGGTTCCTTGCAATGAAAGCAAATGCTCCCCGAAGCCGTCCCTGACTTAGGCGCAGCGGCTGTAGTTGGAGTTTGCCTCCTTCTCTTTGCCCTTTGCCTTAGCCTTTTTCTTGGACCAGCTCTTCTTGAACTTAGCCGAGTTCTGCACCATCAACACTTGATGATGTGTACCTTTCTTGATATCCTGCTCTGCCACTTTGAGCATCCCATGCGATTCAGTGAGCTTCTTTTCCATCCCATGCATATGGTAGTTCGAGATGAATGGCCCATAGCTGTCTGGAAGAGAACCCAGAATTGTATCTGTGGACAACTCATCCCCAAGTGGGAAGCCCAGCCTATCCAGAGCTTGCATGTACCCGATCATCTTGATCACATGCAGGCTCAATGGATCACCCTCTTTCAGCTTCCAATCAATCAAGGATCGCCAGACGTTGAACCTTTCGGTCCTAGCCTGCATTTGAAACATGCTCTTCAGGTTCTCGATCATATCGAAAGCCTCAATATTTTCGAACTGCTGCTGCAGATCGGGCTCCATAGAAGCCAGCATGAGACAGCTGATCTCGTTTGATTCATCAACGAGTTTCTGGTAGGCATTTCTGGTTGTGGCATTAGCATTATCGGCAGGTTCCTCTGGAAGCGGATTCTCTCGAACTTGTTCCTTTTTCTCATGCCTAAGAACAATTCTCAGGTTTCTATACCAGGTGGTAAAGTTTGTTCCATTCAATTAATCCTTTTCCAGGATTGATTTCAACGCAAAAGGGGTAACTTGAGCAGGTGGTGCCATTGAACTACAATAGAAATATGCAAAACACTAAGACATGTATTCTTGAAGAGTAGTTCATATTAAATTTTTTAATAAGATCATTACTCCCACTAAAATCAACATCCCTCGGTTGATACTTAGTGATTCAAGATCCAAGATCAACATGTCAACTAGTGAGCTTTTGCATCACCGCTAGAGGAAAAGATCACTCGGTAAGTAACTTTTGCTAATCGTATCTCCATACGACTCTTATTGTTGGGGACATCTCATGCCTCACCAATTACTATGCCTCGTAGCCCAAAACTGTTTTGATAGCCACGGCAAGTCAACCAATGCTCCGCGTGTAAGTGTCCGACACAAACCCATCACTTCAAGAAGATCTAGTGGCACCCTAATTTCATAGGCCCGTCACTAAATATACTTGACATGTGAAGGTGCAGCAATTGGGGAGGCATTTGTACTTGACATTCTTTGAGGGATGACCCTACTTAAAACATCTACCATGCAAAAGGAAGGGTGCATAAAATGAATAAACTTTCACAGGCAGTTTATGTATGTGTGATATGGTATAGCCCCTTTTGACAGTGCGTGGTGATTTCCATCTCCACGTGTGCAGTCTGCCCATGCATGGTTGTCCTCGTGGTGACCTCCATCTCCACGCCATGGTGTCAACCGCCAAGTGTTACATAAGATACTATGCTATTAAAAACTAATAGCTACTGAAAGTAAATTACATTACATGGCTTCTCATGTTGACACGCAGGTCATTAATACAATAATGGGACAACCATATGGCTCCTGCCGCTTGCCGCACTCATGACACGCAGGTCATGAAACAATAATATACAAGCAACATACATAGGCTATACCAAATCACAGTCATTCCCTGCAAAAACGAGCAGACATTCTATCGCCGAAGATAAAACCTCCTGAAACTCTATCTTCCAAGCGGATTTTGGCAGGTTGTGGAGCAAAATCGGAGTTCGTATGCAAAAGTTACAGCCGTTTTACCGAGACCGCTCCAACAGATTTCAGCACCGCGGAAATCACATTTCCAAGGTGTTGATCTATGTTCCGATTCGATCAATCTCATTGATCTTCGCGTGCTGCATCCGGATTTACGTTCCACTGTCTACCCCGATGGCGGACAACCGACCGGTAGGGGTAAGTCGTGTCACGACCTCTGCATCACGATCACGGAAACAAGATCACGAAACCAACCTTCAACACTGACATGGGCGACCGATCTCATCGACCCGCACTTGAACCGATCTACATATCTCATATGCATATCATCGAATCTATTACCACACAGCTGAGGCTCTGATACCACTGTTGGAACACGCGGTACGCTACGCTAGCGCCAAATAAAATTTTCTACCGCGCACCCAAGATCATGCTGCTGGAAATAGATCACGGGATCGGGTTTACCACTAGACGCGCAGTCACCACAGCGGAATTAGAGTTGGTGATGCGTGTAGCCGATCTCCCGGGTCGTCTCCTCCTCGCGTTGCCGATCTCCCGCGAACAGCGAAGACCCGTGAATGGTGATCTCCCGCGAACGGCACCTCGCGGTTCCCTCGAACGGTTCGTCCAAGCACCGCAGATGCGATGCCTCCAAGGTATTCACACGTATGGGGAGCAGCGTTGAGCGGCGGACTGCTAGGTCCGGTCCACCCTAAGTGGTGTGCCCACTCCCCTTTATATAGACCTCCGAGGTGGGCTCAACACTCGAGCCTACTAGGAGTCCACATCCATTTTCCACTCAGATCCGATCCGAATGGGCTGCAGCCCCTTAAGTGTTCGACCCTATAGGTTCACGTACACATGGACACGACCAGAGTCGATAGTTGGTAGCGCCTCCTAGCAGAACGTGCCAACTCCCATGTGGGCGTAAAGTCGTTTGACGAACCTCAACAATGTGGCATATGCAACATTCCTTTTGCCTCACGATACTTGTTGTCGAGCTCAAGGCGAGTACTTGTCACCCTTGTGTTAGCTCGACCTCTCTTCTCGAAATCATGATACAGATTCCCGAACTGGGTTAACACTTAACCCAAGTCGCATGGCCATGCTTTCCGAATCGGATCATTCGAGAGGGCCCAGAGAATATCTCTCCAAATAGGAGGGGAAAATTCCATCTTGGTCAACCATGTCTCGCGGCATGTCTCACGACTCACCTGAAAGCTACCTTTATAACTACCCAGTTACGGAGTAGCGTTTGATAGACCCTAAGTGAGTCGATCCTCATCCCGAGAACATGCGAGGACCTCAGGTCTAGGACATGGCATAGACATTGCACTTGAGACTATAGATGACTATATCTCGCTGCATCTCAAAGTGGGTCTGTCCGGCTCGGTGATCTCCATCCCCGAGCCCATACTATCGGTTTAGCATCTCCATGCACATGACTTGTGAAACATAGTCATCAACCGAGTCGTATACTAGTCAAGGATATGTGTCCGCATAACCTCACTACTAGGAAAAGGGCTATAGATGGAATGGCCACTAATGGCGCACCAGACATGTGGTGCGCCATTGCTATGTAGCAGTGGCGCACCATGTGCTGGTGCGCCATTAGTGTGAAATACACTAATGGCGCACCAGACACACGGTGCGCCATTAGTAACAATTTTTTTTTCCAGACATACTAATGGCGCACCAGGGCACAGTGCGCCATTACTAGTTCTAAC
This sequence comes from Triticum aestivum, assembly GCF_018294505.1. NCBI lineage: Eukaryota > Viridiplantae > Streptophyta > Magnoliopsida > Poales > Poaceae > Triticum > Triticum aestivum. Next base: position 626,001,993 of record NC_057814.1, on the reverse strand, counting down.
TAGTAATGGCGCACCAGCCACATAGTGCGCCACTACAATATTTTTTTATTTTTTACTTTTTTGCAAAACTACTAATGGCGCACCTGGGGACAGTGCGCCATTACTAGTTTAAGCTAGTAATGGCGCACTGTTCCACGGTGCGCCATTAGTGTCTTTTTTTTGCAAAACTACTAATGGCGCACCACCAGCAGGTGCGCCATTAGTAACCAGGGTTACTAATGGCGCATTAGGTGGTGGTGCGCCATTAGTAACCTGGGACGAGCTAGATATTTTGGACAGCCACACCTACCCACTCACTTTCCCCACTTCATTCTCTCCTCCTCCTCCTCCAAGCTTGTCTCGGCTGCCTCCTCCTCCTCACCTCATTTGCACCATAAATTCATCCAAATTAAGTGGTTAAACCCCCTTTTTTTGATAGCTAAGTAAGGGGAAGCTATCTTTATGTTGTTCTCCCTCCAACAACGTGCACATGCACTTTTTATGTCCTAGCTAGATCTATGTATGTTTGGTGTTGCATGTTGTGGTGTTGCATATATGTTTGTGTTTGCAGGTACCGGTATTTGAAATGCGATAGTTGCCAATATTTTGCCGGAATGTTGATTCATTTCCGTTTCGGCGAGAATTTTGGCACTATGCATTCTTTTTGGTCCTATTTTTAGGGAAAGTCATGCCAAATTTTTTCTTGGTTCTAAAATATCGTTTTGCTCTACCCCGCAGGCGACCATGGTCCGCACGATGACCGAAGGCATCGTGAATAGGTTTTTGAGCTCCGCGAAGGCCGAGATGCTTGAAAAGAACGAGACGGAGATAAGATGTCCGTGTCGAAGATGCAAGCTGAAGAGCCTTATTGCGGACCCGGATTCCGGGCAGGTGCGGGACCACCTGCTCTTGCGTGGTTTCATGGATGGCTATCGGTGGCAAGGTGATGAAGATGACTATGAAGTCGTCCATGGGGGTCGGGCAAGAAATGAGGATGGGCAGCAAGACAACCACCGCGGCTCGGGCGGGCGAGAAGACGAAGAATCTCCAGGACATGATCACGACGGTGATGCTGTACACAGTCATCATGTAGAAGATGCCGGACATGATGATGAGGAAGATGCGGGAGCAGACGAAGGGCATGATCATGAAGATGAAGATGCCGGCGGAGCAGACGACGATGGACCATCGATGGGCTGGGTGCAGGACCCTCATATTCAAGAGCTGCTTCTCAAGCAGACGGATAACGCAAGAGCTGCCGCCCGAGAGAAAGCCAAGCTGGATCAACTGGAGATAGACGCGGTTACTCCATTGTATGAAGGATGCAGGCCCGAGGATACCCGCCTGAAAGTAACGCTCATGGCTCTGGAGATGAAGGTAAAACACAAAATGACCGACGCCTGCTTCGACGAGAACATGTCATTCTGGCACGAACGTCTTCCCAAGGGGAACAAGTGCCCGACCAGTTTCGAGGAGGCGAAGAAAATCGTGTGTCCTCTGGATTTACCGCACGTGAAATACCATGTGTGCATGAACAATTGCATCATTTATCGGGACGAGCACGCGGAGTCTACCATATGTCCGGTGTGCGGCGTCACTCGATACAAGAAGAGGAAGAAAGCTCCTCGAAAAGTGGTGTGGTACTTTCCGATCACTCCTCGTCTGCAGCGGTATTTCGCGGACCCTAAGGTAGCAAAGCTCCTGCGTTGGCACGCGGATAGGGAGGAGAAGAAGCGAGAAGATGACGCAAATGATCCGGAGATAAATAAAAAAGACAAGATGCTGAGTCACCCTAAGGATGGGAGCCAGTGGCAAGCGTTGAACTTCGAACACCCAGAATTTGGGAACGATCCAAGGAACATCGTGCTGGGCGCGAGCACCGATGGAGTCAATCCGTTTGGCAGCCAGAGAAGCACACATAGCACCTGGCCTGTGTTTGTGTGGATGTACAACCTTCCCCCCTGGTTGTGCATGAAGAGGAAGTACATTCACATGAGTATGCTAATTGAAGGGCCGAAACAACCAGGGAACGACATCAATCTGTATCTGGGGCTGCTGAAAGAGGAGCTAGACACGCTGTGGAAAACGCCAGCCAATACGTGGGACGCCGCAGAGAAAGAATATTTCCCTATGAGAGCCGCACTGCTCACGACGGTGCACGACTATCTCGGTTACGGATATCTCGCGGGGCAGGTGGTCCACGGATTTTCTGGATGCGTCAGGTGCATGGATGACACAACGTATCGCCAGCTAGATAGAGATCCCGGGTCTTCGAAAACCGTGTTCATGGGACATCGAAGGTGGCTTCGCGACGATGACCCGTGGAGGAAACGCAAGGATCTGTTCGATGGTGAAACCGAACCCCGAAGACGCCCGCGTACGAGGAGCGGCGAGGAAATAGACGAGTTGTTGAAAAATTGGAAAGATTGCCCACTGCCGGGAAAGAAGCAAAAGGCGCCAGAGCCGGGAAAGAAGCGAAAGCTTAAGGCGCCAGAGCCACTGCTGAAGGTATGGAAAACGAGGTCTGTTTTCTGGGACTTGCCGTACTGGAAGATCCACCGTGTGCCTCACAGCCTTGATGTCATGCATATCACGAAGAACGTGTGCGAGAGTCTGCTTGGTACCCTGCTCAACATGCCAGAGAGGACCAAAGATGGGCCGAAAGCAAGGGCAGACTTGAAATCAATGGGCATCAGGGAGGAGCTTCACGCTAATGATGATGATGATGATGAGGCGAAGCAGGACACGGAAAGTCGTTGCAAAGGCAAAAAGGCGAAGAAGACCGGAAATGACTTCCCTCCCGCGTGCTTCACTCTAAGTCAGGAGGAGATCGATCAGTTTTTCACCTGCCTCGTAGGAGTAAAACTTCCTTACGGTTACGCGGGGAAGATAAGCAGATACCTAGACTCAGCGAAGCAGAAGTTCAGCGGGATGAAGTCTCACGACTGTCACGTGCTGATGACGCAGATACTTCCAGTTGCAATCCGTGGGATCATGGACGCGCACGTCCGTGAAACGCTATTTGGCCTATGCAACTTTTTCGACGTCATCTCTCGGAAGTCGGTTGGCGTGAGGCAACTCAGAAGGCTACAGGAAGAGATCGTGGTGATACTATGCGAGCTTGAGATGTACTTCCCGCCCGCATTCTTCGACGTTATGGTGCATCTGCTGGTCCATATCGTGGAGGATATCATCCAACTCGGGCCGACGTTCCTGCACAGCATGATGCCGTTCGAAAGGATGAATGGTGTCATCAAAGGATACGTTCGCAACATGTCACGTCCAGAGGGAAGCATAGCCAGGGGCTTTCTGACCGAAGAGTGCATCTCCTACTGCACGAATTATCTAGGCATCGAGAACCCCGTTGGTCTGCCCGTCAACAGGCACCTCGGCAGGCTCGCTGGATGGGGTCACCGTGAGGGTCGCCGCGAAATGCATGTCGACTTCGATGGTCGACTCGCCGACTTTGAAAGAGCAAACCTAGTCGCGCTACAACACATAGACGTGGTCGATCCTTGGGTGGTAGAGCACAAAACGTTTATTGAGAAGACGTACAATGACCGAGGCCAACAGAGGACGGACGGAGATATAATCAAAGAGCACAACTCATGTTTCACGCGTTGGTTCAAGCAGAAGCTTCTGTCGTACCCTTTACATGAGGATTCTTCCGCGGAAGAACAACTCATATTCGCCTTGTCACAGGGCGCCGAGCACAACCTGATGACGTATGAGGCGTACGATATCAACGGCTACACATTCTACACCGAGGACAAGGACATGAAGAGCGATGGTTATCAGAACTCCGGGGTAACGATGGAATCCTACACCGGTAACGACAAGGACAGATACTACGGAAGGATCGAGGAGATCTGGGAGCTGAGCTACGCTGGAGAGAAGGTCCCGATGTTCCGTGTCAGATGGGCCAAGAGCGTCATAAAAGAAGACCGGTATTTCACCACCATGGTTATACCCGAAGCCAAATCCAAGACCGCAGGCGCGAACGTCACCGCGAAAAATGAGCCATGGGTACTGGCTTCCCAAGTGGACCAATGCTTCTTCATTACCGACCCGCCAAAGCCCAGTCGTGTTGTCGTGAGGAGAGGCAAAAGGAAGATCATCGGAATGGATGGAGTCGCCAATGAGCAAGACTTCGACAAGTACGGCGACCCGAAGATGGAACATGACGACGACGATGAAGTATTAGCATACACCACAAGAAGAAGCAGGACCACCCTACCTAAAGGACGTTCGTTCAAGAGAAGAACCCCATATACGAAAAATAAGGGCAAGAAGATTGTGAACAGATAGCTAGCTAAGATCGATTATATTTAAATTGTAGTCTTCATTTCTCGATTGTATTTCATGGGCACTTTTTGAACTCATGAATGTTTTTAAATTTCATGGACACTCGATCTCGATCCCCCTCCATCTCGATCGCTATCCCACCTCGCCAGATCCGGTCCCCTAGCCGCCGAGCACCCCCCGCACCATCTCCCCCACTCCACCGGCCACCGCCGCCGACCCCCCGCATCCTCCCCCACTCCACCGCCGCCGACGACCCACCGCACCCTCCCCCGCTGCACCGCCGCCGAGCACCCCCCGCACCCTCTCCCCCGCACCCTCCCCGGCCCGCTCCACCATCACAAATGAATGCAACTAAAATTGAAAAAAAAAACAAACTTGATTATATTTTCAAATAACAAATTTGATGATATTTTCAAATAATAAATTCGATGATATTTTCAAATAATAAATTTGATGATATTTTAAAAAATATTACTGTTTTTATAAAAAAATATTACTGTTATGATTTAAAAAAGTTTGAACATATTTAAACACAAATAAATATCAAACAACATTTTAAATGCATAATAACAAAAATTGGGGAGCCTGGGAATTGAACCGAGGACCTCCTCGTGTGTGTGCTGTGTGCTGACCAGTCGGGCTAGTGGGCGTGTTCTAATGGAGATAGGGTTAGGTGGATTATAACCTGACCAGTCGGGCTAGTAATTTCTAATGGCGCACCAGGGTGAGGTGCGCCATTGCTATCGTCGTACTTATGGCGCACTTGGGGGAGGTGCGCCATTGCTAACCCTCCCCCCACTCCACCTATTCCCCTCGCCCTGTGGCCTCCCTTCCCCCCTCGCCAGACCCCCCACTCGACCCCAACCGTACGCCGCCGCCCCCTTGCTCCGCCCCCTCCGTCCGCCGCGCCTGCACGCCGTCGGCGACGCCGCCGCCGCTGTGGTCTTGCGCTGCCCCGACGCCGCCGCCCCGACCCCCGCGGGACTACACCCCCGCCGCCCCCGCGCCCCCCGAACGAGATCGGCCGAGCGCTCCTCTCCTCTCCTCCTCCCTCCGACGAGCGAGGGCCTCCTCCGGCCCCTGCAGCAGCCGGCGAGCGCAGCCCCGACGTGCCCACACCCCGCCTGCCCCTGCCGTCCTCCGCTACCGGTCACCTCCGTAGCAGCCGGCGAGCTAAGGATGGTGCCGTGACCCTCGCCGCCACCTCCCGCCGTCTCTTCCTGTGTGTGGCCAGCGGCTGCTCTCCTTCGACCATGGCCTGGGGTGAGCCTCTCTTCCTCGCCTCTATGCTTCTTGTCCATGTCACTGTTCCCTGTTCCTCTCTTGTTCATGCTGCTAGTTACACGGATCAATGGATGTTAGATAGATGTATGTACTAGATGGATGGATAGTAGTTTGGTTCTGTTTTTGCTGCTGTTTGGTTCTGAAGATGAGTAGCAAGTATAGTAGGAAGATGATGCATAGTAGTTTTATGTTGTTGTAGTAGTTGTAGTTGTAGATACAGTAGCAGTATCATGTGCTACAGTAACAAGTGTCATGTTGTTGTATTAGATACAGTAGCAGTATCATGTGCTGCTGAAGATGAGTAGTTGTAGGAAGATGATGCCCTAATGGAAGTGACATGAGTATTTGGCCTGCCCATCATGTTTGTTGGTTGTTTGCTGTCATGTTGTTATTACTTCCATTAGGGCATCTGTTGGTTCATTAATCTTAAGCCCATTATTCCATGGAATAGCTGAACTATAATACTATTATTCATTTATGATAGTTTGTGAGATACAGAAATAGATAAATTTAAGTTTGTAATGGCTAACAGCCAGACATGTGAATCTGTTCTTGATACTCCTTTTCCCTTTTCTTAGAATCATCATATACAAATTAGAACCTTTCTAACATCTGCATATTTCAGGTTTCCGAGGAGGTAAAGGAAGTGAAGTCCAGACAGTGCAGCAGCAGCAACACCTCCAAGGTGAGAAATATGTTCCTATTTATCTTTTTTTGCTCAAGTTCTTCAGTACATCATATAATATAGAGAAGTGCAGATCAAGTGGTGCAATCATATACATCTGGCCACTTAAGTCATCCTTCCCTTTAAGCAGAGTGATGCCTTTCGATGTCACACAATAACGTTTGTTGCAAGAACATTCTGCTCTTAGTGTTCGTTTGTTTACAAAGATAATGCTTATATATACTGATAATGAGTCTTGTTGAAACCTTACATATGTTGGTTCCTGCTTATTTGCTCCAATGGCACAAACTTGAGCTGCTAGCATAAAAAGTGTTGCAGGCGACAGACAGTGAGGAGCTACTGTCAAAAACTTGAGCTACTGTAAAAAAATTCAGTTATGGCATCTAGATTTATGTCTGTTTTGTTTTGTAACTAGAAGACCAAAGTGTTAGGAATTCTGTCCAAACTGTAGTTTTCAGTATTCTGTCCAAACTGAAAACTGTTAAAAAGACCATGTGTTTTTTGGTCAAAATCTGCATGTAAAACTGAAATAATCAGTCATAAAGAATATCCTCAAGACCATGTGTTTCTTGGATTTCTGTAATGATGATGGAACATTATAAAGCATTGTACTCCAGTGTGTATGAAGGATACAAAAAATTTAGCAACTTCTCTGATTTTATAAAGTTGTTCTTATATGGGTGAAACTTCACTTGTTTTTAGGCTAGTGCAGGGTGTTGCTTTATTGTGATGCCTCTGAATTACTTGTGATCACATTGAGAAAGACTTGCAAAGATGATGATCATCTTTTACAGAAAACAATTTCTGTAAACACGTCAGTAACTTTGCTAGTTTGCTGGGTTTTGTCTCCGACCATTGTGTCGTGATGAATTTGCAGGTACCCCGAGAGGCCCTTGAGTTTGCTGGAATGTCGATTAACTTCCGTTCCGGCAAATTCGGGTACTCCATATGTCCTATTTTCAGCAAAGGTCATGCTGAAATTTTTCGTGAATTTTAGCATGACTTTGCTAAAAATAGGACATATGGGGTACTTGCGACCAATGCATGGGCCGGGGTATCTCAGTACTTAGTTAAGTAGGATCAACTACCCCGCCATTCTTGCTGCATGAAACCATAGGTGGCAATAGAGCCATGTGATTAGGCCCAACTTAGAATTCTCCTTAGCATCGATAAACCCTAGATGATAAACCCAACATAGGTGGCAATAGAGCCAAGTGATTAGTGCCAAGTGATTAGGCCCAACCTAGGGTGCCTCGGCATCGATAAACCCTAAATGATGAAAACTTAACTTAGCATTTAGGGTGCCTCGACGTTGACAAACCCTAAATGATGAAACCTTGGCTTCTATAGGGTGCCTCGGTGTCGATGTGAACCTAAATGATGTACGCTTAGGCTTTTAGGGTGCCTCGGCGTCGACAAACCCTAAATGATAAAAGCTTAGCTTTTAGGATGCCTCGGTGTCGACAAACCCTAAATGATGAGACCATGATCTTGTTCCTTGACAATAACCAACTTTTTGACCAAACTTTTTTCCTATTTAGAGCAAAACATGGCCCACAACGATGAGGCCGGCGGTTCGGGCGGCAAGCAATTCTGGGAGCTGTCCTAGGAGATGGAGGAAGAACCTCACCGCTATGAGGACGCCGCGGAAGACACCGATCCTGACTACACAACCCCTAGTGGCGTCGGGGATGACACCACTGATGGTGCCGCCGAGGATGCCACCACTGATGATGGCGGCGCACGCACAGATGGCAGCCAACCGAAGAGGCAACGGAAGGACCGGCGCCCGAACTTGCTCGGCACCGTCAAGGAGGAATTTACTGAAGTGAACTCCGACGGGCATCCAACGGCGCCCAAACATGTAGTCAAGGGGTACTCAGTTCAGCTCGGGTGCATTCTCCGGAGCACCGTCTCGATCAACACCGAGAACCTAAGGCATAAGGACCGAGGGAATTTGCGCAGCCTCCTCTTCACGAAGCTGCACGAACGATACAAGTTCCCCGCTGAGTTTGCAAACACACGCCTCTCAGGGAATAAAGTGAACAGTGCCGCCCTCACGAGGATGAGCACGGCCCTGTCTACATGGAGAAGCACGGTGAAGGCAATGATGGAAAAAGGTGATAGTTATGACAAGATCAAGGTGAAATATCCTTTGATGAGCGAAGATGACTACAAGGAGTTCAAGATCAAGTGCGAGAGCAGCGCAACCTCCGAATCAAGTCAGTGGGGGAAAGAAATGCGGGAGTTGAACTTAGGGGTCCACCAACTCGGTCCCGGCGGTTACAGAGTGGCGGAGCCTATATGGGACAAGGAGGACGCGGAGCGTGCCGACCAAGGCCTACCGCCCCGCTTCGAGAAATTACGTGACAAGCAGACCAGGAACTTTGTAAGGGCCCGGTACAAGGAGGACCCGGTAACAAAGGAGCTTACCACGGATCCGAAGACCAGGGCGCTTGAGCTTGTTCTGGTAAGGAATACACCCCCGCGTAATTAGCTCCATATGGTTGCATTCTAATTAATGAAGCCAAATTTCTAAATGGTTCACATTCCTTCCGCAGGAGGCTGAAAGCAGTAGCGCGGGGTCGTCTCAGAGCTCCCATTTTGACACCCCTTTAAATAGGGCGTTGAACGTAATGAAAAACAAGGATAAGCTCAGTAAGCCGTCGTCAGCTGGTCGTGTGGCCGGCAAAGGCTTGTCCACAAAATGGTCGTCATACTATACCGCTGGTGGGCGAAAGGAGAAAAAGACCAGCTCGGAAAGCCAGTCGCTCGAGGTTCAAGAACTCAAGGCACAAGTGGCGCGGATTCTGGAGAACAACTGGAAACGACGCTCACAGCCATTGGGAACTCAAGGTCCAAGAGGAAGTGCAACAACAACTGGGAACGACGCTCACCGCCATTGTGCCTCCCTTGATTCAGGGGCTAACGACGTGGATTGCGGGCGGCCAATAGGGGCCTCCCCCGGTTCCTAGCTTCAAGGCCAGCAACTCGCACAACGCGCAGGCGGCGCCATTGGTGTCTCCGGCGGAGGCGGTATTCGTGTCTCCGGCGCCGGCACGGGCATTGGAGCTTAATGCACCCGGGTGTACGCCGGCCGGCACCTCGCCAGCAAGCGGCCCCTCCGTCAGTTGCACGCGCACGCCCGCCGTTGGCGGTGCCTCGACATTAGCCGAGCTCGACAGCATCACGGTAACTAAGCCTCTTGGCCGATGACTTCATCTCCTTGCCTTTGACTGGGCATCCCTGATGCCCTACATGTTTTCGCAGGGCGCCACCGATGTTCCTTGTACTCTCCTGCACTTCGTGGGCGGCGAGTTGGTCGATGTCGCCAAGGGCAGAATCGTTCAACCGGGCAACCGCGTGTTCCACGGTAATCCGATGCCACCCACCTTGTATAGGGTTGAACTGGTTCGGGTGCTGCCAGGCTGCGACGAGTTGTTACCTCCGATTCGACCCGCTGGGGCCGACGAAGATGATGTGATGACCCTCAGCGCCTGTGTAAGCTGGCCCCTGCTTTGGCCGAAGAGCCAGATTCGTTTGGGGGCGGGGGACACCACCCCACAGACAAGACCGCCAGTCGTGCCAGCGCCAAGCCATGGCAAGAACGCCGCAACGCTACCGGACATGCCGGACATCCCTATGGCACAGGATCTGGACATGCATATGGCACAGGATCCGGACGACGACGACAACGACGGCGGTACATTTTCCAACGTCGATAAGTACTTTGCCGAACATGGGTACGGTGACGAGTTCTGCGGGCCTCCTTCTCAAGAACCCAACCCTGAAAAAGACGACCGCGATCTAGCTGGTACGGAGGAGAAACCCAATTGCAACAGGCGTCGTCTGACGTTCAGTTCTCAGGAGACGCCTCCAGCTGCCGCCTTCACCGAGACGCTAAAGAAGGCGGTCTGAAAGCAGAACTCGATCCCATTACAGCAGATCAGGAAGAAGGGACGGAAACGAAAGACTAACAAGGGCGCCAGTGCGAGCCAGCCGGCACCGAGTACGATCCGTGCTCAGGACGGGCCACCTTCACCTAAGGATATCTCGAGGTGGGTGCATGTGGCGGGTAGGCCGATGCTACCGACAAATATGGTCAATGCTGCAACCGGTGCTATGCGGAGTCTCCATGACAGTGTTCTTTCTTTGGAGAAGCGGCGTCTCAGAGAGAATGATGTGGCATACCCGGTTTTCGTGGCCAAGGTGCCAGAGGGCAAGGGCTTTGTGGATAGCACCGTCGGGGGTACGATCGTCCTGCGGTTTGATGACATCTTTGCTATGCTTAACCTTCATCCGCTGCACTACACCTTCGTTCGGCTGTTTTCGCTGAGTATGGAGATGCGGATCATTAGAGACAAGACCACGGACATTGTGATAGTCGACCCCTTCTACATGCGTGCCAAGATCATGGGCAGCGTTGGGGACCGGCAAGTCGCGAGTTCACACCTCGAAGGCGTCATTCTGGCAAACCCAGATAAGGATAACTTCCTCGTGCCTTACTTTCCCGAGTAAGTCATCTCCTAACCGCCCCGTAACATATGATTTCTTAGATTTTGATCGTTCTTTCTTTTATAACATTCCGTGTTCTGTGCAGTGACACACATTGCACACTCATCCTCTTAAGCCTGAAAGATTCCATGGCCACGTATTTCGACCCGGACCGTGACTCCAAGATAGACTACACAAATATCAAGAAAGTTCTTGATGATGCTCTCCCCGGCTACGCTGCATCTGGAGGCACCTTTAAGAGGCCAGTTCGTAGGTACGGCAGGCACGTGTTCACCCACAATACGACGTTCCCCTGCGTCAAGCAGCCGCCTGGCGGTCAGAAGGATGCCTACTACGCCCTCCATCACATGCGGGCGATCATGCGGGACCATAATCACCTTCTGCTACCAAATAATCTCAAAGATTGGGCCGCAAGCTTGGCGGCAATCCAGGACGCGGACATCCGACAAGAATTCTTTCGCATCCAGTCGGAGTTTGCAGAAATCATCCATCAAGATGTCCTTCGTACCTCGGGGCAGTTCTACCTCAAATTTCAACCGTCCAACAGTGAGATAGACACAACGCTACAAATGCAGGCTGACAACGCCCGCGACTTCATGACCATCACGACAGATGGCGGCTTCATCCACGCTCCGGTCCCATGAGTCGAGTCGAAAGTAGTGATGCTATGTGTAGTTCTGAAACATTGATTAGCTCATGTTGTAATTAAACTTTAATGAACTTGTATGTCTCTTTGGTTTGGACAGTCGTTCAACTTAGATGTAATCGATGCTATTTATTAGTAGGACCATGAATCGTGCTATTAATGTCTTGCTTTTCTCTTCTGATCCTTTTGTTGCATACTTATATATTGCTTATGTATTGTCTGTTGTTTGGCTAGTGCATAGAGATGCCGTCGTATGTCGTGTACAAGGGTAAGGTTCCCGGAGTCTACGTCGACTGGGAGGAGTGTCGGAGACAGGTTCACCGTTTCAGCGGTAACAGTTACAAAGGGTACACCACTAGGGCGGAGGCGGAATTCAGATACGCGCGCTATCTAGCGGGAGAGAGGAGGGAGCGTTGGAGGAACCGGATGAAGACCGGTTTCATCGCGATGATGCTCATCGTGATGACCGCAGCTCTCTTCTATGTGATGGTAGTTTAGATGATCGATATCGACTTGTAATGTGAAGACAAACTCGCTACTCGCGGTCTCCAGACTTGTAATGTTCTATCTTTGTTCGGTCTTTTGAATTCGGAGACTAATATGATGAATTGTATTCGGAGACTAATCTTCTATTGTATTCGATCAATCTGCTGTTGCTGTGTGGTGCTGCTTATATTCTGTCCAATAATATATTTTGTAATCTGTGCAAAATCAGAAAAGAAAAAAATAATCCCTAATATACATACCAATGGCGCATCACACCAACGTGCGCCATTAGTATGCCAAAGGATACTAATGGCGCATCACACCGCAGTGCGCCATTAGTATGCCGGAGGATACTAATGGCGCATCACCCAGCAGTGCGCCATTAGTATGCCAAAGGATACTAATGGCGCATCACCCCTCAGTGCGCTATTAGTATGGCAAAGCACATGGGTATATATGGCCCCCTGGGAGGCATACTAATGGCACACCGTGGCCTATACTAATGGCGCACTGCCTGGTGCGCCATTAGTAAAAAATACTAGTGGCGTGGTGCTAGTGGCGCCCCAGTAGTGCGCCATTAGTAGGCAAAACTGGTGCGCCACTAGTAAGCCTTTTTTCTAGTAGTGCCTTATCAACTAGGGACCATTAAAACAATCATCATACAATACATAGTTCCACAAACAAGTCACATACTTATTGATACATACCATTGATGATGTTCAAGGACAATACAAAGAACTCATGAATACATATGGAAATATCATCATCACATGATTGCCTCTAGGGCATATCTCCAACATCGTCACAACAGGCCGACGCCCGCGGCGGCTGGCGAGGAGGAGGAGAGTGCACCGTGGCCACAACTCCCCCGATCCTCCCAGCGCTAGCATGCGGTGGCTCGGTGGAGCGCCGACACGAGGGTTCCGCCGGTCGCGGATCGTCTTTGTTGGCGATGGCGACGAGGCTCCGGATGGTGGCCCTCCACTCGTCTAGCTTCTCCGCAGCAGGAGGGAAGTCGAGGAGTAGCTGCGCGCGCGCCAAAGCTTCTGTCGGCGTGGGCGGCGGCGACAGCTGCGTGGATCGTGGTGCGCTTCGACTTCTAACTACGTTAGAAGGAGCTCTGTTACGACCCAGCGGCTGCGTGCCATTTTCGCCAGCGCTTCGGCGGGCGTGCTGAACCCCTTCATCCTGCGGACGACGCACGGGGCTCTTCCCACGGCGGTGCCCAGGGTCACCAACGCGGTGATGCTGCTCGACGCGCACACCATGGGAATAGCGCGCAGTGGTCGCCGGTGTGGGCGTCCTGGAGGTCGCTGCGCCGCCCGGAGGTGGCATAATGACACCCCTGGAGGGCCCCGCGCCGCCTGCGGGGGGGCCAGCTCCGTCTTTGGATCCGGCGACATGTAGCCGGTCGTCTGGTGCGCGGACGCTGCCGGTCGCCAGGCTCTGACTACCAGGGCGATGCTGGTGCTCGCAGACCGCGGCCCGGGTCCTGTCTGCGACCGGTCCACGTTTTCGTGATCAACTTGCGGGTTCAGTGACCTTGTGAACTTATGCATAGGGGTTGGCACACGTTTTCGTCTTGACTCTCCGGTAGAAACTTTGGGGCACTCTTTGAAGTTCTTTGTGTTGGTTGAATAGATGAACATGAGATTGTGTGATGCATATCATATAATCATACCCACGGATACTTGAGGTGACATTGGAGTATCTAGGTGACATTAGGGTTTTGGTTGATTTTTGTCTTAAGGGTTATTCTAGTACGAACTCTATGATAGATTGAACGGAAATAATAGCTTCATGTTATTTTACTACGGACTCTTGAATAGATTGTTCCGAAAGAATAACTTTATTGTACTTTCACGTCTCTCTAAAATTGCAGTCATGGTAAGATCTTGGTTTATTCGTGGTTTCATACCCTACAATAGTCTCTTCATTTATTCTCCGGTATTAGTGACTTTGGAGTGACTCTTTGTTGCATGTTGAGGGATAGTTATATGATCAAATTATGTTATTATTATTGAGAGAACTTGCACTAGTGAAAGTATGAATCCTAGGCCTTGTTTCCTAGCATTTCAATACCGTTTACACTCACTTTTATCATTAGTTACCTTGCTGTTTTTATATTTTCAGATTACAGAAACCTATATCTACCATCCATATTGCACTTGTATCACCATCTCTTCGCTGAACTAGTGCACCTATACAATTTACCATTGTATTGGGTGTGTTGGGGACACAAGAGACTCTTTGCTATTTGGTTGCATGGTTGTTTGAGAGAGACCACCTTCATCCTACGCGTCCCACGGATTGATAAACCTTAGGTCATCCACTTGAGGGAAATTTGCTACTGTCCTACAAACCTCTGCACTTGGAGGCCCGACAACGTCTACAAGAAGAAGGTTGTGTAGTAGACATCATACACCCACATCAAGTCTGTTCTCGATAGTGCTATGTTTTACTACGGCGCACGGGGTGGAGAGGTCATGGACAATAAGAAAAGGGACGGCAGGCCCGCCTTCGGCCATAAGACCGACACCTACTGCACCCATCAACCGAGTGATTCTCTTAATGATGGATTCTATGTCCTACACTGATACGTCTCTGTCGTATCTCCTTTTCCAAACACTTTTGCCCTTGTTCAGGACTCTAACTTGCATGATTTGAATGGAACTAACCCGGACTGACGCTGTTTTCAGCAGACTTTCCATGGTGTTATTTATGTGCAGAAACAAAAGTTCTCGGAATGACCTAAAACTCCACGGAACATCTATTTGGAAAATAAGAAAAATACTGGAAGAAAAATCCACGTCAGGGGGCCCACACCCTGTCCACGAGGGTGGTGGGCGCGCCTGCCCACCTAGGGCGCGCCCCCTACCTCGTGGGCCCCCTGACGCTCCACCGACCTCAACTCCAACTCCATATATTCACTTTCGGGGAGAAAAAAATCTGAGAGAAGGATTCATCGTGTTTTACGATACGGAGCCGCCGCCAAGCCCTAAAACCTCCCGGGAGGGCTGATCTGGAGTCCGTTCGGGGCTCCGGAGAGGGGGATTCGTCGCCGTTGTCATCATCAACCACCCTCCATCACCAATTTCATGATGCTCACCGCCGTGCGTGAGTAATTCCATCGTAGGCTTGCTGGACGGTGATGGGTTGGAGGAGATCTATCATGTAATCGAGTTAGTTTTGTTAGGGTTTGATCCCTAGTATCCACTATGTTCTGAGATTGATGTTGCTATGACTTTGCTATACTTAATGCTTGTCACTAGGGCCCAAGTGCCATGATTTCAGATCTGAACCTATTATGTTTTCATAAATATATGTGAGTTCTTGATCCTATCTTGCAATTCTATGGTCACCTACTATGTGTTATGATCCGGCAACCCCAAAGTGACAATAATCGGGACCACTCCCGGTGATGACCATAGTTTGAGGAGTTCATGTATTCACTAGGACCCCGCTGCCACGGGAGGGTAGGACAAAAGATGTCATGCAAGTTCTTTTCCATAAGCACGTATGACTATATTCGGAATACATGCCTACATTACATTGATGAATTGGAGCTAGTTCTGTGTCACCCTATGTTATGATTGTTACATGATGAACCGCATCCGGCATAATTCTCCATCACCGATCCAATGCCTACGAGCTTTTCACATATTGTTCTTCGCTTATTTACTTTTCCGTTGCTACTGTTACAATCACTACAAAACACCAAAAATATTACTTTTGCTACCGTTACTTTCGTTACCGTTACCACTACTATCATATTACTTTTCTACTAAATACTTTGCTGCAGATATTAAGTTATCCAGGTGTGGTTGTATTGACAACTCAACTGCTAATACTTGAGAATATTCTTTGGCTCCCCTTGTGTCGAATCAATAAATTTGGGTTGAATACTCTACCCTCGAAAAGTGTTGCGATCCCCTATACTTGTGGGTTATCAAGACTATTTTCTAGCGCCGTTGCCGGGGAGCATAGCTCTATTCTTTGAGTCACTTGGGATTTATATCTGCTGGTCACTATGAAGAACTTGAAAGACGCTAAGACAAACAATTTATCCCTCAACTACGAGGGGAGGTAAGGGACTGCCATCTAGCTCTGCACTTGATTCACCTTCTGTTTTGAGTAAGCTTGCGACACCTAAACCTGCTTCTGCTATTCGTTCTGATATGTCGCATGTTATTGATGATGCCATTTCTGCTATGCATGATACTTATGATGAAACTACTTCTATGCTTGATACTACTGTGCCACTTAGTGAATTTCTTGATGAACAAATTGCTAGGGTTAGAGAGAAAGAAATTATTGAAACTGATTATATTGATGAAAGTGATGATGAAGACTCGCCTGTTATCCCTAAGGGTTATGTTTTTTAGAAAGAAGCTGCTTTAGCTATTTTAGCTTGCAAAGATAGATATGAGCTCAAGAGTTTATTAGCTAAATGGAGGCAGCAATCTCTTAATGCTAGAATGGAACCTGACCCTGCTTTTGCTACTTCACCTATCTGTGTTACTGATAAGGATTATGAATTCTCTGTTCATCCTGATATAATTACTTTGGTTGAATCTGATCCTTTTCATGGCTATGAATCTGAAACTGTTGTGGCACATCTTACTAAATTAAATGATATTGCCACCCTGTTCACTAATGATGAGAGATCTCGCTATCTTTATATCCTTAAAATATTTCCGTTCTCATTAAAGGGTGATGCTAAGATATGGTTTAATTCTCTTGATCCTGGTTGTGTGCGTAGTGCCCAGGATATGATTTATTACTTCTCTGCTAAATATTTCCCTGCTCATAAGAAACAAGCTGCTTTAAGGGATATATACAATTTTGTGCAAATTAAAGAAGAGAGTCTCCCACAAGCTTGGGGGAGGCTTCTCAAATTACTTAATGCTTTGCCTGATCATCCTCTTAAGAAAAATGAAATACTTGATATCTTTTATAATGGACTAACCGATGCTTTCGAAGATTACCTAGATAGTTGTGCTGGTTCTGTTTTCAGGAAAAGAATGCCGGATGAAGCTTAAATCTATTTATATATAAAGGTGCTTAACGGGGTAACCAGAAAAAAAAGAATTACCTAGAAAATCCCATAATAATTAGAAACATCTGGCCGTCAATTGAAATAGATTAGGCGAGCACAACCAATGGATTGAAAAGATTAAAAATTACGCACCAATGCCCTTAATAAGTTATCTCGCCCACGTCAAAAAAAAACTTCGCTAAAAAAAACCAAAAACAAAACCCTTCGCTCACGCACGTGAAAAGAAAAAAGCCCCTCGATCTGCTCCATCTCCTTTCTTTCTCTCATATATACGTGGAAAAAAAATAACCAAAGTCCTTCGCTCACGCACGTGAAAAGAAAAAAGACCCTCGATCTGCTCCATCTCCTCTCTTTCTCTCATATATACGTGAAAAAGAGGTAGGCATGCTTCAAAAAAAAGATAGCTTTTCCCTCGATATGTTAATCTCCTCTGTTTCTCTCATATGTACGTGAAAAAGAGGCAGCCATATGCTTCAAAAGAAAAAAGAGGGAGGCGAACTGGCGGCGGCAGCCACGACTATCACCAAGGCCTCGAGCTCCGGCGATGTCGACTATCATCGGAGACCGAACAAGACGACCTGGTACTCCATCAACTCAATTCTTCCAATTAGCCCTTTAAGGTATATATACCCCTCCCCAAACCCTAGGGCGTAGATTGATTGATTATCACTAGCCCCACTGCTTTTATCAAGATGTGCCAAGATTGATTGAGGAACTCGGTTTCATAGAAGATCACTCAGATTCTCAAGATAAATTTCAGATTGATTGTAAATTACCGCCGCGCGCGTAGCTTGGCAAAGCTAGCTTAGTGGCTTGATTTGTACATGCACGGCCAGCCGGAAACACCACGTACATTGACCTATTGGGGCTAGCTTGGGCTATGCCGCTGCTGCACACGTAGCTTAGCAAACCTAGCTTTATGTGCGTGGATCATTGAGCCACCGACCTCTCCGTAGTCCTCCTTGGCCGCCAGAGATCTCACCTTTAGCTGCTCAACGTAGGAAGGATGAGGGAGGGGCCAGCAAAGAATAAAGATCAATCTGCAGTCGAAGGCGACTTCTACTGTGAAGAAATAAGCAACAAGGTTGAGGGAGGGGCCAGCATCGCTTTCATGCTCCATGACTTGCTTCAGGTTTGTTTATTTTACTGTCAAATAGAAGAAAAAGAGTCCAGGTTTGTTCACCAAACACGAACTCTTTATAATTACCTAATAGCCTGATGGTGCTTACCGTCGGATGCAGATGCATGCACTGGCTGAACCAAACTCGAGCTACTGATGCAGTAGAGCAGCGTTAACTCACTTCACGCTTGCAGGTGCATGTGATTCAATATGTAGACAAGTCATTTGATTTCCACATATACATGCCAAATTTCTTGGTGTATACCCGATAAAATACAGTAATAAATAACGACGTGCCCTAACATATAATCTTACTATATATATGCACGTTTTGTCTACGTATTAGAAATATTTTAAATGTTCAGGGCAGCTTCATAGGTGGAGTTGAGTTGTTGAAGTTTCAGTTTCAACCAGAGAACAAAGAACATGGTAATTAGTTTCAGTTTTAGGTAAGCAGGTAGTTCTACATGTCTGCTTGTGGAGTAAATTTAATGGTAATGTCACTGAAGACTGTTAAGTTACGGTGAAATTACCTTGATTTCATCGCAAAGCCTGATCTGAGTAGCGCAGTTCTAAAGCCTCAGATAATTTTATATTAAATCAAAATGCCATCTTCTTTATAGTTACGAATAGTACGTTGCAACAATGGAGTTAGGAAACAACTTAATTGCATATAATGATCCAAGTCTCTTCTTATTTGTAATATCTTGGACTAACAATGGTTTTGAATCCAATATTTTGGAACTAATCTTACAAACTGCTATATAGTGTGTTTCCCTGAATAGTTTGTGGTTGCAGGTGCTCTGTTCTGTTTACTAAATTGATGCAAAATATAATCTCACAATCGCGAACAAGAGCTTTCATATTTCTAATAAAAGCGTTCTGCTCGGTGCCATCGGCTTTCTAACCGTTCATTTCAGCTCGCAGAAAAACATACACACATAGGTGTGCATAGCTAGATTGAGGGAATATAGCTTGATCGGTATGTCTTCAGCTAGCTGTAAACTCACCGTACGTGCTTCCGCGTGCTCAGGCTGGCTCTAGATGGATCCGATCGATTCTTTCCGCGGGAACTTCAGGTATGTTTTCTTTAGCCTTTAGGTCTATTCCGAGATTGATGATTAAATCTGACATCATTGATCCAACTCCATACATTTTTGTACTGTAGATTCATAATTGCGCAGATGTAAAGAACTTACCGTCAGGTCCACGCCCAACAATTGATGCATCTCTTGATATTGTGTTCCATCCACTACACGAGTGTGGAGCATAGTTAGCAATGCCGAGCTACTAGATTTTTTTTATGGCCCTTAATTTGGTTGAGTATATATACCAGTCTCATTAGCACACTAGATGTTGGCTCGGATATAGACATAATGCAATGCCAGGTAATACTTAATCCCTTGCTTTGTTCACATGTACGGCTCCGGTAAAAGGATTTCCTGTTCAGTTGTCCAAACAAACTCTTTGTATCCAGACTTGAAAAAATCGATGAGGCTAAAGCGCGCTTTCGTTTCCTGTCAATTATCACTAGGCAAGCATGGCGATGCGTTATGGAGATATTCCTATCCACATTTTTTTAGAGTCAAGGCTGGTGGCATTCTACCTGTCTGCTTCCTTCGACACATACATACATCCACGAAGGTACACATCCACGAGAGAAGCAAGGCTTCAGTTTTGGCAATGTGATAGGAGTTGAGCTCATGAAAACAGTGACCCATGAATGGCGTAATATGTTATGTCAGTACAAGTTTGGGTAAGTGACGACAATAATAATGGTCAAATGACAACATGCTTCCTGGCAAATCAGACCCAATTATGGCACGTCATGCACATTTTTCTACAACCTCGGCTTTTTGTCAGAGCAGTGCACCAAAGTCATTCTGCATGTCGGAGATCACTGAGTCTTGGTCATCATTGAGACCCAAAACCAGCAAACACTTGCATCCATCAGGCCAGGTTGAAAATCGCCTTGGCATCCATGCTGCCATGATATTGCACACTGGGATGCTGAACTTGATCGGTACATCGAGAGTATTGATAGTCGGGTTCGGGAGGCGCTCTGCTTAGGACCATCTAAATCCTAGCAGTGGTGATAATTAGTGACTCTAACTAGCAATTAATCATGTTGTTTTGGAAAATGTACCAGAAATAGATCATTTATTTGCATACCGTTCATATGAATGTGATAGACCCAACACATACTTAAGAATCAAGAGCATGATCAATGGCCTGCAAATTGTTAAAACTTTCTTTTTGTATAGGCATTTTACCTGACAAGAGTTGCAAGAACCTTACAACTATTGCATTTATTATTTTTTAGTATAGAATAAAGTTACAGGGTAGTAGTTCTGTTATATTAAACCAAGACAAATGTTTTATTGTAGTATACATTGTTTTCAGCATTAGCATGGTGGTACAATGGGAAGATAATAGTCCATGACTTGTCTCTTTGTTTAGGTTATGCTAGATTATAGTTCTGCTACAAGCCATGTGTAGGAAAAATAATCACCAATCATAGCTCTGCCAACATGTTTACCTTGTATATATCATCAATTAATTTCACAAAATGTTCAAACCCTCAAATTGTGTTGATGCAATGAAATAGGTAAACCTTTATGTATTTCGTTCAGATTACTTGAAACTCAGAAATACTGCATTACTGAAGTTAGAATTATTCATGTCATTGAAATGACGTACTACTTCTCTATTACAATTGGCTCAGTTTCTACCAAACATTTTCACCATTTTCTATATTCTGCATGTGAGAAAGATAAATGAATTCCTCTCTCGATGTATGTGTTTACTTTTCCAAATGTCTAACTGCAGATTTGGAGTCATTCACCAACTGACAGTTTTTAACTCCTCAAAGTCATCACTTCATCGCTACTATTAATTTAATAAATATGGTAAATGAGTTATGTTTTAGTATCAACAAAGACAATGAGAAAATAGCCAAAGAGTCTACATGGTAACTTAATGAGCTCAATATTATCATGTGTTATAATTCACCCCTAAACCATTGACAACTAAATATGGAAACAATGTCCCCCTCATTGTGACTGCATTGCACCTCACTGTAGTATGTCTGTATGTTGTAGAGAATTTGTGGATATTTAATAGGGGCATACAAGGAACAAGACTAATTTTGCAAGAAGATGGAAAATAATTTCTATTTGTGTAAAGAAATATACCTTATATTTACAAACAGAGAAACTTTCGGGTAGGTTGGGTGAATGCCACAGAAACTATTTTCATGGTATACTTTACATTCTTAAAAGTTTGTACTAACATGTCCGTAGAAGCTTTAATGTGTTTGTAACTCTAATCCATTTTCAAAGCTGCATACTGGGAGTATTCCAACCCAATAGTGTTTGAACTATATGCTTCCGGCATTAGGTAGCAACACTAACATTTCTATTTTCTACTGTTCATTATCAAAGATGTCAGTAATTGGTCTCGATGTCTTCCCTGTTCTCCATATTTCATAGTGAAAATCTATAATGAAGCCAGTTGCAGCAACCAAAGTGCACATTTTTTTATGGTTGCTACATTCACGTCCATCATTTCCATCCAATGGCATGTCATCATACAGCTTTGCAAGAAGTGGAGGATGTCCAATCCAGTGGAGTAGCATGAGATCGATGGTGGTAAAGAAAACTGGAGAAATATACTAGATTGAATATGAACTATTTGCTTCTTTCACACGTCAGTAACATGTGTATGTATGTATGTATGTGCGGTTCTAATATTTTTTTTCCAACTCCAAAGTGAAAAATATACATGAAAAATTGTCTTTTTCAATCAATACTTTGGTGAGACACACACTTTCTAACAATTTACAGTTTTTACCTTACTTAAACAGAGAATTAACAATATTGCATGCACATTAACTAGGCCTACACGAAACCAATGGAACTATTAAACTGTATTCAATTTTTCTCTCTTTAAAATGCAACATGTTAAAAATGCAAAAATAATAGATGCAGCTATATTTTGCATAACGCCATGAATCATAAAAAGTAATGTACATGGTAGATGATAAATGGTTGATAACATATACAATTATATATGAATAAATAATAAAAACACACTATGACAAAACTATGTTCAAAGAAGTCGTATATTTTTCTGTGTTATAACATATGGTTCCAATTTTCCTTTAGACAAATCAAATAATATATTCTAATTATTTAACTTTATAAATTTCTAGCCCGCACATCGAGCGGGCCACTTTTCTAGTTCTATTGAATAATATGTTGACAAATGAAAATAATTGGACACTTCCTGAGCTTGCTCCTGAGCCTATTCCTAAACCAACTCCGAAGAAGAGAGGTGTTCTATTTCTCAGTCCTGAAGATATGCAAGAGGCAAAGAAATCTATGAAAGAAAAGGGTATTAAAGCTGAAGATGTTAAGAATTTACCTCCTATTGAAGAAATACATGGTCTTAATTTACCGCCTGTTGAAGAAACATATGATCTTAATCCATTACCTATTGAAGAACCTCATGGTCTTGATAACCCGACATAGGTAGTAAAGGTAAATTCTCTCTATAGATATCATAAAGCTGAAATCCCTCCTACTAAAATTGCTAGCCAATGCTTGGATGAGTTTGATAACTTTATGGTTAAGCAAGAAGATTTCAATGCTTATTTTGGTAGACAATTAAAACAAAATGCTTATATGATTGAACACTTGGGTGATTATATGGCTAATGTTAAAGGTGAACTTAAACTCATTAGTAAACATGCTTCTATGGTTACCACTCAAGTAGAACAAGTACTTAAAGCTCAAAATGATTTGCTCAATGAAATGAATAGTAAGAAAAATGATTATGCTGTTAGAGTGGCTACTAGAACTGGTAAAATGACTCAGGAACCTTTGTATCCTGAAGGCCACCCTAAGAGAATTGAGCAAGATTCTCAGAGAAATAATATTGATGCACCTAGTCCTTCTAAAAAGAAGAAAAAGAAAAATGATAGGACTTTGCATGCTTCTTGTGAACCTATTGCTGAACCACCTGAGAATCCAAATGATATTTCTATTTCTGATGCTGAAACACAATCTGGTAATGAACATGAACCTAGTGAAAATGCTAATGATGATGTTCATGATGATGCTCAACCTAGTAATGATAATGATGTAGAAATTGAACCTGTTGTTGATCTTGATAACCCACAATCAAAGAATCAACGTTATGATAAGAGAGACTTTGTTGCTAGGAAACATGGTAAAGGAAGAGAACCATGGGTTCAGAAACCCATGCCTTTTCCTCCCAAACCATCCAAGAAAAAGGATGATGAGGATTTTGAGCGCTTTGCTGAAATGATTAGACCTATCTTCTTGCGTATGCGATTAACTGATATGCTCAAAATGAATCCTTATGCTAAGTATATGAAAGAAATTGTCACAAATAAAAGAAAGATACCGGAAGCTGAAATTTCCACCATGCTTGCTAATTATACTTCTAAAGGTAGAATACCAAAGAAACTTGGAGATCCAGGAGTACCAAAACTATACCATACTCCATTAAAGGAAACTATGTTAAAACTGCTTTATGTGATCTTGGAGCCGGTGTTAGTGTTATGCCTCTCTCTTTATATCGTAGACTTGATTTGAATAAGTTGACACCTACTGAAATATCTTTGCAAATGGCCGATAAATCAACTGCTATACCTGTTGGTATTTGTGAGGACGTGCCTGTTGTGTTTGCAAACTTTACTATTTTAACGGACTTTGTTATCCTTGATATTCCCGAGGACGATAGTATGTCTATTACTCTTGGAAGACCTTTTTTGAATATTGCAGGGGCTGTTATTGATTGCAACAAAGGCAATATCACTTTTCATGTTAATGGTAATGAGCATACGGTACACTTTCCGAGGAAACAACCTAAAGTTCACAGTATCAATTCTATTGGAAAAATTCCATCGATTATTTTTGGAGGTTTTGAATTTCCTCTTCCTACTGTCAAGAACAAATATGATATTCTTATTGTTGGGGATGTGCATATGCCCGTTGAGGTAACATAGTGTTATTCGAAATTTCTCCGGTTCCATGTTATTCGGAATGAGTTTGTTAACAAGACTTGATCAACCTTGTTAGTGGATTCCTTTTGATGAGCATGAGATGGATGAAACTAGAAGGCACAACCTTCTGTACCCTCTTTCTACTTTCTGTTATTTAGTTGAAATAAAGTAAAAATAATATTTTTCTGTCTGTTTTCTGATTTATCCGTGCAATATAAAAATACCCCAAAAATAAAAGTTCTCCAAATGCCCTGAAAATGAAATATGATTTCTTCTAGAATATTTGAGAATATCTGGCACTGAGAACACAGCAGGAGGGGCAAGCACCTGGCCACGAGGGTGGAGGACGCGCCCTACCCCCCTGGGCGTGCCCCCTGCCTCGTGGGCCCATGGTGGCCCCTCCACTTATTCCTGCACCCACACACTCCTTCCTCCCACAAACACCAATATCCAACTCAAGCACGAGTTCTAGCTCATTTTGTTGCGATTTTCGATCTCCTTGCTCAAAGCACCTCTCACAAAACCGCTTGGGGGGATTGTTCCTTGGTATGTGACTCCTCCATTGGTCCAATTAGTTTTTTTTCTAGTGCTCTATTCATTGCAAATTTGTGCTGCCTAGGTGACCATGTTCTTGAGCTTGCATGTCAATTTATATGGTTCCAAGTAGTTCTAATGCATGATATAGGCTCTAGGCACTTGTAGGAGTAGTTGCTATCAATTTTGTTGAGCTTGGTTCACTTTTATTTTGAAATTACAAAAACTTTCAGAAATTTTTCAGAGGAAGAAATATGCTTAGAAAAATGTTCCAAGGTGGTTCTTCAAGGAAGCAAGGACCCAGGCTTGCAATGCGTGATGCTGACGATGAGCCGCCAAGGAACGCTCCAGTACGGCCTTGTGAATGGCCTTCAGAGAACTATATGGATCGAGCGGGAATTAAGGAAGAATTTAACGCATATTTGCGTAATGCTGATCTTGTCAGCTTCGAGGCAGAGAAGTGCAGCCAATACCACTATCTCACTAGTTCATTTGTGAGGAGGTTTGAATTTTCATCTTCACGTAATTCCCCAACTGTCCTGGTTTGATCTTTATGAAAAATCTTATACTATGGACTTAGAGGATTTTACCACTGCTTGCAAACTTCCACAATGTGGTAGTGCTAGTGAACCTCGCAAATCTGAATTTAGAAATTTTCTTGCTAGTATAACTGTGGGGGAATCTATAGATATAGCACAAGCTACCATAGGGAGCATTCATTTTCCTGCTATACATTATTTTGCTGTCTTCATAGGTAGGTGCATAAATGGTAAAGATAAAGCATGTCATATGTGTGTCCCTGACCTTAGTATTCTTAGGAGTGCTGTGTTAGGAGACAAATCTTATAATTTGGGAGCCATTGTTGCACGTAGGTTGCATCATAATAGAATTAATGGAGATTTTTTGGAGGAATTTATGCAACCCTCTTAGCTGATTTTCTTGGTGTGGACGTTCGTGAGGATGATATTGAGTTGCCGCCTACTTATTTAGACTATAATGCTATGGTCCACCACCAGTTTGTCGAGAGGAATGGATCACCTCTCCGGTATCGCTTAATCTTTGACAGACGTCGTGATGTCCGTAGTATTCTCCCTGCTCCTGCCTTCTTTGATTATTAAGCAAAAGGAAGATATGTTATTACCAGAGAGGAGGCAGATGAGTACGAGAGGAGGGCGGAGGCAGCTCGCCGCGACGCTGCAGCTCAGGAGGCGATAGCCGCTGCATCTCAGTACGACCGCGGCTACAACTACGGATATCCGCCAGGCCATCCGTGGCAATGAACCAACTTAGGCCAAAAGCCTAAGCTTGGGGGTGTACGTATTTCCCACCGACATTACATTCATGTTCACACACACTCATTGCTAGATGTCGGTGCTCATACTTTTTCATTGTAATATCCATGCTAGTTTATTTTCTTTTTCTTGCTTTCTTCTTGTGTGTTTGTTAAACTTTAAGAAAAACCAAAAAAATTAGTAGTAGCTTTTAGTTAGTTTACTTTCTTGCTGTAGTAGTAATAATTGAAAAGAAAACCCAAAAAGATTTCCCGTTCTTCTTTTGCTTGTTGGGAGCTTTCCCGTGTAAATAGTTTTTATTTCTTTTCTTTTCTTTGGGGGTCGATAGGAGAAGACCATAATTAAATTGCTGAAGTGGCTTTTATATGCATTATTGTTGATTTAACCAAGAGCCCATATTGCCTTGTCTTCTCCTGTTTATTGAATGCTCGGAGATTCTAGCTTAGTCCAATGCACATGCACTCCTACTATTATTCACATCGTTTGGTCGTGCAAGTGAAAGGCAATTATGACGATATATGATGGACTGACTGAGATGAGAAAAGCTGGTATGAACTCGACCTCTCTTGTTTTTGTAAATATGATTAGTTCATCGTTCCTGATTCAGCCTATTGTGAATAAACATTTTGCAATGACAATTAGAGATCATAGTTGCTCGTGCCATGCTTGATTAGCTATGACTTGTGATTAAAATGGTTGTGATCTGGTATAGTAGGGTGGTATCCTCCTTTGAATGATTTAAGTGATTTGACTTGGCACATGTTCACACATGTAGTTGAAACAAATCAACATAGCCTTCACGATATTTATGTTCATGGTGGATTATATCCTACTCATGCTTGTACTCAATGTTCATTAATTTTAATGCATGTTCATGACTGTTGTCGCTCTCTAGTTGGTCGCTTCCCAGTCTTTTGCTACACCTATACTAAGAGGGAATACTACTTGTGCATCCAATCCCTTAAACCCCAAAGTTATTCCATATGAGTCCACTATACCTTCTATATGCGGTATCTACCTGCCATTCCAAGTAAATTTGTATGTGCCAAACTCCAAACCTTCAAATGAAATTCTGTTTTGTATGCTCGAATAGCTCATGTATCAACTAGGGTTGTCCGTATCTTCCATGCTAGGCGGGTTATTCTGAAGAGGAGTGGACTCCGCTCCTCACTCACGAGAAAATGGTTGGTCACCGGGATACCCAGTCCCATGCTTTATGCAAACTAAATCAAACTAATTGCACACAAAACTCCCCTTGGGACTGTTGCTTGTTGGAAGCACTCGTTGTTTCGAGCAAGCCATGGATTGATGCTTGTTGGTGGAGGGGGAGTATAAACTTTACCATTCTGTTTGGGAACCGCCTATAATGTGTGTAGCATGGAAGATATCGCCATCTCTTGGTTGTTATGTTGACAATGAAAGTATGCCGCTCAACATATTATTTATCTCTATTTCAAAACCAAGCTCTGGCACCTCTACAGATCCCTGCTTCCCTCTGCGAAGGGCCTATCTATTTACTTTCATGTTGAGTCATCACCCTCTCATTAAAAAGCAATAGCTGGAGAGCGCTGCTGTCATTTGCATCCATTACTATTAATTTATATTGGGTATGACTATGATTGGATCTGTTTTACCATGAATTACAATGTCTAGTCAGTCCTTGATCTTTAAAGGTGCTCTGCATTTATGTTTTGCGGTCTTAGAAAGGGCTAGCGAGATACCATCCTATTATACCATATCATGATTGTTTTGAGAAAGTGTTGTCATCCGAGATTTATTATTATTGCTCGCTAGTTGATTATGCCATTGATATGAGTAAACATCAGACCTAAGAGTTATTGTGAATGTGGTTAGTTATAATCTTTGCTGAAAACTTGAATGCTGGCTTTACATATTTACAACAAGAGCAAATAGAGTTTGTAAAAGTTTTTCTTTATCACTTTCAGTTTATCAACTGAATTGCTTGAGGACAAGCAAAGGTTTAAGCTTGGGGGAGTTGATACCTCTCCGTCGTATCTACTTTTCCAAACACTTTTGCCCTTGTTTTGGACTCTAACTTGCATGATTTGAATGGAACTAACCCGGACTGACGCTGTTTTCAGCAGACTTTCGATGGTGTTATTTATGTGCAGAAACAAAAGTTCTCGGAATGACCTGAAACTCCACGGAACATCTATTTGAAAAATAGAAAAATACTGGAAGAAAAATCCACGTCAGGGGGCCCACACCCTGTCCACGAGGGTTGGCGGCGCGCCTGCCCCCCTAGGGCGCGCCCACTACCTCGTGGGCCCCGTGACGCTCCACCGACCTCAAGACCAACTCCATATATTCACTTTCGGGGAGAAACAAATCAGAGAGAAGGATTCATCGCGTTTTACGATACGGAGCCGCCGCCAAGCCCTAAAACCTCTCGGGAGGGCTGATCAGGAGTCCGTTCGGGGCTCCGGAGAGGGGGATTCGTCGCCGTCGTCATCATCAACCATCCTCCATCACCAATTTCATGATGCTCACCACCATGCTTGAGTAATTCCATCATAGGCTTGCTGGACGGTGATGGGTTGGATGAGATCTATCATGTAATCGAGTTAGTTTTGTTAGGGTTTGATCCCTAGTATCCACTACGTCCTGAGATTGATGTTGCTATGACTTTGCTATGCCTAATGCTTGTCACTAGGGCCCGAGTGCCATGATTTCAGATCTAAACCTATTATGTTTTCATGAATATATGTGAGTTCTTGATCCTATCTTGCAAGTCTATAGTCACCTACTATGTGTTATGATCCGGCAACCCCGAAGTGACAATAATCGGGACCACTCCCGGTGATGACCATAATTTGAGGAGTTCATGTATTCACTATGTGCTAATGCTTTGTTCCGGTACTCTATTAAAAGGAGGCCTTAATATCCCTTAGTTTCCGCTAGGACCCCGCTGCCACGGGAGGGTAGGACAAAAGATGTCACGCAAGTTCTTTTCCATAAGCACGTATGACTATATTCGGAATACATGCCTATATTACATTGATGAATTAAGCTAGTTCTGTGTCACCCTATGTTATGACTGTTACATGATGAACCGCATCTGGCATTGTAGCGACCCAACCTCAGACGGTCAAGTCTCTGTGCTTAAGTGTCATCCCTGGATCGGTATGCTGACACACACAGTACTCGAGGATTTATAACAGAGGTAAATCACATGTATAAAGTAACGTAAATACTATTACCCCAATCCAAAATAGCGGAAGTAACAACAAGGTTGTGGATTCCCATCAACACCAACGGCAAAGTTAAGTGTAGAAATCGTAACCCTAACGTATCAGTTACTCATCGTAAGAATCCTGCAACATGAGACATTGCAGCCACAAAGGGTCAGTGCATTGAATGTACTGGCAAATTCACACCATAGAGAAATGATGAACAATTGCTATCACTACATGCATATATGGCTAGTGGAAAAGCTCTATGGTTATATGGTTTTTGCGAAAAGCCAATTTTTCCCTACTGCAAAGGAATATATTTTATTTAACTACATAGTTTGTTGAAAAATATTGAGAAGGTAAACCCCCTCTCAATCCCAATTAAAAGTAATCATTAACAACCCAACAAATTATTTAAGTAACGTGATGAGATCAACAGGATAATCGAAGAACCACATACTCAAGATTGTCCATAACCGGGGACACGGCTAACCATGATTAGTTTGTACACTCTGCAGAGGTTTGCGCACTTTTCCCCACAAGACTCGATCGCCTCCGTTGGATTTCTCGCACTACATGGTATTTGAGAAACGGATGACCGAGACATAGTCTTTCAGAAGCGTTAGCACCTTACGATGGGTAGACAGTACCACCTACATCCCCTACATCTGCTAGTCTACCACTGTAAGAGTTCACACTACTTAACCAACTATGCTAGAGCCCATAATAGCTTGTGGCTGCACACGGAAGTTTCCAGCATGAATAATCTTATGATCCCTTTGAGCCTGGGTCGCGGTCCATAGGAGAATCACACGGTACCCCGGGATTTCCAAAAAATACAGGCAATCACTGGAATTCCCCAGGTGCCTCAATCCACCCAGATGTGTATTCAAGTTACCACCTTACGTTGAACCATTAATTAACAATCTCACATCTATCATGAATACTCTCAAACCCAATCCACGTCTACGAGCATAGCATAGCAGTATAAGCATAACGTAATAGTAACTCCAAAGGTTTGAATGCAGGGCAATAGGTTCGTACCTCATCAACTACTTCCCAATACCCACATGTTATCAATCCTACTCATGCAATGTTTGAGAGTGAAACTAATGCATAAAAACTGGGTATGGAAGGGATATGATCAAAGTGTGAACTTGCCTGCAATGTTGATGAAGATGATTCGCACTCATAACTCTTGATAGTTCTACTCGTCACACTCCGGTCAATCTATCGTAAGCAAGCAATAGTAACCACACATAAGCAATCACTCAAAAGATTAGAAAGATCGAAGAAGACGATTCGGAAAACATTCAAACCAAGAAAATAACTCTTGCAACATAAAACAATTTCTAACAGTACCCAAATTATGTGAATTTGGCCTTATAAGAAAGTTTAGGTCAAGAGCTTTAATTTGCAAAAAGAATCAATTCAAACGGAGCTACGAAACTCAAATTACGATCAGACGATGTTCAAATTCAAATCTGTTTGAAAACAAATTTTAAACTTTCAAAAACATGTTTAAGTTGATTAACTGGATAGAGAGGATCATAACGAAGAAGTGGGCGTTGGTTTCGTTCGAATTGGATAAACGAGTAAAAAGATGTGGTCGTTTGAAGTACAGGGACTAATCTGTGAAGAAATTTATCACGAATAGGTCCCTGGCCGAAAACTAAAATAAAAAGAAAAAATCCTATCGAACGAACGTTCGCTAAGAAGATCTACGGAAAGAAAACGTTCACTAAAACTAACTAAACAGAAAACGTTCGTTAAATAATAAACCTAAAAAAACAAAACTAGGGTTTTCAGAAAACCGAACTAAACCGAAAATAAACTGATTCGAACCGGGGTAACGGTTTTACCGGTCGGGGCGGTTTTCTTCGAAAACCGACGGCGGTTAACTCCGGCGAGATCTGGCGAGTGGCGCGGCGGCTCCGGCGAGACGGCGGCAACGGCGACGCGGGGCTACGGCGGCGCGGCAGCACGCAGCAGGTAGCAGCGGCGTGGGTGGCGAAGCGAGGCGGCGGCGTGCAGGCGGTGGCGGCGAGTGGAGGGGCGGCAGTGGGGATCTGCGGCGGCAGCGGCGTAAGTGCGGGGCGGCGGCGAAACGCGAGGAGGGGGAACGGGGCCCGGGGGTCCGGTATATAAAGGCAGGGGGCGGTCGGCGGCTTGGGCGAGGGGGCAGAGGAGGCCGGGGCATCCACGGCGAGCGGCGGCGGTGATGCGGACTCGGGAGGAGTCCCCGTTGGGGACGACGGACGAGGCGGCGCGGAGTTGGGCCTTGGCCCGGCTTCGGCTGGGCCGACCCAGTTCGGGGAGAAGTATTTTTTTAATAAACATTTTTCTAGAAAAACAAAAATAATGAAAAAATAGAAATATTATATAGGCATATAATATATCAAAATATTCAGAAAAATATTTCCTACAACATGAACACTTTTCTAGAATCAAATAAAACCCACACAATTCAAATAGAGCAAAGAGTGCTACTGCTCTAGTAAAATCCAATAAAAATTCTTTTTAAAAATACCAAAATTAATTCAAATTCATTTCTCTCCAATTTTCTGATGTAGGGAATCATGTTACCCTATTTTCCATATATTTTATTTTTGGGGAAAAATAATTTGAATAAAACTCAAATAACTCCAAGTTGAAAATAAATTCAAAAGAACTTTGAATTTAATTCTTTGAAACTCCCAACTCATATTTCATATGTTTTGAAGAAGTCATTTTATCTTCTCTCATGAAAATCATTGAGTTGCATGATGTTTATGAATTGAAATATTTCCAAATGAAATTCAAATATTTTCAAATACCCTCTCATTTAATTAAATGGAAGAAGTCATATCATCTTCGCTCAAGGGTTTTGTATTTGAAAAGAATTTGAATTCATGGAGATCAGAAAGCAAAGATGAAAGTTCGGGAAAGTCCTTTTATTCCCTCTCATTTAACTTTCAAAAAGTTTTGAATTCACTCACCTTCAGACAATCAATCAAACAATCAATCAAATCTATCTATTTATTATAACATTCCAAAATTTAGAATTTTGGGATGTTACAGGCATAATTCTCCATCATCGATCCAATGCCTACGAGCTTTTCACATATTGTTCTTCGCTTATTTACTTTTCCGTTGCTACTGTTACAATCACTACAAAACACCAAAAATATTACTTTTGCTACCGTTACTTTTGTTACCGTTACCACTACTATCATATTACTTTGCTACTAAATACTTTGCTGCATATATTAAGTTATCCAGGTGTGGTTGAATTGACAACTCAACTGCTAATACTTGAGAATATTCTTTGGCTCCCCTTGTGTCGAATCAATAAATTTGGGTTGAATACTCTACCCTCGAAAACTGTTGCAATCCCCTATACTTGTGGGTTATCATACACCACATGCTGGAGTACAGACGGGATCACTAGAACCTTCGCATGTCACCTAGATCTGGCGATGCCCATATTCTGCAATGGGCAAAGAACTTAGGAGATATCGAGGATCATCGACTTCGAGCTGAGTTCTATCACATCCAGCGCGAACTTGCCCAAATCATAATGAAGGAGGTCGTCGGAAAACAAGGGATTTTCTATGAAGATGGACAAATGTCGCGGGAAGGCGTCTGAACACGCGTAGCCACGCAACGTCTCGACCTGAAGCCTTTCACTAAGCTCGGGGACTATCTCCCTGACTTGGATGGATGGCATGACATGTTGGAGTGATTGTCGATATATGACAATGTGTCTGTTTAGTCCATACTATCTGTATGACGAAACTTTGAGTTATGCACGACGAAACTTTATTTGTGATGTAATTAAACCGTCCTCCTCGACTAGCGAAGATCACTCTAGTTAGGGCATTTTGGGTACGATGAACTTTGTTATTTATGCTTATGATATGTTGCTTCTATTTTTGCCAAGTCTGTCTCTTTCTATTGCTCAACTATATATGTTGCATATCATCGACTCATGTGACGATGCAGGTGTATAGATCATCGATGGTGAAGAAGTGCTACGCCAGGAGTATACGACGAGTGGCCGGAATGTCAAGCCCAGGTGTACTGGTTTCCGGTTTCCGAGCAACAGCCAGTAGTTAGTTTAGGTTCACGCTAATGCAAGAGAGGGATATGAACTCATGTACTGCATAGTTCCGCTCTCACTCAAAGTTATAACTCTTCTCACGTATATCATTGTTTAGATGGATGATGATGTAGTTGCAAGTAATCGAGACTTGTATCGCTATTTTCGTGACGATGACGAGAGACCACTTTGTGTTGGATGATGATTATGATGATGACATGATTTGATGAGACTATTTGTATGTATATGCTATGATTACATTTGTATGTATATGATATGCTAAAGATTATTATATAAAGCCTATTCAAATACAAAACAAATATGCATGAAAAAACAGGAACTAATAAAACTAGCAGTAGAGAGGGGAACAAAGTTAGCGTAGCGCTCCCTTACCAGTAGCGCTTCCTGCTAAAAAGCGCTGTAGATATTAGCAGCAGCGCTCCGCACTAAAGCGCGCTACTGCTAGCCATGTATAGCAGTTGCGTGGGACGACCGGTGCTACTGCTACACGTTAGCTGTAGCGCCTTATCAGTAGCGCGTCGTCCTGATACGTCTCCAACGTATCTATAATTTATGAAGTATTCACGCTATTATATTATCCATCTTAGATGTTTTATATGCATTTATATGCTATTTTATATGATTTTTGGGACTAACCTATTAACCTAGAGCCTAGTGCCAGTTTCTGTTTTTCCTAGTTTTTGAGTATCGCAGAAAAGGAATACCAAACGGAGCCCAATTGATGTGCCAATTTTTTATGAATTTTTATGGACCAAAAGAAGCCCCCGGAGTAAAAGAGTTGGGCCAGAAGAGTCCCGGGCTGTCCACGAGGGAGGGGGGCGCGCCCACCCTCCTAGGCGTGGGCCCCTATCTCGTGGACGACTCGGAGACCACCCCCCCTGATGTGAGACCTACGCCAAGAATTCCTATAAATACAGAAACCTCCAGAAAATAACCTAGATCGGAAGTTCCGCCGCCGCAAGCCTCTGTAGCCACGAGAAATCAATCTATGCCCTCTCTGGCACCCTGCCGGAGGGGGCCATCATCACCAGAGGCCATGGAGGAGGATCCCAGAGGGGCCATCATCGCCATGAAGGCCAAGGACTAGAGGGAGAACCTCTCCCCATCTAGGGGGGAGGCCATGGAGGAGGAAGCACAAGGGGGGAACCTCTCCTCCTCTCTCTCTCGGTGGTGCCGGAGTGCCATCGGGAGGGGAATCATCGCCAAGGTGATCGTCTTCATCAACAGCACCATCATCATCACCATCCTCATCTCTTTTACGCGGTCCACTCTCCCACACCCCGCTTGTCGTGGTTTTGTCACGGCAGATGTCCTAGAGAAAGGACTTAGTCGTGGAGCCATCGCTACGGGTTAGCTTGAAGGGGTTAAAGCGGACAAGGGACGCGAGAGAGTTTTATACTAGTTCGGCCCCTTCGATGAAGGTAAAAGCCTACGTCTAGTTATGATGGAATTGATGGGGTTTCGATGACCAAGGAGCGAATACGCTTTGCCTGAGTCTCGAGTTGTTGTCTGTTGTCCTTGAACCGCCATCGGGTCGTCCCCTTATATACATGGGTTGACGCCCGTCGGTTTACAGACTCCGAGGCCGGCTCATAATCGTGTCCGGCTCGGTCTCTGCTACGCATATCTTACAACACAAGTTTACATCTCAATGCCGGTTTGTGTCTACATGCCTTAAAACGGCTTTGGGCCCTGGGCCTTCATGAAGCGTCACCGTCTGTCTTCATGGGCTTCAGATACAGATGAACTACTTATGAAGTTAACCCGGCCTCTCCTGGCTGGTTTACGCCCAGTGGTAATATCCCCAACATTAGGCCCCAGATTGATTTGAACTGGTTCATGTCAATCCTCAATACTTGTGAAAATTTCTTCTTCAACATCTTCACACAATCTTGTAAACCGCCATGACATCATCTTCTAGGATCTTGGTAAACCGCCGTGACGTCACCTCTCATTAACGAGCCTCCGACAATCGAGGCGACAGCATTACCTTATATCCAAAAATCCGGCTCCTCGATTTTCGCATCTGTTGTTTATCTCCTTATAAATAGGGCCAGGGGGTCTTTCCAGTTTCCCCCTCGCGCCTCTTCGCTTCATCTTCATCCTCACGACGCCTGAACCTTCGCCCTCAGCCGCCGCCGTCAACCTTCGACTGCTGCACCAACCTTGGCCGCTGCATCGACCTGAACGTACCAGAGCTCCTCCGCGCGCCACTGTTGCTCGACAGCATCCGTAACTCTCCCCTTTCTCATACCATAGATCTGCGCTTAGGGTTTCTGTCGTTCATCGGTGTTCGTCGCCGCCCTTCCTTTCCCTTATTTATATGCGTGGGTTAGATCCAAAAACCACATAGGTCTCGTGCGGTAGTAATTTAAACCACATAGATCTCGTGCTTTAGCAGTTTCAGCACCTGTTTGATATCCAACTCATCTCGTCTTGGTGAACCTTCAGTACACTGGAATTTAGGTCAGAAATTACTTTGTTTTTCCTACGCGCGGTACATCTGAAATTACCATAGCAAGATGTGAAACTTGTTTCTTCCTTCTCTTACACCCTTTGATTACTAGATTGGCCGGTTTAACCTCACAGAAAAAATGATTACCCGGTAGATACCATTAGTCCCCTGTTGAACCGTCAATGCATTACACTGTTCCATGGCCAGACTCCGGTTTACCAATATGCTAGTATCGTCATACGGCTGTATAGTTGTCCACTGTAAATCTTAAACCGGTAATACTCATGTTTCAGATTTTCCTTGTCATGGCTAAACAAGTTTATGAGTGCAATTGGGCTCCCTCTCGAGTAACCGAGGAGCAACTAAACAACCTTGTTAAAAAGGGCGCCCTAGCCAAGAAAGATGTCATCCACTGGAGGGTCCCTGGCCCGGAGAATCCTCCTACACCCAAGGATGGAGAAGTAGTCGTGTTTGCTGATCATCTCGTACGAGGTTTTAGCCCTCCTGGTTCAAAAAAATTCCGAGATGTGCTAGCCAATTTTCAGTTGCGCCCTCAAGACATCGGTCCCAACTCTGTTACCAATATCTCCCACTTCCAAGTATTCTGTGAAGCTTATCTGCAAGAGGAACCTACAGTCAAACTGTTTAGGGATTTCTTTCATTTAAACCGTCGCACCGAGTTCTCAGATGGACCCAATACGGAACTGGGCGGAATGGCGGTTCAGAAGAGGAAAGAAGTCACCTTCCCCCATCCCAAACTCCATAGTCACCCCAAAGAGTGGAACCAAACTTGGTTTTACTGCATGGATACCTCTCCATCTGACGAAAACCCCCTGCCGGGTTACCGCCCTGAACGACTGAGCAACACACACCCGTTTCCTCATAGGCTGACAGCAAGAGAACAGGCCAACTATGCTCCCCAACTATTAAAGCTTAGAGCCTTCATGGCGAATGGTTTGACAGGAGTTGATCTTGCTCGTTGCTGGATAAGCTGGAGCATTCTGCCCTTAAGCCGGCGCCCCGGTTTGATGTGTGAGTACACGGGGAGTTTGAAGGATGCTCGGCGGCACATTGACATTCAGCTTATAGATGACGAAGTCACTGAGGCTGTAAAGAAAATACTGAACGAACCGGAGGCCGTCTGTGCCCAAACCAGGCTACTCCCTTTCTGCGCCTTCAATAAACCACCAGCTGTAAGAATCATATAATCCTTTGTATCTGAATTTGCTTCTGTCCAAATACTCTCTGAAAGTGTGATTATTTTTCTGACAGGGTGATGATCCGTTTTGGAACAAAAAACCATCACAAGACAAACCGGCGAAGCCGCAAGACAAACCGGTCAAGCAAGTTCGTCCAAAAACCAAGGTTGTTAAAAAACCTACCAAAAGAAGGACCACTGCATCCTCCGATCTACCAGTTGATGACAATGTGCGTAATCCGAAATCAGATGTAGAACTTGACTCTCTTGGTTCATTTTTCGTACACCTCATTGACAATGATTATTATCAGGACGACGCTGAAGGCAGTCACGCTGAGGACATAGAGGTAACTATTCTTTCCTCCGATTCAGATCCTCTGCCAACATCAAAAATCTGTCAAGCAAATCGGAAAGTAAAATTTTCTCACCCTCTTGCTTATTTGGATCCAAACTTTCTTTTGAAGACGCAGCAACACGAAGCTCGCCGTACAACCCGGCACAGCGGCCAGGTAGTTACCTCCACCAGTTTACCGAACAGTCTGGTTCGGAAACGCCGATCAGAGGTCTCTTATCCCATTGATACTTTATACCCAAAAGCAGGTTGTTTTCGCCAGCCTCTTAACCCGTCTGATTCAAATTTTCAGGGTACTTCTCACTCATCCTCTGGCGAATCTTCGGCCACACAGCTTCCACCTCTCAAAACAGTTACTGGGTGAGTTATGCACATGTCTTTATTCTTGATATGTTATCTTTTCATACTGTACTGAGCCTTATGTCTTATCTTTTAGCAGCGCCAAGCCAAGACCCAGCAAGAAAGCTCGGTTGAACAAACCGGCTGACGATAATGTAGCCGCTGAACCGGAAACAACTCCAGATCTGGAAGAAACCGATGCCGACGCCTTGCTTCATGATCCGCCTCTTCAAGACCATGATTTCCTTGCTGAACAAGTGCAAGTTGATACTACAAGTCCTGCAGACCGACCAACCAGCCCTGTCCGAACTGGTGACAAACCGTTCAGTCCAACGAAGGACATTGATAAACCGCCAACTCCGGCAAGAGTTGCGGATGAACAAGATGATGATGTTATGATTACTGGCACTGACCACTCCACTCCAGGCAACCCCGTAGCTTTGTCAAAGCATACTGCCAAGGATGATCTCTCTGCTATCGGCAAAGGCAAATGGAATGCCGATTTATCAAGCTTCGCCAACCTCAATGTTCAGGATATTCACTCTGGCTTCTTGAACCATCTGTATACCAGCCGTGACTATGAAGCTAGTTTGGTAAACTTGATGAAGGAGCGATATGAGGTAACTACTGTTTTTCTCCTTTGTCCAATTGCACTTCATCGACTCGTAGTAGCTCCCAAGTGACCGTTTATGATACCAATCTAAACCGGGACTTTTGTCATAACTTAACCTTGCCTATTTAGCCTCTAGGGACCGGATTACCTTGTTAAGATGAACCGGTTCCTTATAATTTTCCATACTGCTCTTTCGCCGGTATAGACCCCAAGGGCCGGTTTAACTTTATAAAGATGAACCGGGACTGCAGAAGAATTCCCATATCAACAGCTTTTTGAGCAAACACACATTAGCCCCCAAGTGCCAAGCTTAATACTTGTATTGTGTTTGGGACTTGTAAAAATTTCTGAGTAAACGCAAATATGCATTAGCCCCCAAGTACTAAGGGCATAACTTGTTATGTGCTTGGTACTTCAAATATGTACTGTCAACTCATTATGTATCTGTCTCTTTACAGGTGGAGCTGAGCAAGAAGGAACGCCAAACCGCTGTTCTGTAGGAGAACATCAAAACCCAGCAAGCTGAAGCCTCCAAAGCAAAGGAAGAGTTGACCCGCGCTCTAGGCGCTATGGAGAAACTGAAAGAGGGCTTCAGC
The DNA here is from genome assembly GCF_018294505.1 of Triticum aestivum. NCBI lineage: Eukaryota > Viridiplantae > Streptophyta > Magnoliopsida > Poales > Poaceae > Triticum > Triticum aestivum. The sequence continues at coordinate 625,963,208 of NC_057814.1, read as the reverse complement.
AAAGAGCGGGCGGATTGGGAGACTGAAAAGCCGCTTTGATAAAAAGGGCTGAAAACGTAGAAGCCGCTCTTAAACCGGTGGTTGACGAGCTGACTGGTGTAAAGCGGCAAGTGCATGCTATGACCTCTGCTGTGTTTGGTAAGCATCCTTCCTTTATGCTTTCAACATATCCTCTCATGCCTTGCCGGTTTACTGATGTTTGTAATGATACAGGAACCCGCATTAGCCATCTGGGCTCAGATGTGCCGAAGAAGTTGAAAGCTGCCTACACGCTGATAGAGCAACTTTATACCGGCTCACAACGGATTATCTGCACCGCTTCGCACAATAAGCCACCCCCGACGTTGATCAAGGATACCTTAGAGAGGCTATCTATGCTGCCTGCCCGGATAGAAGAGCTGAAGAGGTCTGCTGCAAGGGCTGGCGTTCTGACCGCGCTAACCCGGGCAAAAGCATGGGTGCTTGATCTTGATTCGACAGACGTGGCTAAAGGCTACCCAAGCTTGAAAGAGGACGAATCAGAATTTTGCACTGAAGATCTCCGCGCCATAAACCGGGAAGTACGTCCACTGGCTTGTCAACTTGCTGAAGAAGCTGATCTTTCACATTATCAGGCGAGTTACGATACCAATAACAAGCGGATTGCTGCACCAGCTCTTGAAACTCAAAGCCTGATCCCTCCAATCCGTAAGCACACTTATGCCCCTGATATTGAACCGTCCACCCTTATAAGCGACGAAGCTATGTTCCAAGCTTTAACTGGGATCGGCTGGACAACTGTTGGCTTCCAGCCGCTGGGTAGGGACGAAGAAGAAGAACCGGTGCAAGATGACCCGTAGCCGTCAGGTCAAGCTGCTCAGTGATCATAACCCGGGGGCCGGTTTAACCTTCCATACTGCAATGTTCTTTTTTTGAGAAACAATTATTCCTTTGGGTACTGAAACGCCTTGTAATAGGCTAGTTAAAACACTTGGTCTGTTATGCCTTCGTGCATATTTATTTGCAACTGATGCATGTTAATCTGCCATGCTTTGAGATATGATGTTCATAATCCATAGCTATTTATTCGAATTGTTCCTGCAGATAAAAAGCTTAAAGCGCCCTCGCGGTTTACCACCGGGCGGGTCATGATACCCAACTATATATGACCAAGTTTAATAACCAAGGTTGTAAAAGATAACCAAGTATGGAAATATATGATACCTGCGACCTTTAGGCATAGTGTTGGCTGACCAACCTTGTAATGAAGGTAAGAACCTTAATCCGGAGTAAAAGTATCTCCTGTTATATAATGCCGGTTTACAACAAAACCGTTCCGGGTTGTGATAAACAGCGGCTTATTCCATACTGGTGACTATGAGTCAAAACCAGACCGGGCTGATAGTCTCCGGATTATAACTTGGTCATGTACTGACAACTTGTAGTTGACAGCCCAACCGGGTTGATAAACACTGGTTTGAAAACATCACAAATCTTAGCAAAGAAAAAGAAACTTAGCAAAAGGCAAATAAAACCGTTGTAGTCGAGGCTTTTCACGGGCTGCCAGGCCCCAAATTTGATCAAGAGGTGTTGCTATGGTTCGGGTTCGACCAAGCCCCAAAGTGATGCTGTGGCATTACGCCGATCAAAAGGCATTGCTATGGTTCGGGTTCGACCAAGCCCCCAAGTGATTCTGTGGCTTTACGCCAATCAAGAGGCGTAGTCATGGTTCGGGTTCGACCATGCTCCCAAGTGATGCTGTGACATTACGCCGATCAAGAGGCGTGGCTATGGTTCGGATACGACCAAGCCCCCAAGTGATTCTGTGGCTTTACGCCGATCAAGAGGCGTAGTCATGGTTTGGGTTCGACCATGCTCCCAAGTGATGCTGTGGCATTGCGCCAATCAAGAGGTGTAGCTATGGTTCGGATACGACCAAGCCCCCAAGTGATCTGATATCAAGCTTGAAGAAGCTAAATCAAGGGGTAAACCGGACGCCGGTTTGTAAGCTCCATGTAACCACACGTGATGTAAGAAAACAACAGATACCCCCGCTTTAGCTGAGGTTCCAGTTTATTATATTAATCATAATATATATAATGTCATAATATGTACATCAGCAGAGCCTCTAGCTCAAGTATAGTAGGGCCGAAGATGAGCAATATTCCACGGCCGGTTGGTCTCCTCCTCCAATTTACGTGAGACTTTGCGCTCTCGACCATCGATTAGGTAGTACGACCCATTGTGCAAATCCTTGCTGACCACAAAAGGCCCTTCCCAAGGGGGGGATAGCTTGTGCATATCCGTCTGATCCTAGATGAGTCGAAGCACCAAACATCCTTCTTGAAAGGTTCTGGTTCTAACCCGGTGGCTATGATAACGATGCAGATCTTGCTGATAAATCGCCGAACGGGCTGCCGCCATGTCACGCTCCTCATCTAACAGGTCAAGAGCTTCCTGCCGTGCCTTCTCGTTATCCGCTTCAACATATGCCGCTACACGAGGCGAGTCATGACGGATGTCACTAGGAAGAACCGCTTCCGCTCCATAAACCATGAAGAACGGCGTGTAGCCTGTCGATCTGTTGGGTGTGGTATTGATGCTCCATAACACTGAAGGTAACTCCTCAACCCAACAACCCGGCGTCCGTTGCCAAGGAACCATAAGCCGGGGTTTGATGCCTCTCAAGATCTCTTGATTGGCCCTCTCCGCTTGACCATTGGACTGGGGGTGAGCCACCGATGACACGTCAAGCCGGATGTGCTCACGTTGACAGAACTCCTTCATGGCACCCTTTGACAGATTGGTACCATTGTCTGTTATAATGTTGTGTGGAAAGCCACACCGGAAGATCACTTTTTTGATGAATTGAACTGCTGTGGCTGCATCACACTTACTAACTGGCTCTGCCTCCACCCATTTTGTGAACTTATCAACCGCCACCAAAAGGTGGGTCTTCTTATCCTTGGACCTCTTGAAAGGCCCAACCATATCCTTCCCCCAAGTTGCAAACGGCCAGGTGATTGGAATCGTCCTCAATTCATGAGCTGGTACATGAGCACGCCGTTAGAATTTCTGACAGCCATCACATCTTTTAACCATGTCCTCGGCATCAGCATGAGCTGTCAACCAATAAAAACCGTGACGAAACGCCTTGGCCACCAAAGATTTTGAACCGGCGTGGTGCCCACAATCTCCTTCGTGGATCTCACGCAAAATTTCACGGACTTCCTCAGGAGATACACAGCGTTGAAACACCCCTGTCACACTTCAATGATGTAACTCTCCATTGATAATAGTCATGGCCTTGGACCGCCGGGTTATCTGTCTGGCCAAAGTTTCATCCTCTGTTACTCACCCCGGTTTATATACGCCAGATACGGAACCGTCCAATCCGGGATAACATGTAGAGATGCCACCAACTGAGCCTCCGGATCAGGAACAGCCAAATCCTCTTCACCAGGGAGCTTGACGGACGGATTATGCAAAACGTCCAGGAAAACATTAGGTGGAACCGGTTTACGTTGGGAACCCAGGCGGCTTAAAGCGTCTGCCGCTTCATTCTTCCGCCGGTCCACATGATCCACCTGATAACCTGTGAAGTGACCTGCAACAATATCCACCTCACGACGATATGCTGCCATTAGTGGGTCATTGGAATCCCAAGTGCCAGACACTTGTTGAGCCACCAGATCCGAGTCACCGAAGCATTTAACTCGGCTGAGATTCATCTCCTTAGCTATCCGTAGACCATGGAGTAAGGCCTCATATTCAGCTGCATTATTAGTGTAAGGGAACATTAAACGGAGAACATAACAAAACTTATCACCTCGTGGGGAAGTTAACACGACTCCAGCCCCCGAGCCCTCCAATTGCCTGGACCCATCAAAATGAATAGTCTAATAAGTGTGATCCGGCTTCTCTTCTGGCGCTTGTAATTCTGTCCAATCATTGATGAAATCCACAAGTGCCTGAGATTTGATCGCCGTTCGGGGTATGTATTTCAACCCTTGAGGCCCGAGCTCGATAGCCCACGTAGCAATTCGACCAGTTGCCTCCCTATTCTGGATTATATCCCCCAATGGAGCAGAGCTGACCACCGTGATGGGATGACCTTGGAAATACTGCTTAAGCTTCCGGCTTGCCATGAAAACCCCATACACCAATTTTTGCCAATGCGGGTCCCTAAGCTTGGATTCAATGAGTACCTCACTAATATAGTAAACTGGCCGCTGAACCGAATATTCCTTTCCTGCCTCCTTGCGCTCCACCACAATAGCCACACTAACAGCCCGAGCGTTAGCTGCCACATATAGCAGCAACGGTTCTTTATCAATCGGAGCAGCGAGAATCGGCGGATTAGCTAGCTGCCGCTTTAAGTCCTCAAATGCTTCATTAGCGGCGTCACTCCAGACGAAGTTATCCGTTTTCTTCAGCATCTGATACAAAGGAATGGCCTTCTCACCAAGACGGCTGACAAACCGGCTCAATGCGGCAATCCGGCCTGCCAGGCATTGAACATCATTGATACACTTTGGTTTAGCCAAGGAGGTGATGGCCTTTTTCTTTTCTAGATTAGCCTCAATGCCCCTGTTAGACACCAAAAAACCCAAGAGCTTGCCTGCAGGTACACCAAAGACGCACTTGGCCGGATTAAGGATCATTTTATAAACCCGCAGGTTATCAAAGGTTTCCTTCAAGTCATCAATCAATGTCTCCTTTTTCTTTGATTTCACCACAATATTATCCACATAGGCATGAACATTGCGGCCGATCTGTTTATGAAGACAATTCTGCACACACCGTTGGTAAGTTGCCTGTGCACTCTTGAGCCCAAAGAGAATGGACACATAGCAGAAGGCTCCAAAGGGAGTTATGAAGGTCGTCTTCTCCTGGTCCTTAACTGCCATTTTGATCTGATGATAACCAGAATATGCATCCAAAAAACTTAACCGCTCACAACCCGCCGTAGCATTAATAATCTGATCAATACGGGGGAGGGCAAAAGGATCTGCTGGACAAGCTTTGTTGAGATCTGTGTAGTCCACACACATACGCCAAGTGCCATTCTTCTTGAGGACTAGCACCGGATTAGCTAACCACTCAGGATGGAATACTTCAACGATAAATCAAGCCGCCAAGAGCCTGGCTACTTCTTCTCCAATAGCTTTGCGTCTTTCTTCATTGAACCGGTGGAGAAACTGCTTGACCGGTTTGTACTTAGGATCAACATTGAGGGTGTGCTCAGCGAGTTCTCTCGGTACACCAGGCATGTCAGAAGGCTTCCAAGCAAAGATGTCCCGATTCTCACGGATGAACTCGATGAGCGCGCTTTCCTATTTCGGATCCAAGTTAGCGCTGATGCTAAAATTCTTGGACGAATCACCAGGGATGAAGTCAACAAGTTTAGTCTCATCAGCCGATTTAAACTTCAGGGCCGGATCATGCTCCGTAGTTGGTTTCTTCAACAAAGTCATATCTGCAGGATCAACATTGTCTTTGTAAAACTTCAACTCCTCTGTTGCACAAACCGACTCAGCATAAGCCGCATCACCTTCCTCACACTCCAAAGCAATCTTGCGGATTCCATGCACGGTTATAGTTCCCTTGTGACCCGGCATCTTGAGTTGTAGATAGACATAAGAAGGTTGTGCCATAAACTTAGCATAAGCTGGCCGCCCAAATAGGGCATGATACGGGCTTCTGATTTTCACCACTTCAAAGGTCAAGGTTTCTGATCTCGAGTCATGCTCATCTCCAAAAGCCACCTCCAGGGCTATCTTACCAACGGGATATGCCGACTTACCAGGCACCACACCATGGAACACCGTATTGGACGGTTTAAGATTTTTATCTGTTAGCCCGATGCGACGGGAAGTTTCATAATAAAGGATATTTATACTACTCCCTCCATCAATGAGTACCTTAGTGAACTTATAACCTCCCACCTGAGGTGCCACCACCAGAGCCAGATGACCCGGATTGTCAACCCGGGGTGGATGATCGTCTCTACTCCACACAATGGGCTGCTCGGACCAGTGCAAATAATGGGGCACCGCCGGTTCAACGGCATTCACCATCCTTTTATGAAGCTTCTGATCGCGCTTGTCCAAGCTAGTGGTGAAGACATGATACTGTTCGCTATTCAACTGCTTCGGGTTGCTCTGGTAACCCGACTGCTGCTGCTGCTGATTGCCCTGATGATTATAGCCACCTTGGTTACCTTCATTACTTTGATTGTTATGTCCGCCCTGATTGCCATGGAATCCCGAACCGGAATTTCCTCCGCCATAACCCGGCCCATGAGAGCCAGAGCCCGAACCACCTCCTGATCAATGATCATACCGGAAAGAGTCAGAATTTTTGAACTCTTGCATCATATAACAATCTTTCCAGAGGTGTGTAGATGGTTCCTCCTTCGTCCCATGCTTTGGACAGGGCTGGTTCAACAGAGACGACAAACGGTCCGGATTAGGATTCGGCATTCCATTTTGCCGGGGCGGTTTACCCTTACGCCGCTGGCCCTTGTCGTGCGTATTAGTGTTAGCCACAAAGTCTAAACCGTGGTCCGCTTTACGCTTGCCGCCGTTTCCATGACCCGCCGGGTTGTGGTGCTGCCCCTTGGCGTTGCCGCTCTTCTTTCCCTTCCCTGTCTTGTCATCGTTAGACTCGGGATCCTTGGTACCATCAGAGTTGGCATACTTCACCAGTGCAGCCATGAGGGTTCCCATGTCATTAGAATGACGTTTGAGCCGTCCCAACTTCAACTTCAAGGGTTGAAACCGGCAATTGCCTTCCAATGTTAAAACTGCTATGTCAGCGTTGATGCGGTCTGATGAATGCAAAATCTTCGAAACACGGCGCACCCAATGGGTTGTTGACTCTCCTTCCTCCTGGACACAGGCAGCTAAGTCCACAATTGACATGGGTTGCTTGCATGTATCCTTGAAATTCTGAACAAACCGGGCTCTCAACTCAGCCCATGACCTGATAGAATTAGCCGGTAAACTCTTTAGCCAAGTGCGGGCCGTTCCTTCTAGCATCATGGTGAAGTACTACGCACATGCCGCATCATCCACATCCAGCATTTCCATGGCCATCTCGTAGCTTTGAACCCATGTTTCAGGGGACAAATTGGCGGTGTAATTCGGCACCTTGTGCGGGGCCTTGAAATCTTTGGGCAGGCGCACATTGCGCAATGCCGGGACAAGACATGGCACTCCCAAGGAACTAGAGGTAACTCCTGGTTCCACCGATGTGGTTGGACGAACCGGAGTAAGCTGTCGGGCCACATGTTGCACCGCTAACTCGGCCTCTCTGCGTGCCCGAGCCCGGTCCACCACATCCTGGGGCTCACCGGCACCACCCGCCGGGTTATGGCCACGGGGTGGATCACGGTTCCGCGCATTGCTCGATACAGCCGGTTCATCCATACGCCTGCTATAACTCCGGCTTGGACGGGGAGTGGAATGAACCCGATCGCGACTATATGAATAAGCCTCCTACTGAATCAAGGCTATCTGAAGAAGCTCCTTAACCCGACGCGTCTCGACCGCTGCTGGAGAATCACCTTCGATCGGGATGGCCGCCAGCCGTGAAGCGGCAGCGACAATGTTGTCCATTGGGTTAGAGCAATGACCCGGTGGTGTGGGGACATGAGGTACCACAACGTTGTTCTGACGAGGCGGATCCACCAAACGTGGCTGAACCGGCGCCCCTGCTCCGGGTGCCTCTGCCCGGCTTACCACCGGCGGATTGCTGGTTCCTCCTCCTGGGGTGTTAAAGAGATTTCTAGCTTCATAAACCGGCGGCAGGAGAGATCGGTGCCTCCTCTTCAGGACTTCGTTCGATGCACTCTGATCCAGCATAATCCGGTAAGATTGTGCATCTAAAGCGGCCCGCTCCGCGGCTATCCTGGTATCCTCAGCTGCTAAGTCGGCTTTTGCCTGGGTGATCTGATCTTTCACTTTCGCGACTTCCGCATTGTGTGCATCCTGATCCGCCGGGTTAACCTCCGCCATCAGCGTTTCCAACATATCAAACAAATCAGATAGAACCTAAGCCGGCGGTCGCACAGGGCCTCCTGCCCCAGCCGCTGTCGCCGCTGTTGATCCGGAAATCATCGCCGCTGCGGTTGAAGAGTGGAGCGCTGGTTGCGTGCTGGCCATGAAAATCGCCACCCGGTTTGGCAGATCAAAGGGGTCCGGAATACTGTCGCCATCGGAACAGCCCCCAATCCGGCCATCTTGTAACTAATATAACGACTCGGTCTCTCCAGTCGACGACTCGTCGCCGGAATAAACGACGGTCTCACCACCAGATTCCGATCTATCCTCAGATTCACCTCCATGGATAACTCCCACGAAGGCACGCTTCATGATAGGCTTGACCTGGGCAGATCTCGCACGCTGTGCCGTTTCGACGAGGTCGGTGCAGATGTCCGGCTCAGGGCCTGGTTCACCGATCTTGCCAATGAAAACGTGTATGCCACCAAAGGGGACCCGGTACCCGTACTCGATTGAGCTGGCCTCGGGGCCCCAGTCTGCATCGTCGATGTAGAGCTTGCCGCGATGACTCTTGGTCATCCGGCCCACAGCGTAACCCTTGAGTCCTTCGAAGCTGCCCTCCAAGAACTTGAAACCATCGTGCGGTAGCCCCACGGTGGGCGCCAACTGTCGTGGTTTTCTCACGGCAGATGTCCTAGAGAAAGGACTTAGTCGTGGAGCCATCGCTACGGGTTAGCTTGAAGGGGTTAAAGCGGACAAGGGACGCGAGAGAGTTTTATACTAGTTCGGCCCCTTCGATGAAGGTAAAAGCCTACGTCTAGTTGTGATGGAATTGATGGGGTTTCGATGACCAGGGAGCGAATACGCTTTGCCTGAGTCTCGAGTTGTTGTCTATTCTCCCTGAACCGCCGCCGGGTCGTTCCCTTATATACATGGGTTGACGCCCGTAGGTTTAGAGACTCCGAGGCCGGCTCATAATCGTGTATGGCTCGGTTTCTGCTACGCATATCTTACAACACAAGTTTACATCTCAATGCCGGTTTGTGTCTACATGCCTTAAACCGGCTTTGGGCCCTGGGCCTTCATGAAGCGTCACCGTCTATCCCATGGGGGTTCCTGGCTATCTATCCCATGGGGGTTCTCCGTCTCCCTAGAAAAATTATTGAACAATTGGACAAGATACGGCGACATTGCCTATGGATCAAGAAAACGGATGATGGTGACAAGTGTAACTCTTTGGCTGCATGGGACATGGTTTTTCGCCCTAAGGAGAAAGGTGGTCTGGGCATTCTCAATCTCAATGTCCAAAATGATGCTTTGCTGCTCAAACTTCTACACAAATTCTACAATCACCTGGACATCCCTTGGGTTAGTTTGATTTGGAAAACCTATTACGTGGCCACTATACCGCATGCTTCCCCACCCTGTGGCTCTCATTGGTGGCGGGAGCTGATCAAGCTCATGCCCACGTACCGAGGTGTGACCAAGATCCAAATTCGTAGTGGGGAGACGGGCCTCTTTTGGAAAGATGTCTGGTGTAATCACATCCTCGAGGAGCAATTCCCTAGGGCTTTCTCATATACCTTAGGAGAAGATGCATCGGTTCGCAATATGCTTACTATACCCGAAATCGGTGAAGCCTTTCATCTACCTCTCTCAACTCAAGCTCATGATGAACTTAGAAGGATCCAAAGTGTGGTCTCCTCCACTGAACTATCGGATGAGAGAGATATTTGGACATGCACCTGGGGCTCGTCCACATTCAAAACCACGGCGTACTACAAATTTTGTTTCCGAGAGCTTCAGGTCCACGAGGCGTTTCATTGGCTTTGGAAAGCTAAAAGTGTCCCCAAGATCAAAGTTTTTGGTTGGTTTCTTCTGGTGGATCGTCTCAGCACTCGCAATATGCTCAACAGAAGACACTATAACATTGGGACCAACTTGGACTGTCTCCTTTGGGGCGAACACGTGGAAGAAACCCTTGAGCATCTCTTCTTTCGCTGCACGTTTAGCACACGATGCTGGCTCAAGCTCAATATCACCTGGCCTGCTACTGGAGATCGGCTACATTTGTTGAAGCACCTGAAGACCGGGAATCAACGTAAAATGCTCATGGACACCTTCCTAGTTGCTGCGTGGAGTCTGTGGAAGGAAAGGAACAATAATTATTTTCGGCATGTGGCCCCTTCGGTTGACAGTTGGCTAGCCAGGTTTAGAAACGATTTTGCCAACATTGTTCATAGACTCCCTGTTGATAAGAGACACCTCATCTCTGCCATCCTAGCTTCTATCCCCTAACTATTTTAACCTACTAGCTCTCTGACTGTCCTTTGTAATTGCTTAAGACACCCCCCTCCTCTCTCCTTGTACATTTGTAACATAGTCACCCTTTTGGGTCCTTAATATACACATGCAGTAGGACGTGCTCCTACTGTCCAACCTTCAAAAAAAAGCGTCACCGTCTGTCTTCATGGGCTTCAGATACAGATGAACTACTGATGAAGTTAACCCGGCCTCTCCTAGCCAGTTTACGTCCAGTGGTAATATCCCCAACACCGCTGTAATCCCTACTTGAACATGGTGCTTTATGCCACATATTATGATCCAATGATGTGTTGCCATCCTATTATGTTTTGAGTAGATATCCTTTGTCTTTGGGTTGATTGATGATCTAGATTGGTATGAGTTGTATGTTCTATTTTGGTGCTGTCCTATTGTGCCCTCCGTGACGCGCAAGCGTGAGGGATTCCCGCTGTAGGGTGTTGCAATACGTTTATGATTCGCTTATAGTGGGTTGCTTGAGTGACAGAAGCATAAACCCGAGTAAGGGGGTTGTTGCGTATGGGATAAAGGGGACTTGATGCTTTAATGCTATGGTTGGGTTTTACCTTAATGATCTTTAGTAGTTGCGGATGCTTGCTAGAGTTCGAATCATAAGTGCATATGATCCAAGAAGATAAAGTATGTTAGCTTATGCCTCTCCCTCATATGAAATTGCAATAGTGATTACCGGTCTTGTTAACAATTGCCTAGGATAATTCCGCACACCGACCCATCATTATTCCACACTTGCTATTTATAATATTTAGTAATATATTCTAACTTTATGATAACAGCACGTACTTTTATATTTTAGCGCTCCGATATCATGCAAAGTTATCCTCTTCATACCCACAACGTAGTTTTATTTCTTGTTTCTAGTTGGAAGCAAACGTTCGGTGTACGTAGAGTCGTATCAGTGGCAGATAGGGCTTGAGAGAATATTGATCTTACCTTTAGCTCCTTGTGGGTTCGACACTCCATACTTATCACTTCCACCTTTGGTAATTTCTACGATGATTCCCTGCACTTGGGGATTATCAAGCTCTTTTCTAGCGCCGTTGCCGGGGAGCAATACCGTGGGGTTGATATTCTCGTGTGTGCTTGTTTGCTTTCTTCACTAAGTAGATTTTCTTTTTCCTTTTTGTTTCTGTTTAGTTTTGGGTGAAACATACAAAAAAAATTAAGAATGAAAATACAAAAAAAATTACTTACCTCTCATGCCTAAAAAGTTTTTCAATAAGAGAAGTGATTGGAAGGTTATGCATTGGAGAAGTGAGGATCGACCTTGAACACTTGTGTTCATGCTCATGGAAACAATGTAAAAAAATTCATGGAAGATTCTCTGAAAATAATTATACCCTTTTATATATCCATTGTATTATAAAAATAATGTGCCAACCTTTGGTTTTAGGATGATTAGATTGCTTGTTTACTATGTGCAGTACAAAAACAGAAACTTTGGCTGTAGTGCGTGAATTTACAGTTTTTACTGGAAAGTCAAATGGGTCTGAAACTTTTTGCACATTACTTCTGTACAAATTGTTTAAATTTTCATATTTTGTTAGAAATTGTTGGAGTTACAGAAGTTTACTAAACATCCAGATTACTACAGACTGTCCTGTTTTTGACAGATTCAGTTTTCTATGTGTTGATCGCTTATTTTGATGAATCTATGGATAGTATCGGGGGATATGAACCATGGTCAAGTTGGAATACAGTAAATAAAGTGCTAATATGAAATTGGATGAGTTTGCAGCAGTACCTAAAGGTAGTGATTTGCTTTAGTATGCTAACGGATCTCACAAAGTTTTTGTTAAGTTTTTGTGGATGAAGTGTTCGAAGAACGAGGAGTTACCAATGTGAGAAGAATAAAGAGAGGCAAGAGTTCAATCTTGGGGATGCCCAAGGCACCCCAAGTAAATATTCCAAGGATACTCAAGCATCTAAGCTTGGGGATGCCCCGGTTGGCATCCCATCTTTCTTCTTCAACAATTATCGGTATACCTCCGTTTTTGTTTTGTTCACATGATTTGTGTCCTTTGTGTTTTTCATTTTCTTTAAGAACCGTGCTAGTATGAGATAGCACTTTATCGATTTATAGAATGCTTCATGTGCTTCACTTATATCTTTTGAGTATGACCTTATATAATGCTCTTTGTGCTTCACTTAAATCTTTTGACTATGGTTTTATAGAATGCTTCGTGTGCTTCACTTATATATTTTGAGCTTGGATATTTGTTAGACTATATTAATTGTAGAATGCTCCATGAACTTCACTTATATCTTTTGGAGTATGAATAATACTATCATCTAAAGCGGGTTTGGAAGAGTGACAAATTTAGGAATTAGTGATCCCACTATTCCGTATGAGAAGAATTTTGCTTATGTGGAGAGTAGTAAAATTTCTATGCTTGTAGATCATGAAAAGAATGCTTTATGTGATGGTTATATTGTTGAATTCATTCATGATTCTACTGAAAATTATTATGAGGGTGGAATACATGCTTGTAGGGAGTGCAATAATATCAAGTTTCCTCTCTATGTGCTTAAAGTTTTGAAGTTATACTTGTTTTGCCTTCCTATGCTAGTTGATTCTTGTTCCTATAAATTATGTGCTCACAAAATACCTAGGCATAGGAAGTGTTCTAGATTCAAATGTGATAGTCATATTCTTCATGATGCTCTCTTTATGTTTCAATTCTTATCTTTTATGTGAGCATCATCGAAATCAACATGCCTAGCTAAAAGGCATTAAAGAAAAGCGCTTGTTGGGAGACAACCCAATATTTACCCTTACTTTTTTGTGTGTTTATATGATTAAGCTACTGTAGTAATCATGTTTTATAGCTTTTGTTTCAATAAAGTGCCAAGTAAGACCTCTGGAAGACTTGGGTGAAAGTTAATGCGATCTTGCTGTAAAAAACAGAAACTTTGCGCTCACGAGATTAGAGTGCTTTTGAGTTGATTATTTTTTCAGAAGATTAATAGACAAATGCCTCACGTCCACCAGTTTATTTCATAATTTTTGGAGTATCAGAAGTATGGTTGCTGTTCAGATCATTACAGACTGTTCTGTTTCTGACAGATTCTGTTTTCATTGCATAGTAAATTGTAGAAATGGTATGGTAAAGTAGGAATTGTGTGAGAACAATTATGAACCTTGTCTTTGACAGTACAAAAGTTAATGGTTTACTCTTTATCATACTAACCTATCTCACGAAGTTCCGTTAAGTTTTGTGTGATTGAAGTTTTCAAGCTTTGAGTGAGATATCGATATGAGGAGAATAAGGAGTGTAAATACCCTAATATTGGGGATGCCCAAGTCACCCCAAGGTAATATTCAAGGAAGACTCAAGCGCCTAAGCTTGGCAATGCCCCGGAAGGCATCCCCTCTTTCGTCTTCAAAACTATCGGTATACCTTACTCGGAGCTATATTTTTATTCGTCACATGATATGTGTTTTGCTTGGAGCGTATTTTCAATTTTACTTGCTGTTTGAATAAAATCATTGGATCTGAAATCTTGAATGAAAAATAATCCTCCCATGGCTAGTTAATTATTTGACTACTCAGTGTTCTTCAGTTATATCTTTTTGGAGTAGTTTGTCATTTACTCACGTGCTTCACATATATCCTATCAGTAAATGGTTGAATGAATTGAATATCATAATTCTGAATTTATATATGTTTCATATGCTTATACCATGGGGAGTAATGACTTCACACAGAATAAGTATAGGTAGTAAACTTATTGAAAGTTAGCAAATGCAGAATTGGTCACTTGAATAATTCATGAAAGAATATTGAAGGAAGAGAGATTTCACATATAAATATACTATCTTGGACATCTTTTGTAATTGTGAGCACTCATTAAAATATGACATGCTAAAAGGTTGATGTTGGACAAGGAAGACAACTTAATGGGTTATGTTTTCCTATATCTGAAATGTTATATTGTCTTGGATCATCCAACATGTTTGGCTTGCCTTTCCCTCTCATGCTAGCCAAATTCTTTGCACCAAGTAGGAATACTACTTGTGCTTCCAAACATCCCTTAAACCAGTTTTGCCATGAGAGTCCACCATACCTACCTAAGGATTGAGTAAGATCCTTCAAGTATGTTGTCATCGGTGCATGCAATAAAAAATTGCTCTCTAAATATGTATGATCTATTAGTGCGAAGAAAATAAGCTTTATACGAACTTGTGACAGGGAAGAAATAAAAGCGATGGACTGCATAATAAAGGTCTTTATCACAAGAGGCAATATAAAGTGACGTTCTTTTGCATTAAGATTTTGCATCCAGCCATAAAAGCGCATGACAACCTCTGCTTCCCTCTGTGAAGGGCCTATCTTTTACTTTTACCTTCAATTCTTATACAAGAGTCATGGTGATTTTCACCTTTCCTTTTTACACTTTTTCCTTTGGCAAGCACTTTGTGTTGGAGCGATCCGGATATATATATCTCCTTGGATGTAGGTTTTCATAAAGTATTATTCTTGACATTACCCTTCAGGTAAAAGGTTGGGAGGCGAAACTATAAGCCCCTATCTTTCTCTGTGTCCGATTAAAACTTTGAACCCATAAATATCACGTGAGTGTTAGCAATTGTGAAAGATTAAATGATAGTTGAGTATGTGGAGTTTGCTAAATCAAAGCTCTAACATAGACCCTTCCTGAAAATAAGATGAATTGCAATTCTTTGTTGACTGAAAATATAGTTTGTTAGTTTCAAGAAAGTTTATGATCCATACTTTAACATGTGAATAGCTTGTTACTTGATCATGAGAAGTTTTATGGGATGAGCTACTGTTATGACATATAATGATACTAGAAAAGGTGATTGAAATTAATATTGATCAAACTTGTGCTCCTGCTAGCATTCACACTTCATAAATTATTTCTTTTATCATTTACCTACTCGAGGACGAGCAGGAATTAAGCTTGGGGATGCTGATACGTCTCCAACGTATCTATAATTTATGAAATATTCATGCTATTATATTATCCATCTTAGATGTTTTATATGCATTTATATGCTATTTTATATGATTTTTGGGGCTACCGTATTAACCTAGAGCACAGTGCCAGTTTCTGTTTTTTCCTTGTTTTTGAGTATCGCAGAAAAGGAATACCAAACGGAGCCCAATTGACGTGCGAATTTTTTATGATTTTTTATGGACCAAAAGAAGCCCCCGGAGTAAAAGAGTTGGGCCAGAAGAGTCCCGTGCTGTCCACGAGGGTGGGGGGCGCGCCCACCCCTCTGGGCATGGGCTCCTATCTCGTGGACGACTCGGAGACCCCCCTGACGTGAGACCTGTGCCAAAAATTCCTATAAATACAGAAACCTCCAGAAAATAACCTAGATCAGAAGTGCCGCCGCCCCAAGCCTCTGTAGCCACGAGAAATCAATTTAGGCCCTCTCTGGCACCCTGCCGGAGGGGGCCATCATCACCGGAGGCCATGGAGGAGGATCCCGGAGGGGCCATCATCGCCATGAACGCCAAGGACCAGAGGGAGAACCTCTCCCCATCTAGGGGGAAGGCCATGGAGGAGGAAGCACAAGGAGGAGAACCTCTCCTCCTCTATCTCGGTGGCGCCAGAGTGCCATCGGGAGGGGAATCATCGCCGCGGTGATCGCCTTCATCAACATCACCATCATCATCACCATCCTCATCTCTTTTACGCGGTCCACTCTCCCGCACCCTGCTGTAATCCCTACTTGAACATGGTGCTTTATGCAACATATTATGATCCAATGATGTGTTGCCATCCTATGATGTTTTGAGTAGATATCCTTTTTCTTTGGGTTGATTGGTGATCTAGATTGATATGAGTTGTATGTTTTATTTGGGTGCTATCCTATTGTGCCCTCCGTGTGGCGCAAGCGTGAGGGATTCCCGCTGTAGGGTGTTGCAATAAGTTTATTATTCGCTTATAGTGGGTTGCTTGAGTGACAGAAGCATAAACCCGAGTAAGGGGGTTGTTGCGTATGGGATAAAGGGGACCTAATGCTTTAATGCTATGGTTGGGTTTTACCTTAATGATCTCTAGTAGCTGCGGATGCTTGCTATAGTTCCAATCATAAGTGCATATGATCCAAGAAGAGAAAGTATGTTAGCTTATGCCTCTCCCTCATATGAAATTGCAATTGTGATTACCGGTCTTGTTAACAATTGCCTAGGATATTTCCGCACACCGACCCATCATTATTCCACACTCGCTATTTATAATATTTAGTAATATATTCTAACTTTATGATAACAGCACCTACTTTTATATTTTAGCTCTCCGATATCATGCAAAGTTATCCTCTTCATATCCACAACGTAGTTTTATTTCTCGTTTCTAGTTGGAAGCAAACGTTCAGTGTACGTAGAGTCGTATCAGTGGCAGATAGGACTTGAGAGAATATTGATCTTACCTTTAGCTCCTTGTGGGTTCGACACTCCATACTTATCACTTCCACCTTTGGGAATTGCTACGATGATTCGCTGCACTTGGGGATTATCACGTCCCTAGTAGTGTTTGGTCCCGGTTCGTGTCTGGAACAGGGACCAAAGGGGTCAGACGAACCGGGATCAATGGCCCCGAGGCCCGGCCGGCGCCCTGGCCTCACGAACCAGAACTAATGCACCCATTGGTCCCGGTTCGTAGGAGAACCGGGATTAATGCCCTTTTCTGGCGTGAACCAAAGCCCTGTTTTCTACTAGTGCGATGAGCATTCAACAGTCAGAGCTCCCCAATGGGTAGCCAAAGGTGGCAGCGTGCCTCCGTGCGGTCATGCCCATGTGTTCGCACACGAACACGTCACCGTTTACCTCCAACACTGAGGGTGATGCACCGCAGCTCACGTCGAAGGAGACACGTCCGGAAGCGCGGTACGCAAGCAAGCCAATGGGTGCTTTTCTAGACCCGAAACCCCACACGCATGGGAGGGACCTGGTCAGGGCACACGACGGCTATGGGCTGCCCTAGGATGGAGGACGACGATGCCCCCTCTACGGTGATCAAGCTCGAGTCTGACAACAAGAGCGAGGATGACGACAAGAGTGAGGAGACGACGCGAGTGAGGATTTTAATACCTCTATGGAGGAGATCATGGCGCTTTGGAGCGCCGTTGTCACACACCCGAAGATGACAATGATGAGTAGTATGTGCGTCGGAGTACTATTTTTAATGTTTGAATGGTTGGTTGTTTAAATTGTTGCATGTTGAAAACTATGAATGTTCGGGAGTCATGTATTGAAGTGTCTAATCTGATCAAGTGGTTTGCATGCTTGTTCGAGATGGATCTTTTTTGGTACCCCAAAAATCACATTTTGATGCACCAAATTTTATTCGCAACATCTCTTGTGCCCTGAAATAGGACATCTATTAGATATGCTCTAAACATCAATTCTACAATTATTTGGGATGAAGTGGATGATCAATACGATGATCATGCATGCTTTGAACATGGTAAATGTTTGGCAACGGAGCACCGGATGAACTTTGCGCTGGTCGCGTCCACGCGCGCTCCGCCCCAGCCATCCACCAAGCGACACGTAAGATGCAGGCCATCCAAATCGCTGTTTTTTTTCAACCTCCCACGGATCCCACCCCATCCCCGTCTCCCAGCTCTGCGGATCTCGCCTCATCCTCGTATCCTGCGTCTGTCATTGCAGCACGCAGCGTCGACGCCCGCATCTCCTGCCTCCATCGCTGCAGCGCGTGAGTACCCCACCTCTTGACCGATTGACCCATTTCACCGAAACAAGGGGACCTTAAAATCATGTCCATAGTCAAGCTCCCATATGTCCACTATGTAACCGTAATATGTGTCCTTTCCCCTCTTGGTTGCTGCATCAAAGCGGACACCACTATTTTCGTTGGTGCTCTCTTGATCTTGGGCGATCGTGTAAAATGTATTCCCATTTATCTCGTACCCTTTGTAAGTTAATGCAGTCGAAGATGGTCCCATAGCCAATGAGTACAGCTCATCTGCAACAGTGTTGTCACCCATGAGATGTGTTTGCAACCAACTGCGGAAAGTCCTGATGTGTTCACACATAATCCAGTCGTCACACTGCTTCGGGTGTTTGGAGCGCAGAATATTCTTCTGTTCATTGACATACAGGGTCACCAAGGTAGAATTCTATAGAACTGTGTAGTGTGCTTGAGACCAAGAATGCGAGTCCCTACATATTACTGAGTCTGCTCCTAGCGTGCCTTTTCAAGTCAGTCTCCCCTCATACCGCGATTGAGGGAGACCAATCTTCTTAAGGTCGGAAATGAAGTCAACACAAAACCCAATGACCTACTCTATTTGATGGCCCGTGGAGATGCTTCCTTCTGGCCTAGTGATACGTCTCCGTCGTATCTATAATTTTTTATTTTTCCATGCCAATATTCTACAATTGTCATATACTTTTGGCAACTTTTTATACTATTTTTGGGACTAACATATTGATCCAGTGCCCAATGCCAGTTCCTGTTTATTGCATGTTTTTTGTTTCACAGAAAATCCATATCAAACGGAGGCCAAACGGGATAAAAACTTACGGGGATTTTTTGGAATATATGTGATTTTTGGGAAAAAGAATCAACGCGAGACGATGCTCGAGGGGGCCACATGGTCGGGAGGCGCGCCCTGGTCCTTGTGGACACCCCGTAAGGTGGTTGGATCCCTTCTTCGGCCGCAAGAAAGGTAATATTCGGATAAAAATCATGTTAAAATTTCAGCCAAATCGGAGTTACGGATCTCCGTCAATTTAACAAATGGTGAAAGGCCAGAATCTGGGAGCGCAGAAACAGAAGGAAACAGAGAGAGAGAGAGAGAGATCCAATCACGGAGGGGCTCTCACCCCACCGCCGCCATGGAAGCCATGGACTAGAGGGGAAAACCCTTCTCCCATCTTGGGGGAAGCTCGAGGAAGAAGAAGAAGGTGGGGGGCTCTCTCCCCCTCTCCCCCGGTGGCGCCCGAACGCCGCTGGGGCAATCATCGTGTGACTGCGATCTACACCAACACCTCCGTCATCTTCCCCAAAATCTTCATCACCTTCCCCCATCTATATTCAGCGGTCCACTCTCCCGCAACCCGCTGTACCCTCTACTTGAACATGGTGCTTTATGCTTCATATTATTATCCAATCATGTGTTGCCATCCTATGATGTGTGAGTAGATTTGTGTTGTCCTATCGGTGATTGGTGAATTCCTATGATTGGTTTGAGTTGCATGTTTATTTATTGGTGCTGTCCTATGGCGCTCTCCGTGTCGTGCAAGCGTGAGGGATCCCCGCTGTAGGGTTTGCAATATGTTCATGATTTGCTTTTGGTGGGTGGCGTGAGTGACAGATGCACAGACCCGAGTGAGTAGGTTGTTTGTGTATGGGATTAAAGAGGACTTGATACTTTAATTGTATGGTTGGGTTTTACATTAATGATCTTTAGTAGTTTCGGATGCTTGCTAGAGTTCCAATCATAAGTGCATATGATCCAAGAAGAGAAAGTATGTTAGCTTATGCCTCTCCCTCATAAAAAATTGCAATAATGATTACCGGTCTAGTAACGTAGTCAATTGCTTAGGGACAATTCCGTAACTCCTACCACCACTTTTCCACACTTGCTATACTAACTTAATTTTTAATTTCTCTAAACAGCCCCTAGTTTTTATTTACGTGCTCTTTATTATTTTGCAAACCTATCCTACAACACCTACAAAGTACTTCTAGATTCATACTTGTTCTAGGTAAAGTGAAAGTTAAGCGTGCGTAGAGTTGTATCGGTGTTCGATAGAACTTGAGGGAATATTTGTTCTACCTTTAGCTCCTCGTTGGGTTCGACGCTATTATTTCTCGAGAAAGGCTACAACTGATCCCCTATACTTGTGGGTTATCAAGACCTTTTTCTGGCGCCGTTGCCGGGGAGCAATAGCGTGGGGTGAATATTCTCGGGTGTGCTTGTTTTCTTTATCACTAAGTAGATTTTATTTTCTGTTCTAAGTTGTTCTCTATCTTTAGTATGGATACGGAACACGAAATACCAAAAAATTAGGTTTACTTGCTACTCATGGAGATGGGGAACCTCCTAAAACCCTCGATGCTCATTATGTGAAAGATATTATGCAGTTCTTTAATAATCCTGAGAAAACCCCATTCAATTATGTAATGGGAGACACGTTGGATAAACGTGAATACTTTAGGGATTATTGCTTGAATAAAAAAGGGAAACTATTATGGGATCAAATTCATATGTTGCACTGGTATGCTCAGCAAGTATGCTTGAGATATGATTATACTTGTTGCTCTAGGATGAAGGCTCCACACCTTCCCTTTTCATGCAAATTTAACGACAATGAAACCTTAGCTTAATATGCTAATTGTATATATGATTACTATGATGAGGAACGAATTGAAGAATTCGTTGCTTTTAAGGGTGCTTATGAAATTGAATCTTTGTTTGAAAAGTATGAAGCTTTTGATGATGACGTTTATAGGCCTGAAAATTTTCCATACTTAAATATTGCTATGAGAATTATGAATACAATGCCGATATTGATCCATTTATTAATATAGTCTCCGCCATCCAAGGAGAGACTAATATTTTGCAGGAATCTATGGAAGAAGAAATTGATGACACTGTGAGCTCATTAGATGAAAAACATGATGAGGAGAGCGAAGAACAAATGGAGGAAGAGAGGATTGATCACCCATGCCCACATTCTAATGAGAGTAACTCTTCAACTCATACATTGTTTAATTTCCCTTCGTGCTTACCGAAGGATGATTGCTATGATCCCTTGAATTCATTGGAAATATCCCTTTTTGATGAACTTGATGCTTGCTATGCTTGTGGCCATGATGCCAATATGAATTATGCTTATGGAGATGAACTTGCTATAGTTCCTTGTGTTAAGAATGAAATTGTTGCTATCACACCCACACATGATAGTCCTATTATCTTTTTGAATTCTCCCAACTACACTATATTGGAGAAGTTTGCGCTTATTAAGGATTATATTGATGGATTGCGTTCTACTATTGCACATGATGATTTTGATAAATATAATATGCATGTGCTTGCTGCTCCTACTTGCAATTATTATGAGAGAGGAACTACGTCTCCGCCTCTCTATGTTTCCAATATGATAAAATTGCAAGAAACTGTTTATACTATGCATTGGCCTTTTACCTTGTGTGCATGAATTGTTCTTTTATGACATGTCGATGCATTGGAAGAGAGTTAGACTTCGTCATTACATGATATATGTTACTTTGTGCTCACTACTAAACTACAAATGATTGTTAATTAAAATTGTCTTTGATATACCTTGGGATCTGGGTGGATCCATTACTTGAGCACTATATGCATAGCTTAATGGCTTTAAAGGAAGCGCTGCCAGGGAGACAACCCGGAAGTTTTAGAGAGTCATTTATTTCTGTTGAGTGCTTTTATAAAGTTTAAACACAAAAAAATAAAGTGGGGAACCTAAAACTTTTTCAAAAAGAAAGGTGAAAGTAAGAAAGATAAGCACCGTTGAGGTGGGGGAGCTCCTTCAACTTTGTTCATGCCAATGGAAACTTTGCAAACCTTGATTACAGAAACTTTTCAACAAAAATAATTATGCCCTTGTATAAATCCATTGTATTATAAAAATAATGAGCCAAGATTTGCCTTTAGGATGATTAGATTGCTTGTTTGGTTTGTGCAGTGCAAAAACAGAAACTTTGGCTATAGCGCGAGAATTTTCATTTTTTACTGGAACGTCGAATGTTTCTGAAACTTTTTGCAAAGTACTTCTAGAGAAATTGTTTATTTTGTCCTAATGTTTCAGAATTTTTGGAGTTATATAAGTATGATAGATGTTCAGATTATTATAGACTGTCCTGTTTAAGACATATTCTGTTTTTGATGCATTGTTTTGCTCGTTTTGAATGCAAATAAAATATGAATAGGTTTGCAACAGTACTTAAAGTGGTAGTTTGCTTTATTATACTAACGGATCTCGCGAGGGTTTTGTTAAGTTTTGTATGATTGAAGTTTTCATGTTTTCGGTGAGATCGTGATGGATGAAGCAATAAGGAGTGGCAAGAACCTAAGCTTGGGGATGCCCGAGGCACCCCAAGTTAATATTCAAAGACTCCCAAGCAACAAAGCTTGGGGATGCCCTGTAAGGCATCCCCTCTTTCTTCTAACGATCATCGGTAGTTTTACTTAGAGCTATATTTTTATTCGTCACATGATATGCGTAAATCTTGCAGCGTCGTGTGATTTTTCTTTTTCTTTTAATAAATGCACCATGCTGGTATGAGATAGTCCTTGGTTGATTTATAGAATGCTTGTTGCACTCCACTTATATCTTTTGAGTATGGCTTTATAGAATGCTTCATGTGCATCACTTATATCATTTGAAGTTTGGATTGCCTGTTTCTCTACACATAGAAAACCGCCATTTGTAGAATGCTCTTCTGCTTCACTTATATTTGTTAGAGCGTGGGCATATCTTTTGTAGAAAGAATTAAACTCTCTTGCTTCACTTATATCTAATTAGAGAGTTGACAGGAATTGGTCTTTCACATGGTTAGTCATAAAATCCTACATAAAACTTGTAGATCACTGAATATGATATGTTTGGTTCCTTGCAGTAGTTTTGCGATATAAAGATGCTGATGTTAGAGTCATGCTAGTGGGTAATTGTGGATTGTAGAAATACTTGTGTTGAAGTTTGTGATTCCCGTAGCATGCACGTATGGTGAAACATTATGTAACGAAGTTGGAGCATGAGGTATTTATTGATTGTCTTCCTTATGAGTGGCGGTCGGGGACGAACGATGATCTTTTCCTACCAATCTATCCCCCTAGGAGCATGCGCATAGTACTTTGTTTTGATGACTAATAGATTTTTGCAATAAGTATGTGAGTTCTTTATGACTAATGTTGAGTCCATGGATTATACGCACTCTCACCCTTCCACCATTGCTAGCCTCTCTAGTACCGCGCAACTTTTGCCAGTACCATACACCCACTACCTTCCTCAAAACAGCCACCATATACCTTCCTCAAAACAGCCACCATACCTACCTATCATGGCATTTACATAGCCATTCCGAGATATATTGCGATGCAACTTTCCACCGTTCCGTTTATTATGACACACATCATCATTGTCATATTGCTTTGCATGATCATGTAGTTGACATTGTTGGAAATATGCCCTAGAGGCAATAATAAAATAGTTATTACTATATTTCCTTGTTAATGATAATTGTCTATTGGTCATGCTATAATTGTATTAACCGGCAACCATAATACATGTGTGAATACATAGATCGCAACATGTACCTAGTGAGCCTCTAGTTGACTAGCTCGTTGATCAATAGATGGTTATGATTTCCTAACCATGGACATTGGATGTCGTTCATAATGGGATCACATCATTAGGGGAATGATGTGATGGATAAGACTCAATCCTAAGCATAGCACAAGATCGTGTAGTTCGTTCGCTAGAGCTTTTCTAATGTCAAGTATCATTTCCTTAGACCATGAGATTGTGCAACTCCCGGATACCGTAGGAATGCTTTGGGTGTATCAAACGTCACAACGTAACTGGGTGGCTATAAAGGTGCACTATAGGTATCTCCGAAAGTGTCTATTGGGTTGGCACGAATCGAGACTGGGATTTGTCACTCCGTATGACGGAGAGATATCTCTGGGCCCACTGGGTAATGCTTCATCATAATGAGCTCAATGTGACTTAGGAGTTAGCCACGGGATCATGCGTTACGGAACGAGTGAAGAGACTTGCTGGTAACAAGATTGAACGAGGTATGAGGATACCGACGATTGAATCTCGGGCAAGTAACATACCGATGGACAAAGGGAATTGTATACGGGGTTGATTGAATCCTCGACATCGTGGTTCATCTGATGATATCATCGTGGAACATGTGGGAGCCAACATGGGTATCCTGATCCCGCTGTTGGTTATTGGCCGAAGAGATGTCCCGGTCATGTCTGCATGGTTCCCGAACCCGTAGGGTCTACACACTTAAGGTTCAGTGACGCTAGAGTTGTTATGGGAAATTTTATGTGGTTATCGAAGGTTCTTCAGAGTCCCGGATGAGATCCCGGACATCACGAGGAGTTCCAGAATGGTCCGGAGGTGAAGAATTATATATGGGAAGTCCTGTTTCAGTCGCCGGAATAATTTCGGGGTTATCGGTATTGTACCGGGACCACCGGAAAGTGTCCGGGGGTCCACCGGGTGGGGCCGCCTACCCTGGTGCGCCAAGTGGGCTGAGAAATGGAGGGAACCAGACCCTGGTGGGCTGGTGCGCCACCCCGAAGGGCCCTAGGCGCCTAGGGTTAGAAACCCTAGGGGGTGGGGGCGCCTCCCACCTGACTTGGGGGGGCAAGTCCCCCCCCCCTTGGCCGCCCTCCCCCTATATGGGATCTAAGGGGGCAGGCCCCTTCCCCCTTCACCCTATAAATAGAGGGGGGTGGGAGGGCAGCAGCCCTCCCCCACCCCAACACCTCCTTCTCCTCCGTAGTGCTTGGCGAAGCCCTGTCGGAGAACTGCAAGCTCCACCACCACGCCGTCGTGCTGCCGGAGCTCCCCCTCACCTTCTCCTCTCCCCTTGCTGGACCAAGAAGGAGGAGACGTCCCCGGGATATACATGTGTTGAACGCGGAGGCGCCGTCCCTTCGGCGCTAGATCGGATCTTCCGCGATTTGAATCGCCGCGAGTACGACTCCATCATCCGCGTTCCTTGTAACGCTTCTGCTTAGCGATCTTCAAGGGTATGAAGATGCACTCCCTCTCTCTCTTTGCTAGTATCTCCTAGATTGATCTTGGTGACACGTAGGAAAATTTTGAATTATTACTACGTTCCCTAACAGTGGCATCGTGAGCTAGGTCTATGCGTAGATTCTATGCACGAGTCGAACACAAAGTAGTTGTGGGGGATGATTTGTTCAATTTGCTTACCGTTAATAGTCTTACCTTGATTTGGTGGCATTGTAGGATGAAGCGGCCCGGACCGACCTTACACGTACGCTTACGTGAGACTGGTTCCACCGACTGACATGCTCTTGATGCATAAGGTGGCTAGCGGATGTCTGTCTCTCCCACTTTATTTGGATTGGATTCGATGAAAAGGGTCATTATGAAGGGTAAATAGCAATTGGCATATCACCATTGTGGATTTTGCGTAGGTAAGAAACGTTCTTGCTAGAAACCCATAGCAGCCACGTAAAACATGCAACAACAATTAGAGGACGTCTAACTTGTTTTTGCAGGGTATGATGAATGATATATGTGATGTGATATGCCCAAAAGGACGTGATGAATGATATATGTGATGTATGAGATTGATCATGTTCTTGTAATAGGAATCACGACTTGTATGTCGATGAGTATGACAACCGGCAGGAGCCATAGGAGTTGTCTTAATTTATTGTATGACCTGGGTGTCATTGAAAACGCCATGTAATTACTTTACTTTATGGCTAACCGTTAGCGATAGTAGTAGAAGAAATAGTTGGCGAGACAACTTCATGAAGAAACGATGATGGAGATCATGGTGTCATGCCGGTGACGAAGGTGATCATGCCGCGCCTCGAAGGTGGAGATCAAAGGCGCAAGATGATATTGGCCATATCATGTCACTTTATGATTTGCATGTGGTGTTTGTCATGTTTACATCTTATTTTCTTAGAATTACGATAGCGTAAATAAGCTGATCCCTTACTAAAATATCAAGAGATGTGTTCCCCCTAACTGTGCACCGTTGCTTAGGTTCGTTGTTTCGAAGCACCACGTGATGATCGGGTGTGATAGATTCTAAAGTTCGAATACAACGGGTGTAAGCCAGATTTACACATGCAAAACACTTAGGTTGACATGATGAGTCTAGCATGTACGGACATGGCCTCGGAAGACCGAAAGGTCAAACATGAGTTGTATAGTAGATACGATCAACATGGAGATGTTCACCGTTGATGACTAGTCCTTCTCACGTGATGATCAGACACGGCCTAGTCGATTCGGATCATGTAACACTTGGATGACTAGAGGGATGTCTATCTGAGTGGGAGTTCATTCAATAATATGATTAGATTAACTTAATTGTCATGAACTTAGTCTAAAGTATCTTTACAATATGTCTTGTAGATCAAATGGCCCATGCTAATGTTTCCCTCAACTTCAACGCGTTCCTAGAGAAAACCAAGCTGAAAGACGATGGTAGCAAGTATACGGACTGGGTCCGTAACCTGAGGATCATCCTCTCATAGCTACCAAGAAAGCATATGTCCTTGAAGCACTGCTAGGTGAAGCACCCATTTTCCTAGCAACTCAAGACGTTATGAACGCCTGGCAGTCGCGTAGTGATGATTACTCTCTGGTTCAGTGCGGCATGCTTTACAGCTTAGAACCGGGGCTCCAAAAGCGTTTTGAGCAGCACGGAGCATACGAGATGTTCTAAGAGCTGAAAATGGTTTTCCAGGCTCATGCCCGGGTCGAGAGATATGAAGTCTCCGACAAGTTATACAATTGTAAGATGGAGGAAAACAGTTCTGTCAGCGAGCATATACTCAAAATGTCTGGGTTGCACAACCGTTTGTCTCAGCTGGGAGTTAATCTTCCAGATGACTCAGTCATTGACGTGATCCTCCCACTAGTGCAGAACCGGGCTATAGCACCGGTTCGTAAGGCCGTTTAGTGTCGGTTCTGTAACCGGCACTAAAGGGTGGGGACTAAGGGTCCACCCTTTAGTACCGGTTCTATACGAAACTGCCGCTAAAGGGCCTCCACGTGGCACGAGCCAGCGCCGGGGGCAGGGAGCCTTTTAGTAGCGGTTGGTAACACCAACCGGTGCTAAAAGGTTTGGGGGGTTTTGGGTTCAGGATTTCTTTTTCCTTTAATTTTGTGTTTTCCATTTAATTCTTTTTCGTTTGCTGGTATTTTACGATACTACATATTGTACATGTTATGCATATATATATAAATAGAATTTCTCGTAGAACGGATCATATATGTCTCGCACCACCATTCACACATACACATGTACGTATATATATACATTTTGGTATATACAATTTCTCCTACATGGAGGCATTACTGCGGTAGCGGGTAATGGAATTCTCTTGTGGGATCTATGACCTGGTCGAGCAAAAATCCCGCTATTTCCTCTGCAATTGCTCATACGCGATCCATGCTAGGAGCTTCTCCCGCACCTCATTGAACTGTTAAGAAGGAGATCAATATGCATGTATTAATTGTGTGACTAGATATCGATAATGATGTAAACATTGTGTGTAGTGTTCTGGCAAATGTACCCATAGCTGTCTAGCAGATGTGCTCCTTTCGGACGTCATCATGCGAATGTTCTCGCAAACGTAGTATGCACATAAGACTGTCCCCGGCTCCTGCTTCATGGCCTGTACGAGAATAGAGTTCAATCAGATAATAATTAATCAAGCATGATAATTAATGGTATTGAAACAATAATTAAAGAGATTGGTAGCTAGCTAGTACTACTTAATTAATTACCGTGGGTCGATACCAATACAGATTTTCTCTGAACGGACCTGGAACCCCTTTGATGAACTTTTGCCAAGCCCTGTCTGCCGGCAAAGAAAATGAATAAAGGAGTTATTAATTTGTTGATATCAAGAAATCTAGTTCAATAATGATTGAAATTACCTGTTGATTATCCCCTTCACGATTGAGTACTCTTTAGGTTTTTTAAGCAGTGAGTCCAGTACTTCAACTTTCCTTCTTCAACTTGAATGTCTAACAAGATCTAGTGGTACCTGCATGCGCATAAGTTTGCATGTATAAATTAAGCGGGCATGTGCATAACACTCATCAACTAACCCTAAACCATGTACACTTATTAACATCTAGCTAGTAAGCAAAAACAGAATGTGTAGTACAAGACAGTGTGACTCACTTGAAGTTGTAAGGAAGTAGTATATCAGCATTGGTATTGAGGCGCTTCAAGAACTCTAGCATGTTTCTCTCTACTTCTTATTTATAATATTCATATGACCATGCCTCTTCATTAATGGTATTTGGGTCAATGAACCCAATGCCATAGCGTCCAACTTGTCTCATTTCGGACATCTTCATCCTGCATAATACCACAGAAAAGAATATAGTGAGGATAAC
Organism: Triticum aestivum; assembly: GCF_018294505.1. Lineage (NCBI taxonomy): Eukaryota > Viridiplantae > Streptophyta > Magnoliopsida > Poales > Poaceae > Triticum > Triticum aestivum. Next base: position 625,934,746 of record NC_057814.1, on the reverse strand, counting down.
TACAGGTAATGATCAATGAGAGCACTACAGCTAGCTTGAGACTTAAATTACAGAAAGAAATCACTTACAGACAATAGCAACTGGCGATAGATTTGTCGAGTGCATCATGATTGAATAATTGAAACAGTTCTGTATACTCAATAGACAGAGCTGTCTCATGGAAGTAATACTCTTCCTTGACTTTCACCATGAGGGACTCTCGATTGTGGGTCTTGCAAATTTCCATGTACCATTGATGCAATTCATACATTCTTGTTGGGAGGTTCTTGACCTCCTCGGGCTTGACCAAAGGTTCGCCGTGGACATATTTCCGGTTTATGTCCTCCTCTCTAAGAGGAGACATGGGCTCGATCTCTAGGAGTTTTCCAACAGTGATACTGAGCTCTTCAGCATGCCTTCTATGCTCGTCGGTTATTACCTGCTGACCGGCGCCGGTACTCTCATGTGTTGGTACAACAATGGGGGGATCGATTGCGCCGCCTGTTCTCCTAGCTGGGGAACGGTTTTCCCGCATTTTTTGCCAGATGCTTGGCTCGAGCTTGAGCTCAACTCCTTCTGTAGTCGTGCTCAATGTGCCTTCCTAATTTGGCACTCATAGTCTGAGTCAACAGGCTTGGGAGCTAGTGGTTTAGCCATACGAATAAAGTGGTCAATCTTATCCTCAGGCACTTTCTCCCTTGGCAGCGGTGGCAGTTTTGGTCCAAAATGGGCGTCCAATTGGGCCTTCACTATGGCTTTGTTTTGCTCCTCGGTCATGTCGTAAGACCTCTGCAGAAGAGGCGCGAGGCTTGGACCATATTGAAATCGCTTGCCTCCGCCTATACCTCCTGTACTACCTTGACTTGTACCGCTACACACCATAGCTATGGCGGCTCTCTTCCGCGATTGCTGAGGCAGCGGAGACGGCTGACGTGGCTGAGTTGGAGCAGGAGGACTGGGCTGATGAGGTGTCGGACTTGGAGGAGGAGGAGTGGTCTGACGCCGTGTCGTACTTAGAGGAGGAGGAGTGGCCTGGCGCGTTGGCGGACTTGAAGGAGCGGGACTCTGCTGAGGCGGTATAGGCTGATGACTTGGAGGAGCGGGAGTCTGCTGACGCGGTGGCGGACTTCGAGGAGGAGTCGGCTGACGCGGTGTCGGTGGCCTTGCAGGAAAGATGATGCAATCCTTTCTCCATAGGATGATACGATTTATGGCCTCTCCTAGTGTGTGCTCCTCGTCACCTCTAGGAATGTCAAGCTCTAGCCCCGAATATTGGTCCACCACCTCATCAACCACGACACGAGCATAGCCGACTGGAATCGGGTCGCAATGGAAGGTTGCTTCGGGGGAATTTGTATAAGCAACGGCGTCCGCCACCTTCATGGATATGTTCTTCATTTTGAAGTGTAGCTCACAGTTAGTGTTCTCCATGATGTCATCCACATTGTATCTATCCAGCAGTTGTGCCTCGCCCGGGGCGGAACCGACGCTGCTTCTCGGCATGGATAGGACAGTGCTATCCAATGATGGATCATCCGCTAGCTACTGCTGCTGCTGAGACCCCCTTTCCTGGCTAACTGAGTCGATTTGCTGCTGCTGCTGCCGCTGGAATTGGAGTGCGAACTCTGCATGCTTTCATTCTAGGCCTTTAAGGCGTTCTGCTTCCTGCATCCTCTGCTCCTCCAGCTTCCTCTTCTTCACCTCCTCCATCTTCCTTCTTGCACGGCTTCTGTAGTCGGCGTTCCAGTCCGCAAACCCCTCATACCACGGAACAACGCCTTTGCCTCGTGTTCTTCCTGGGTGTTCAGGATTTCCCAGGCCGCGCGTAAGCTCGTCGTTCTCTCTGTTGGGCGTGAACACCCCCGTTCGAGTCTCTTCTATTGTAACAAGTATCTTATGTTCGACTCCTTTAAGACATGCCCTCTTTGAAACCTTGCCTGTCTTCGGGTCTAACGCCCCCCATGTGCATAGAACCAAGTCCTGACCCTGGGGGGCCAGCTCTTAGTAACTGGAGTGACCTCTGCATCCAGCATCTCTTGCTCAGACTTATCCCACTTAGGCATTGCCACCGCGTAGCCACGTGGCCCCAGCTTATGGAACTGCTCCTTTTTGACGCATAGGCCTTGTTTACTCTTGACCGTTCCTTAGATAATTCTGATTCCTTGAATTTCACGAAATCGGGCCAGTGCTCTCTTTGCTTCTCCAGTGTTCCCTTGAATTCTGGAGTCTTCTTTCCTCCTTCGACGTACTTGGCCCATATAGTTTTCTTGTGGTTATTGAATGCAACTGCCATCTTCCTAAGAGCAGCGGCCTTCACTTTCCGCACATCTGCATCTGTGAAATGATCTGGTAGGGTGAAATATTCCATGAGAGATTCCCAAAGCAGATCTTTTGCTCTGTCGTCTACCCAAGTAAGATGTGGACGTTCCTTTGCTGGCCTTTTCCATTCTTGCATGGAGATCGGGAGTTGGTCCTTCACAAGAACTCCGCACTGACGAACGAACTTGTTCGCATTCTTCTTAGGAAAGATTGGGTCGCCATTAGTTTTGATGGCATCGATGTTGTACTTTACGCCCTACTTAAACGTTTTGCTCGTGCCTCGCACTGTCCTACTGCCTGTAGAAGATTTGCTCGATCCGGAGGGCTGAAAGAAGAAAGATCGATTGGTTAATATATCTTCAAATTATTTAAAACATGTGATGATCACCAGATGCCTACTTATATAAATATACCTCGCCAGTCTCTGTTATTTCAAGATCAACATTTTCTTCGTCACCATAATCATAGTTCTGGACTTCATCCATTCGGTCGTCACGATCGAATATCATATCACCCTCCTCGGTATTGTTCAGATATTGGGAGCCGTTATCTTCTTCATTCTGATCATCTGGCCGGCCAGGGGAGCGTATGATCTCGAACAGGGCCTCTTCTCCTTCTCTGCCGGTATTGTCCGTCATAGCTTTTATTTAACTAATCCAGAAGAAATATAAAACAATTTAGTATTCAAGTTACAATGCATCCATGCAATTAATAAGGAAAAACTGAATCATAGTACATAATATGCATCATCCAATATAATCTCGAATACATCGTCTCGAATATTATCGAATAATATATATATAATCTCGAATACATCGTATTGAATAATATATATAATCTCGGATACATCGTCTCGAATATTATATATCGAATACATCACTAGCTAGCTAGCTAGCTAATAAAGATCGAATACTACAGAATAATCTAGTTTACTCGCGGTTCCTGAGGCGCGGGCGGTGGACACCCAAAGAGAAGGAACCATCACAGGATCAAAGCTCGGGTGAGATCCCCGAAGAATCTGCCAGGTATTGGAGAACCTGACGTCCATAGCAGCCTTCACTTGTAGAAAAAGGGCCTAATGTGAAACTCATTAGTCTCGGTTTGTAATTGAAACGGCAGTAATGTGACCATTAGTGCCAGTTCCAATGGCTAGGCGGGTGGCGCTCATTAGTACCGGTTCGTGGCGAACCTTTAGTACCGGTTCGTGCCACGAACCGGTACTAAAGAGGTGGTGGCCTTTAGTACGGGTTGGTGGCTCCAACCGGTACTAAAGACCCCCCCCCCCCCTTAGTACGGGTTCGTGCCACCAACCGGTACTAAAGGGGTGCGCTGCCACCCGCAGTGCACAATGTTTAGTCCCACCTCGCCAGTTGAAAGGAGCTCGCACCGGTTTATAAGCCCCGCCGCGGCTACCGTGTCAAGCTCCTCTCTAAGCAGGCCTTTGTGGGCCTATTGCAAGTCTTCTGCCCTGTGGGGCCTACTAGGCCGTACGGGCCTGCATCCTGGCCCAACTAGAGGTTGGTTTCTAGTCGTATGCAGGCCATGGCGGCCCAGTAGGTGGGCTGTTTTTGCTTTATTTCGAAGAAAAAAAATCCTTTAGTCCCGGTTGGTGTTACCAACCGGGACTAAAGGTCCCCCAGACCACGGCGCGCCTCGTGCCACGTGGTGGCCATTTAGTGGCGGTTCGTGTTGAACCAGTACTAAAGAGGGGGGGCCTTTAGTCCCCACACTTTCGTGCCGGTTGCAGAACCGACACTAAAGGGCCTTACGAACCGGTGCTAAAGCCCGGTTCTGCACTAGTGCATGTAGCGACGGACGTGCTCGTCCTCCTCCCTGACACGGCAACGTACCACCTCCGGCAGGGCCGGCTCCCTCCGCACCGAAAGTGGCCCACGCGAACGCCACCAAAGGAGCTCAGGGTCGAAGACGGGACCCGGGGCCGGGTTCCTTACCAAGCGGCGTGCCCCTGAAGGTAGCACCTCCCAGTGCCAGCCCGGCGGAGCCCAGTCCCGGACATGGGTCCTCTGAAGCAGGACGTCATCGCGAACGGGTCGACGGCGAGGATGCGGGTCGAGCATCGTCGAGAACAAATACTATATGCAAACGTAACATTTTTAAATGATTGGATTGTGATTTCTTATATACAAATTTGAAAAATGATATCGTTGCATATGTCAAAATTCTATATGCATCTAGAACATCAATCATCGTCTAACAATTTGACATTAATCTAATTCATCTAGCTAAAACTAACATTTCTATATAACTAACATTTCTATAAGATTTATAACATTTCTATAACTAAAAAACAGACAAATTTCTAACATTTCTATAAACATTTCTATTACTAAAAAACATAAAAATTACTAACATTTTTATAACTAACAATGTGTGTGTGTGTGTGTGTGTGTGTGTGTGGCCATGGCGGGGCAGGAGCTCACCGGCGAGGCGAGGCGACGGGGGCGGCGACGGGCGGCGACGGGCGGCGACGACGGGGGTGGCAACGGGGATGGAGACGGGCGGCGACGGGCCTGGGCGGCGACAGGGGCGGCGACGGGGACGGCGCGGCTACGGGCGGCGACGGGGACGGGGGCGTCAACGGGGGCGGCGACAGGGGGCGGCTACGGGGGCGTCGATGGGGGCGGCGACGGGGGGCGGCGGCGACTGGGCAGAGGAGAAGAAGAAGAGGAAGGGATGAAAACTGACGAAATTCGTAAGTGCTGCTTATATAGTTGGGGCCTTTAGTACCGGTTGGAGCCACCAACCGGTACTAAATGTCAAATTTGGCCAGCCCAAGCGGCGGGAAGCGACCCCCTTTATTACCGGGTCATGGCTACAACTGGGACTAAAGACACCCCCTTTAGTACCGGTTGAAGCCACGACCCGGTACTAAAGGGGGTGCGCTGCCACCCCACGGTGCACAAAGTTTAGTCCCACCTCACCGAGTGAAGAGCAGCCGCACTGGTTTATAAACCCAGCAGCGGCTGCTCCTTGGAGCTCCTCTCTAAAGCAGGCTTCTAGGCCTAAACTGCGTCGCTGCCCTGTGGGCCTACTGGGCCATGCGGGCCTGCATCCTGGCCAAACTACAGGTTGGGTTTCTAGTCGTATGCAGGCCGTTGTGGCCCAGTAGGCGGGTTTTTTCTTTTTTTTCTTTTCTGCTTTATTTATTTTCTTTTATTTTTTGTGAGTTGTTTTTTTGCTGTATTTAGAGTTTCTTTGTGAATATTTTTTGCTTTAGGTACAAAAAATTACAAACTTTCTATTTGTTCCAGTAGTTTTCAAATTTGAATAGTTTAAATTTGAATTATTTGAAATTTGTGTGAATCACTAGTTTGTGAATAAATTTACTTTAAAATAGACTAGGAAAATTGCCCGTGTGTTGCAACAGGAGAAGAAACTATCCCTCACCCTCCCACTAAAAGAACATAACCTGCAAGGTGCAAGAAGAATACCAAGATACACAAATGTAATGAGATAAAAGAACTTCCGTAACTTGATTCACTCGCATGTATAAGCTAGAATAATTATGGGAGAAAATCAGAACAGATTGAAAAATAAAAAGAAACAAAGTTTGATAACATTTTAGTAAAATGGTACATCTGTTTCGACTATAGGTTTAGTTTTAACTAACATTTACAAACTAAGAGTCTAAACAACACACACAAAAAGAAGAGGGAGAAGATAAGGGTTTGGTTTTTATTGAGCGATAATTAGTGAATCCATGTCTGTGCTTTGCTATGAAGCAAGTGCAGTTGTCATCAACCAAGGTTGGTAGGTCCCCTAGACATAGTTTGGGATGTGGTAAACTATATCTAGAAAATACTTTTTTATTGGTCAACGAAACTAATCTGGAAACACAAAAAAATCTTTAACCAGAAGCATCTGTAACACCATAATATTGTTGTCTTTCTAATATGAAAACACAAACAAATTTAACCGGAAGCATGTCTAACACAATCTTTTTTGTCTTTTTCCTAATCTAAAAACACAAACGAACTTAACCGGAAGCATCTCTACCTTATAATCCATTTGAGCATTGAGTTCCACCAATCTTCCTAGGAGGCAGGCTGCAAGGAGTGATGCGCAGGGGCAAGCGCATGAAACAAAAGCTACAGGATTTCCATACACCAGGTGAAAAACAAGAGCTCGCGAGCAATGAAAGAGTTAGTTCTAAATCAAAAGTTGCAGAGTCCACACATGAAACTAAAGGTGTCAAGAGATGGCTTGCATCACTCTCAAAAATCATAGCTTGCATCAACAATACAATTGCTGCAGCGCCCTTGAGAACCTTGGTACTAATCTTGGTATCTCGTTTTCTAATTATGCCTAGTAGTCTATCCTATATATCTATCTATCTATCTATCTATCTATCTATCTATCTATCTATCTATCTATATATAGCTATACTAATTACAGACTCCCAAAAAATTACCACGTTAATCAATAATTAGGAACCGCTCATCTGGTGGGACCGGATTATTACGGTCCAGATTAATCCATATATTTGGAATTTCCACATTAACCAACGAAAAGAAAAAAACATTATAGACCGTGTATCCATCACTTGGGACTGATTTATAGTGCCTACTTTTACCATCTACTAGACCTGAATAAACAATACGGGTCTCATAACAAGACAAGGGAGGAAAGAGAAATCGTGAGCTTGCTATGGAAGAATATTCGATGTTGCCCAGGTAAACCATAGTTGTCATTATTTTGAAAGTAGATAGGTGGCTGTAATTTAATTGTAAAACTGCAATTAAACAGTGTGTAATCTGAAATTAAGGCAATGGTAAAAGTAGTGGGATTAGTGGTAAACATTCCAGTGGCACCAGTTTTGTTCGATTCTGATTTATGGTTTGCAAGTTACGACCAAAAATCTAATACTGGCACTGCATTTTCTGTAAGAACATATTACTGTTTAGCCAATATTCAATCAAATTTGAGGAAGAATCATATTATGTTTAAAGCATGAAAATTTTATGTATTTCCCCTAGATACCACAGATGGTATCATTTCATATGTTTGGATAAGCATATTAATAGATAAAAAGATAATATTAAAGGGTTCGCCAAGGAACACGTATGCAGTATATTTTTGTGTGACAATCTTTGAATAGTTTCTGATTGGAGTTTGCCTCGCAGGTTTGGATAGTTGCAATGCGAGGTAATTCCTTCCATTGGTCATCCTGGTAAAGTGTATATATGAATGTTTCCTTTAAGAAATACCGTAACGTCAATGTTATTTTCACAACCATATAAAAATGATTTTTTTTGCAAATTAGGATGCTCGATTATTTTAAAAAACACAAAGGACACTAGACATTCGGTCAAAGACAAATACCAATTTTTCATTGCCTTGGCGCGTCACTCACAGGTGCTGGATACATATTCTCTCAAGAAAAAGGTGTCATCTATATCATGTCCATTAGCTCTGTCATACATGCATATAGATCTAAAACAGACATTCGTGTTGAGGTATGTAATCATTTGGTATCCATAACTACCGTAGCAGCAGGCTGCATGAATATGCATTTCCCTCAAAACACTTATAGCATTAACTGAAGTATTTATCAGTTGCTCAACGAAGTACACACATCAGGTACAAGTTCGTCAAGCTACATTTTAGATGAAGGAGACAAAAACACGTGTTTTTGCACCCTCCTTTGGATGTTGCACGTACCATAGCTAACTCTGGAGCACCATCGGTACTACAAGACGATTATGAATCATCACATGATATGCAGTCCGTAAGATTCTCGTTCGCCGCCATAGAAAATAAAACATGATCACCAACTGAATAGGTTCAAAATGATAGGAATAGGTAATAATTCAAGAATTGCACTCTATGTTTTCCATCAATATTTAAAGTTTCTAACTCTTTATGTTTTCTAATATTTAACTTTGATCACTACTTTTGCGTGAACATATATACAAACAATAAACTATGGAAAAGTTATACGGGAATGTATTTCACAGTAAATTAATCCAATAAAACTAATTACACCAATGCAATCAACCTAAATATTTGTTAAAATTATTGGAATGTGCTACTTCACGCATAAATATAGCAATTTAAAAGCAATGTTTATTCTAAAGACACTGATTGGGTCTCTTACTACTTATTGGTTTCTTTGAATTTTGAATCAAAAAATATAATTTAGAATGAAAAAGTCAAGCAACTTGAAAATATTCCAGGAATGACAAACTATAATTTCAAACACTTATTTTGGGTTGCATGTAAAGTACTATTTAAGTATGAAATACATTCCACACAGTTGAAAATTGTGCTGACCCGGGGATACATGCATACACAGAACCAACTTAATGGTCGCGTTTATAAGGAAGGAATGAGGCATGGTCGATTTATCTTCTCATTTTGGCCACATTGTGGATGTTTCCCTACAACTTTATAACTGCCACTCTATAGATAAAACTGTAATTTATCTAAATTGATGGCATATAGTCGTCAAAAGGCTTCACTTCATCATGTTGACAGTAAGAAAAGCATATAGTAGTTTGTACATTTTATCTAGCCCCGTAGAAGTTAAGTAGGGTATTGACACAATAGAGTTGTAGCATTAAATAGATGGTTCATTTTTATGAGAAATTTATAAAATAGTGCATATAGTAGCAGGAAAAGGTCATGCTACAGGATATGCCTTATGCAGGCTTATTTGCGGCAGAACAGGAAAGATGATGATCTACTATCAAAACATGAGTTTACGGAAGAAATATAAGTTGTATCAGAGTCCCTTGAATGGTGCATAGTTTACTCAGGTCAACAAAGAACAGTAGTCAGTGTTCTGTCTTATGTGCACTGAATTCACTTTGAAGAACATTTTTCCTTCAATATACGTAGATGAAGTTTATGTACTACTAGGAAAAAGCTTTAGATCACGTCCAAAAAAAGAAAAGGTTTCAGATGTAATGATGTAAGCAACTAAAAATCATTACAAATTATAAAATCCCCATTGACGCACTTGAAAACATAAATGGAATAGAAATCTTACAAATATATTAAAGTCAAGAATAAAACTATGTTAAAGTTGTGAAAGTTGTACTGATCAAATGCATCAAAATGAATTTGAGAACTCAAATATGTTCCTTATATATTTAAATGCATAAACTATGAATATGGAGAATATAGTGATGTAGCCCTCTGTTCACAAATAGCCTGCCAAAACTACATTTGTGAATACAGGGAGTAGCAAATTCAACATTTAAATAGGACACACACCAAATAGAACAATGAATCAGTATCATAGGTATTATTTATATATATTCTATATTCTAGCCCATGCGGATGCACGGGTTGGCGACTAGTAACTATAATGTGTGACTTTTTCATAAAATAAGAAAGCAAGCATTAAATGTCTCCTCTAGATAAATAACACACTACAACAGCATGCATTATGTGAGGCATACACAGGCACAAAACTCAAAGAAGCAAAACTGATACGGAGGACAATCCATTACAGAACAGCGAACAAGCAACATAAGAGTCCACACTTTATACATGAACAAACAACTCAAATAAGTGTCAGAAATCTACTTATTAGATCTAACTTCAGAGTTCATAGTTCAGTATACATATCTAACATTAGAACAAAGTCGACCTCAAATAAAGCTTGAGTCCCATGATTCAAGGACGTAAAAGTTCAGCAGCAGAAACAATTAGGTAAACCATGGCATAAGAAAATAAACAGATCTAGAGCATGTGCATGTATGTCCACGCACAGGCTATCTGAAAGTACTTATTTTGCATCTTCTTGTAGATATTTTGCACTGTGCACAATTATCATAACTTAAGCTAAAGATTGTATGTAGGCAACACAGTCACATGTACCTTGAAGTTTCTCTGAATTTTTCAGGCATGTCCCATTTATCCCTATATGATTCATCCATCTAGCGCCTTCATCCTGTGGAGGCACCATGTTGAGGAGTGAAGGGATGAGTTGTTGTCCGCGTCGCTCACCTCCCTAGGAGGGGAATAGGGATCGCTAGCATCTGTAACTTTGTGCAGTAATCAGTCTCCATCACGCTTGGCTTTCCGGCTACCAGAATATTATCCGGCCTTCCGTGGTGTTCCGGCCTAAGTTGCAGCACTCAAAAGATGCAAGAAAGCCTCATGATCAACTCACATACATTGCATTGCCTCTTTATTCGCACACCAAAGTCACTTGTTATTAGTTGCACCGATTCTCTGCTACTCGATGGATTAGTGTAGTTGTTGGCTTAAGTTATTTGCCGCTGGATGATTGCATACACCACCTGTCAATTTTTGAAAAAAAAAAAGAAACCTGTTGTGCGCACCAATCTCCAATGCTCCTGGTTAAAGAAGCAGGACGGCAGTAAATCATGGGCGGCAACGTTGTTGGCGAGCGCTCGGGGTGGCTATCATCCAGCCAGAGCACGCGGCGCCGAATAAGACATCCTTGTCTGACTTGCTAGTGCTGCGGACGCTGGGGAGGTTGCAGGCGAGCTTGAAGACTTTCAGGCTACCGGCGGTGACGCCGGTGAGAAGGTCGCACATACAATCAGGCTGCATGTTGGGCACCAAGAAGTCAGGCCACTCCACACCACATGCACCTAGACGAAGTGTCCGTGGGATCGGCCTCTGTTGACGAAGCGAAGCTCGCTGACTGTCTTGGTATCTGCCCCATGCAGCCGAAGCAATACGCAGTACAAAGCTAGCCTCAACTTGATTGATTGTAGCAAAAGCAGCACACACGTACAACAGCACCAGATCGATCCTTGCTTTGATTGATAATTGCGGCTGGAACGTACTACGAACGCGCGTACGCACAGACACCGGCGTATTGTATTTCCTTGACAAATTCACGGTGCAAGTTATAAGCTGGGGTACACATGTATATATTAGCTAGCTAGCCAATACTAATTCTACTTGCTATCTAACTCTAAACCTACACGGACACATATATGCACTTATTGCACACGTACACATATGGAACTTCCAGGTCATGTTTAACACCAACAGCCTCCTTGCCTGGCGGTTACGTGTGCTGTTCTTCCGCCTCCACCGGATCCACCCCTCAGGCCCTCACCTGTTCTCTCCCAAGCCAAATCCCTAGATAATCCGGCGTACGGCTCCTTGTGTGTTGCTCCTTCACTTGATGAGCAGCTAGCGAGAGGCTCGATCGGTGGGAGATATTGATCCGGCAGAATCAGGGTGCGATGGGAAGCACGAGATCGTTTCCAAATCCAAAAGTCAAAGCAGGTCCCGTGGGTCCGCGTCATGACGGGTGAGGCCGAGCGCAATCGTTTTTTCTTTTGGACCGCAAAACCTTTCTCCTTTTAAATCTGAGCCGTCAATCTTTGTGGTTAACACAAAATCAACGGATATAAATAGATGACGTATGGAGAACTATGAAAGCCTCCATCCTTTAATATTAGGTAAAGATAAAGATTTTTCAGTGATTCTTTTTTCTTATGTTTAATATTAGTATGTTTTATCATTATATTCAATTTGGTAATACTTAGCTTATTTAAAAAAATGAAGTGCCTTTGTAACAGATGAGTTTTTGTCCGAAACCCTGATACTTCGAAATAGATTGTCCATTTTGTACATGAAGTGCATCAAGTTTTTGCCGTAACCCTCTCTAGTTTTTGCACATGATATGTGGGTGAAATGATGATACCATGCGAACTTTCAACATTTTCAGAGTTCATTTGTAGTGTTTTTCAATTTCAGGGTCATTTAGCTCAAAAAAATAGTAAATGAATGAAAAATAGCAAATGATGTCAGAAAGGGTTGAAAGTTGATGACGTGGCTGTGAATGATGCATACTGAATGCACAAAAAATACACGTTTCAAATGCCAAAACACATAAGTACCCTAACTATTACATAGATTCCCTACGGTTTGTCCAAAGTGGGACCTTCCAGATATATAAGTCCAGAAACTCACTATAGAAGAAAGTGATGACAGTGAAGCCGATCACATTCCAGAGTGGGATCTTTGGGCCGTGTGAAACTTTTTCTTCGCATGTGTCCCTTTGCGCCGTAACTATGGATAATCTTCATCATTTAATTGGATGCTCGGGTCAATATTCACTCTGAATGGAGTAATTTCATCAAACTTTTCATAATCTTCTTTATATGTCTGTCTTGTCATCCACTCCCACGATGTTTCTTTTCCCTGAAAGAACTATGTGGCGCTTTGGCACATTGTATGATGTATTCGTTTCCTTATCTTTTCTTTTTCTCGGCTTGGTAGACATGTCCTTCACATAGAAAACCTGCGCCACATCATTGGCTAGGACGAATGGTTCGTCTGCGTACGCAAGATTGTTGAGATCCATTGTTGTCATTCCGTACTGCGGGTCTTCCGTTACCCCGCCTCATGTCATATTGACACATTTGCACCGAAACAAAGGGACGTTCAAACCACATCCATACTCAAGTTCCCATATGTTTTCTATGTAACCATAATATGTGTCCTTTCCCGTCTTGGTTGCTGCATCAATGTGGACACCACTGTTTTGGTTGGTGCTTTTCTTATCTTGGGCGATCGTGTAAAATGTATTCCCATTTATCTCGTACCCTTTGAAAGTCATTATATTCGAAGATGTTAACTTGGACAACAAGTACAGGTCATCTTCAACAGCAGCGTCATGCAAGGCACGTGTCTGCAACCAATCGGCGAAAGTCCCCGTTTGTTCACGTGTAATCCAGTAGTCAGACTGCTCCGAGTGTTTGGAGCGTAGAAAATTCTTGTGTTCCTCCATATACGGAGCCACCAAGGTGGAATTCTGTAGAACTGTGTAGTGTGCTTAAGTGAGAGAATTCCGGTCCATACATATTATCTGATTCCCTCCTAGCATGCCTTTTTCATCCAGTCTGCCCTTATGCCGCGATTCAGGAATACCAATCGGCTTAAGGTCAGGAATAAAGTCAATACAAAACTCAATGACCTCCTCATTTTCATGGCCCTTGGAGATGCTTCCTTCTGGCCTAGCAAGGTTATGAAAACATATCTTTAAGACTCCCATGAACCTCTCAAAGGGGAACATATTGTGTAGAAATACAGGACCCAGAACGTTAATCTCTTCGCATAGGTGAACTAGGACGTGCGTCATGATGTTGAAGAAGGATGGTGGGAACACCAACTCGAAACTGACAAGATATTGCACGAAATCATTTTCTAACCTTGGTATGATTTCTGGATCGATTACCTTCTGAGAGATTGCATTGAGGAATGCACATAGCTTCACAATGGCTAATCGAACGTTTTCCGCTAGAAGCCACCTCAATGCAACCGGAAGCAGTTGCGTCATAATCAAGTGGCAGTCATGAGACTTTAAGTTCTGGAACTTTTTCTTTGCCATATTTATTATTCTCTTTATATTCGATGAGAAGCAAAAGGTACCTTTATACTGAGCAGGTATTCAAAGAAGATTTCCTTCTCTTCTTTCGTAAGAGCGTAGCTGGCATGACCCTGATGTATGCCGTCTTTTCCGTGCATACGTTGCTGGTCCTCTCGTGCCTCCGGTGTATTTTTTATCTTCCCATAGAAACCCAAGAAGCCAAGCAGGGTCACGCAAAGATTCTTCGTCACGTGCATCACATCGATTGCAGAGCGGACCTCTAGGTCTTTCCAATAGGGCAGGTCCCAAAATATAGATTTCTTCTTCCACATGGGTGCGCGACCGTCAGCGTCATTCGGAATAGGTTGTCCGCCAGGACCCTTTCCAAAGATTACCTTCAAGTCCTTGACCATATCATGTACATCAGCACCAGTACAGTGGAGAGGCTTTGTCCGGTGATCCGCCTCACCTTTGAAATGCTTGCCTTTCTTTCTTACGGGATGCCTGCTCGGAAGAAATCGGCGATGTCCCAGGTACACATTCTTCTTACAATAATTCAAATATATACTGTCGGTATCCTCCCAACAGTGCGTGCATGCGCGGTATCCCTTGTTTGTTTGTCATGAAAGGTTACTAAGAGCAGGCCAATCATTGGTGGTCACGAACAGAAACGCCTTTAGGTCAAATTCTTCCTGTCTGTGCTCATCCCATGCACGTACACCTGTTCCAGTCCACAGCTCTAAGAGTTCTTCAACTAATGGCCTTAGGTACACACAAATGTCGTTACTGGGTTGCTTAGGGCCTTGTATGAGCACTGGCATCATAATGAACTTCCGCTTCATGCACAACCAAGGAGGAAAGTTATACATACATAGAGTAACAGGCCACGTGCTATGGTTGCTGCTCTGCTCCCCAAAAGGATTAATGCCATCTGGGCTTAGACCCAACCATACGTTCCTTGCGTTACCTGCAAACTCCTTCCTGTACTTTCTCTTGATTTTTCTCCACTGCGACCCGTCAGCGAGTACTCTCAACTTCCCGTGTTTCTTACGGTCTTCTCTATGCCATCGCATCGCCTTGGCAACAAATGTTTCAACCGTGGTATTATAGGAGCATACCACATCACCATGGCAGGAATCTTCTTCTTCATGGGGCACTCGCCCTCGACATCACCAGGGTCCGCGGCTGATCTTATAGTGCAATGCACCGCATACCAGGCACGCGTTCAAATCCGCGTACTCACCACGGTAGAGGATGCAGTCAGTAGGGCATGCATGTATCTTCTGCACCTCTAATCCTAGAGGGCAGACAGCCTTCTTTGCTTCATACGTACGCTCGGGCAATTCGTTGCCTTTGGAAGCATCTTCTTTAACTTTACCAGCAACTTTCCAAATGCCTTGTCAGATACACCATTCTCTGCCTTCCATTGCAGTAATTCCAGTGTGGTGCCCTTTTCTCGTCAGCTTTGCAATTCGGGTACAACAATTTCTTGTGATCCTCTAACATGCGCTGCAACTTCTTCTTCTCCTTTTCACTTGCGCAGTTTCTCTCTACATCGGCAATGGCCCGGCCTAGATCATCAGTTGGCTCATCTGATGCCTCTTCTTCAGCTTCTTTCCGCATTGCCGGCTCAGCTTCTTCCCCCATTGTTGTGTCATCGTATTCAGGGAACCCATGGCCAGGATGGCTATCGTCATCATCTTCTTCTTCATTTTCTTCCATCATAACCCATCTTTCTCCATGCTTGATCCAAACATTATAGTGGGGCACGAAACCGGACTCAAACAGGTGGACGTGAATGGTTCTTGAGTTAGAGTAATTGTGATCATTCTTACAGCCAACACATGGACAAGGCATAAAACCATCCGTCCGCTTGCTTGCCTGAGCCAAAGTCAGAAAATTATGCACGCCATCAACAACCTGGGGAGAGCATCGGTCATCGTGCATCCATTGTCGGCTCATCCTCATTACACGGCATCGAATAGACAAAATTAATACAAGTTCAAACAACACTTATTCTCGTAAAGGAAACATATAAATAACTCTCTAGCTAAAGCATTTAAATGCAACAACAAATGCGATCAAGATCGCAACTAAGGTAACAATTGATCCGACAGCATAATGATACCAAGTCTCACTATCAATGGCGTATTTTCTAATCTTTCTAATCTTCAAGCGCATTTTCTCCATCTTGATCTTGTGATCATCGACGACACCGGCAACATGCAACTCCAATTCCATCTTCTCCCCCTCAATTCTTTTCATTTTTTCTTTCAAATACTCGTTTTCTCTTTCAACTAAACAAGTAGAGTGGCCCGCCCATTGTGCGGACACATTCAACAATATGATCATTTCTTAAACATAGTTTTGTCTTTGTTTTTGTTTTTGTTTTTCCATTGATATATAAATATTTGTGTCACAAATTAAGAGAGTGGACTTTTAGTACCCGAGTGTCTAGGCACCCTCATATCTCCACCGTCCGTCCATAATTCAGCTCCTAGAGATCTGTACCACACGTCTTGCAACACACAATTGATTATCAGGTCTAGCTGTATACTAAGCACGGGAGGATCGAAAAATTAAAAACCAAACTGGGCCTAGCCTTGCATTGTGCGTCATAAGCTGATTCCACCTAGCGGAAAGGGGGAGACGTCGGAGTTGACATCTAATTGAAATAGAAGAATTAATGTGTATACGTGACGTGCATTGATCGCCTCCTTGCATGACTCTACTCAACATTGGCTAGCTAGGAGGGTGAGTTCCCGGGCCACCCGGAACCCAGCAGCTTTTGTATTTGAATGCCAGGTGAAACCCACTCTGCTTGTCCAAAGTTGTCATAGACGGTGTGCATGTGGGACCGACTCTCATGCTGACCTGAAACCCACGTGGACCCGTGGGAGAGTATCATGTGATACCGGGACAATGATGCTCCCGTGAAACGGGCTCCTGGGCCGTCGGATCTCAGATGCCACGTCAATTGAGGAGCTGTCGTTGCTGATGTACTTATGCGCATTTTTTGGACTTCTGGAGGATTGTTTTTCTGCAAAATATTCATCAACTAACAGGAGTCCTTGGATTTGAAATCCAACGTGCGAGCTCGCATGGGAACACCTGAGCTTAGGTGCTCCTGGAGCAGTAATTATTTTCCCATTGAACACCTAAGTGAATGAAATTCTGGTAATAAAATTGCCGAAGACAGCTTAATAAACACTTTGATATGATCATTCTTTGTATATTGGGACACCCCCAGTCCACCAATGATATTGAGTCCAACTATCAATCACTATCATCAATCACGTGTGATGCTGGCATGCTGCATCAGAAGTGCTAAATTGTGATAGTGTAAATAAACTAAGGTAAACCAATGGCTTCATACACATCTATCTACTATAGGGTGACGTGTGATCATGGTTTGTAGAAGAAATAGGAATACCACCTGGGACATGTGGTTACCAAATTCAAAATTCACATAGAAGAAATAAGAATAAAAATACTGATTGCAAAACTATATAACCAGACCCTCTGCCAGACTATTCTACTGAACGAAGTACTAAAATTAAGAATTTCATACCAGGACAATATAAGGGGGACCCATCGACCCATCTAAAAGAACATCCTCGTACGGACGTAGCACACGTCTTTAGGACGCCAGAATGCCAGCTACATGAAGAGGCCGCTAGGGGGAGATGAGCACCTCGTACGAAAATGATGCATGTCTTACGGAGGCGAGAACGACGACCACACTAACAGCCCACGAGCAATTACTTTTACGGTCGTGAAAATGGAAGAGGCCCAGATTGCACGAGCACTGGTATGCCTACACTAGTGCAGAACAGGCCTTTATCACCGGTTCGTAAGGGCCTTTAGTGCCGGTTCTGCAACCGGCACTATGGAGTGGAGACAAAAGCCTCCCCCCCTTAGTACCGGTTCGGCACGAACCGGCGCTAAAGTGCCATCACGTGGCACGAGCCAGGCCCGGGTGCTGGTAGACCACCAACCGGTACTAAATGTTTGGGGGGGTTTGGTTTTAATTTTTTATTTTTCCATTAATTTTGTGTTTTCCATTTAATTCTTTTTTGTTTGCTGGTATTTTACGATACTACATATTGTACACGTTATGCATATATATAAATAGATTTTCTCGTAGAACTGATCATATATATATAATCGAATGTCTCACAACCACCATTAATTATTCACACATACACATGTATATATATATACAATTTCTCCTACATGTTGCCTTGGTGCCTTCGGAGCACGATGACAAATGGTTCATGGGGCGGTAGCGGGTAATAGTATTCTCCTTTGGGATCTATGACCTGGTCGAGCAAAAATCCCGCTATTTCCTCTTGAAGTGCTCGTATGCGCTCCTCTGATAGGAGCTTGTCCCGCACCTCTTTGAACTGTTAAGAAGGAGATCAATATGCATGTATATTAGTTGTGTGACTAGATTCGACAATCATGTAAGATTTGTGAATAGTGTTCTGGCAAACGTACCCAGTCCTGTCTATCAGATCTGCTCCTTTCGGACGCCATAATGCGAATGTTCTCGCAAACGTAGTATGCACACACTTCAGTCCCCGGCGCCTGCTTCAGGGCCTTTACGACAATAGAATTTAATCAGATAATAATTAATTAAGCATGTTAATTAATTAATGGTATTGAAACAAGAATTGAAGAGATGGTAGCTAACTAGCTAGTCCTACTTAATTACTTACCTTGGGTCGATACCAACATAGCTTTTGTCGCCATTTTCCTGGAGTCACCTTGATGTACTTCTCCCAAGCCCTACCCGCCGGCAAAGAAAATTAATAAAGTAGTTATTAAAAATAGTTCATATCAGGAAATGACGAACTAAATAGGCCGAGATATAGTTAATAATGATTGAAATAACCTGTCGACTATCCCCTTCACGGTGCTGTAGTCACTATTTTTTTAAGTAGTGAGTCCAGTACTTCAACTTTTCCTTCGTCAACTTTAATGTCTAACAAGATCCACTGGAAGCTGCATGCGCATACGTTTGCATGTATAAATTAAGCGGGCATGTGCATAACACTAATCAACTATAACCCTAAACCCTATACACTTATTAACATGTAGCTAGTAAGCAAAAACAGAATTTGTAGTACAAGACAGTGTGACTCACTCGAAGTTGTAAGGAAGTAGTATATCTTCATTGCTATTGAGGCGCTTCAAGAACTCTACCATGTTTTTCTCTACATCTTGTCTACACCATTCCAATGATCTTCCTCGACTTGCACCATGAGGGACTCTCGATTGGAAATCTTGGTAATTTTCATGTACCAATCATGCAATTCATACATTCTCGTTGGGAGGTTCTTGACCTCCTCGGGCTCGACCAAAGGTTGGCCCCGGACATATTTCCGTTTTATTTCCTCCTCTCTAAGCGGAGACATGGGCTCGATATCGAGGAGTTGTCCAACAGTGATCTTGAGCATTTCAGCCTGCATTATATGCTCCTCGGTTATTACCACATCGCCCAGCTCGGGAACGTAAACGGTTTGCCCACAATAATATTGGGCGTGCATACTCTCATGTGTTGTTGGCACAACAAGCGGGAGGGTCGATTGCGCCGCCTGTTCTCCCAGCTGGGGAACAGTTTTCCCGCATTTTTTGATAGTTGCTTGTTGGCTCGAGCTCGAGCTCGCTTCTTTCTGTAGTCGTGCTCGATGTGCCTTCATGATTTGGCGCTCATAGTCTGAGTCAACAGGCTTGGGAGCTGGTGGTCTAGCCACACGAATGAAGTGGTCAATCTTTTCCTCAGGCACTTCTCCCTCGGCGGCGTTGCCGGTTTCGGTCGAAAATGAGCGTCCACTTCAGCCCGCACTATTGCATCGTTTTGCTCCTCGGTCATGTCGTAAGGCCTCTGAGGAAGAGGAGCGAGGCTGCTTGGACCATATTTATATCGCTTGTCTCCGCCTGTACTTTCTGTACTATCTCGACTCGTACCGCTACGCACCATAGCTACGGCGTGTCTCTTCTGCGATTGCTTAGGCGGCGGAGACGGCTGACGTGGCTTAGTTGGAGCAGGAGGAGTGGCCTGACGCTGTGCCGGACTTGAAGCAGGAGGTGTGGCCTGACACGGTGTCGGACTTGAAGCAGGAGGTGTGGCCTGACGCTGTGCCGGACTTGAAGCAGGAGGTGTGGCCTGACACGGTGTCAGACTTGAAACAGGAGGAGTGGCTTGACGCTGTGCCGGACTTGAAGCAGGAGTCTGCTCACGCGTTCGTGGACTTGGAGGAGCGGGAGCCTGCTGACACGGTGGCGGACTTCGAGGAGGAGTCGGCAGACGCGGTGTCGGTGGACTTCGAAAGATGATGCAATCCTTTTTCCATAGGATGAAACGAGTATGGCCTCTCCCATGTAGGGTAACGTAGCAGAAAACAAAAAAATTCCGACCTACGCACCAGCCCAGGACCACTATGGAGACTGCATACATGGTTTGATATTTTTCGTTACCGACTCGTAGCGCAGCGGGAAGTAGAGTCGATGACGATCGGCGGTGCAGATCCCCGCAGCTAGGATTTACAACCTCCCAACCGCGAGGATGTATACCCTCATCTGCTCCTCAGACAGCCCTCCGGGAGGCGGTCGAACAGCCCCCCGGACGGTGTCGCGGACAGCCCTTCGGGAGGACCTTCGAAACTCGAACGGTCATTCGGACAGCCCTTCGGGAGGACCTTCGAAACTCGGACGGTCACACGGACAGCCCTTCGGGAGGCACTCACGAACTAAGACCGAAACTATGATCTCTCTACAGAGTTGCACACATACGGTGTCATCTATCCGGCAGGGCTTCGCCGTCCAGAACTAGTTCCTGCCGGAACCCAGACAGCCTTTCGGCTCTACGAAACTATTTCGCGGGGAGGGAGAGAGAAGCCAGATCATTGCATGGTACTTGTATGTGAGAAGGGATGAGTGTGGAGGGCTGCCCCTCCACCTCTATTTATAGGAAATCCCAAGGGGTAGGGTAGTTTCACACAAAAACCCAAAATGCACATGAATGAAGTCCTTCCACAAGGACCTAGGAGTGAAACCAATGAACAAGAGGGTCCCCAAGGGGGGATACCCCATGTGGCCGGCCACACCCCCATGAGGGGCCCAAAAAATGGCTCCTATCCATCCATGTCATCCCCAAGATCTTTTGGAGCAAAGCCCCAAAAGGTGGCTTTCCATAAAGTAACCATAAAGCTGATTTTCACTATTCACGACGACATTTTTCAGCGTCTAATCGAACTGAAAATATTTATGTGGGCTAAGAAAATTTCCAGTACCCACTAAAATGATTTTCAACGCGTTCCGAAACAATTCCGGTTTTAGTGATTTTCATCTGCGAAACGCATCTGAAGTGGCTCCCGCAGCTCCGGAACATTTCCTGTTTTTATCTCAGAAAATTCCAAAAAGCTTCCAGAATGATTCTGGCATCCTCCAAGAATTATCAGGCATGTGCCGAAACCAATTTGACTTAATGGTGTATCCCGAAACAACTTTTCGGTATCATCGAAACTTATCCGATGACCTCTCTCTGCGGTACGATTCCGCTGTCCGAAACTTTTCGGTGTCCGAAACTTTTTCGGTGATTTTCTCTCAGACTCCCTGTCTAGTATTCAGCAGATAGATGACCCTTAAGTGTGTGCCCCTATAGGTTCAGTGAAGTATAGACATGACCTGGAACCCCTTCCGATCAATGATCAACATCGGAGCCGTGGACACCCATATTGACCCCTATACCCACACGAATGAATATTCTAGTGAACCTCCAGTTGCGGTGAGCTATTCCTGTTGCTTCACGATATATCACAAACACCTGAGGTGAGATTTATTGCATCCCCGTGGGCCAACACTTTGTCCACTATGCAAGTTACCTCGTTACCGGTTTTGTTCTCTTTTCTCGTTTCGTGTTCCGGCATCCCCGTGATCAAATCACAAAGTGTCTGTCCAGACGATGATGGACACCGTAACACCGAGAGGGCCCGAGTATATCTCTCCATCGTCGGAGGAGCAAATCCCAATCTCGAGCTATCAAGTTACTTAACAAACTTTCCCATGAACCCGTAAGCCGCCGTAATAGCCATCCAGTTACGGATGACGTTTAACAAACCCCAAAGTTCATGAAGCAAGCATGAAGAAACTCGATACACTCATGGTCTAAGGAATTATGCAAACATTAACTATCTCTGTGTTATAAACCATTAACTTGTGACGAATGTATCTCATAGCATAACATCAATTCGGGTCGATTCAACACAAATGTCCTTCCTGACATTGTGCCCTCAAAGTTGCTTGGCATAGACATGCCCATGATTGGGTAAACATAATCATCATGCAACACTTGAGCTAGTCTTAGAGGCACGACTAGGAATACATTTTACCATTTATTATTCCACACGTGCATATGGGTTCTCCCCAGAGCCTTTATGGATATACGGGCTCGGGAACCACAGCAGTTATAGCTTGGAACATAAACATAATTATGAACAGGGAGATAATCAATAACATTTATTATTTCCTCTAGGGCATATCTCCTACAGACTCCCACTTGCACTAGAGACAATAATATAGCTTATGCTAATGCACTTCACACCTGTGGCACACTGGTGTAAATATGCTTCGCTTGTGGTATAGCCTGATGTCCAACGGATCTGGGGACTTCAGCTCCTTGTGTATCTTTGCGTGTCCTCGCGTTTTCACGTTTTCACAAAATTCATATTTTGTGTGGACTTGGCTTTGTATGTATGTGAATCACAGGTCGAACCTGGATTCCTCAGACTGAGTTATGGAGCAACTATCTGCAGTAGTGTCCCATTGTCAAAAGCCATCTTGGAACCATACTAAGTTCATGAATGAACTATATGATTCAACATCTTCTTTGTCGCTTCTAAAGCGTCAACATATTTAGCCCTTGTTATAGAATTCGGCACAGTAACTAGTTTGAACAAATTCCAACTAACTGTGCCACCACATTGTGTGTTACACAAAACCCTTGATTTAAATCGAAAATCGCATGGAGAAAAGATGAAGACTGTATCGATGTAACATTTTACAACGAACTCTTCATGATCTCTGCTTGCGAGAAAACCATGTCATCAGTACTTACTCTAGTACTCAATGACATCTTTCACTGTTGTCCCATGATCAGTACTTTGATCACATTGGTATCCATACTCGCAACACCTTGGGAGTATCGGACATATCTGGTTGTTTTACATACCATGGAATACATGATTAATCCAAACACAAGAGTGTGTGGAATCTCCATCATGTATTTTACTCATCAGTGTTTTGGGACACCGAGCCTTGCAAAAACTCTTTCCATGTGACTTCGGCAGGAATCACTCCTTGGCGTTTTAAATGCTAAAAGGTTTTAGAATCTTGTCAATATGTATTCATTGCTTAGCTCCATTAGGTAAATCTATCTCCATAGATCATCATGCCTAATATTGAGGCTATTTAGCCTAAGCACTTCATCGAAAAACTATTTTCAAATGAAGTCCTAATTCGTGTCAAGAAATTTATTTCCAATTAACAATGTGTCAAGCACACAAGGTTTTTACAAATATTATTACGCTCCCACTTACTTTCTTGAATTACAAGCATCTTCGTTACCCATTGATGAAGTCAAACCCCTTTGACCATTTCATCAAAGCACGAAGATTCCAACTCCATTTTGCTCTCTTCTGTCCATCGCTGGAACTCTGAAGTTTGCACCCTTACTAGCATCCTCTGGATAGACAAAATGCCTTGGACTGTAACACATGCAAGTCCTTGGTTTCATTTCCATCAGATGGAAATCCTATTGTCATCCATGTTTCATATCTCATGATTGAAATATGTATTAATTGCTAGTTCAACCCGAACCGACTTTAAGCATCGCTACGATGAAAACAACCTCATCGTAGTCAACTCTTGAACTTGTTATTTCAACAAGTCGAGCTTTATGGATAAAACATTTTTATCCGTATCAGTTTTAAGTTCCATAAATATTCGTTAGACTCTAAGTCTTCCGAAAGGTGTATCAAGGTTATGGAAACTAACTTGGGTTGTATTGGCATTTAGCCAATTCCGGAGTCAGGGCCCATCAACGCTTCCTTGTGTATCGTAGGTATAATGTTGTCTAACAACAATATCTCGCTTGTGCACCTGAGAGGTTTGCACGAGCCTTGCCTACGTGGTTCAGCTGCAAGTTCGACCGAAGTTCATACATTTTATTGTAGAGACTTCTGTATCAGTCGCAGTAGGAAACTCTGGAATTACTTCCAAGGTCTCTTTCCTTTGATCTGATGACGTAGATAGTGTTTATCTCATCGAGTTGCACTATTCTCCCACTGACCTTTTTGAAAGAACCATTCTCTTTAAAAGCACACCATTTCGCGACAAAACTATTTGCCTCGGTATAGTGAGGGAGGAATACCCAACATTTTGGTATAACCTACAAAGTAGCACTTGTCTGATTTGGAATAGGTTTGTAACCTTTTACACAAGCCCCATATTCCAAATGTTAAGAAAAGATATAACATGGTTGGGCGTACCATACCATGGCTTCATTTCAACAGACCCGATGTAGCTCTTTTCAGTGTAAAAGCCGCAGTCTCTAAAGCATCACTTTAAAAGGGATAATGACAAATTTATTTATGTCATCTTTGACCTTACCATGTCATAAATGGTTTGATTACATCTCCACAGACTTTCCACTTGCAGTGGTGTTCCGGGAGGTGCAAGTTATGAAACCCCTTTCACAACTCATCAGACATTCGCTAAACATGTAACTCAAATATTCCTTTGTGCAATCAAATTGCAGAAACATAATTTTCTTGTTACAATAACTTCTACTTCATTTTTGAGAACCTTTCGAATGATTTCAAAAGATCCAGACTTACGTCTCATCAAGTAAATATCCATATATCTACTTGAGTCATTTCTGAAGATAAATAAATCCACCACTAACAACACTTATCGGACTACACACATCAAATGTATGATCACTAATAAGTTTGTTGTTCGTTCCTTGTGGCCTGTGAACGGTATTTTAGTCACTTCACTTTTCGGAGGAAAGTTGCAAGTGTCAGATGATTCAAAATCAAAAAGACTTCAAAATCCATCATAATGGAATTTTCCTTGCGGGTTTCTCCAATGTGACCAAATGTAGTGCCACACTTGTGTGGTATTCTTTTAGTCTTGCGACATTTAGCGTCAGTGTTATGGATGTATCATATTACCATCAATATTCATAACATACATGCCATCTTGGATGGAAGCATGGCCCTTCATGTTATTCATAATACTTAACAACAATTGTTGTTTTTATGAACAACTCTTTTGCAACAAACATTGTGCAATGGGCTAGAGTGTATGAAACTCTAAAATGAATTACGAAAGTAAACCCAGAGGCATTGTATTATTATCAATATTCATAACATACATCTCATTCATAATGAAAGTATGGCCCTTGTGTTATTCATAACATCGAACATAAAAAGTTCTCTTATGAACAACCTTCTTGCAAGATACCTTATGCAATGGGACAGAGTTTTTAAAACTCTAAATGAATTATGAAAATAAATACAGACTGCAATACACCGATGGAAGGTATAGCAACATTTACTATGTTCCCTGTGTATACCTTAACCTCATTTCTAGCTAGTCTTTCAGGCCATAGTAATTCTTACATCGAGTTGCAACAGAATGCAATCGAGCGGGCAATTTTGTGATGAACTCACAATACCCAAGAATTAGCGATTAACATGTTTAATCATAATTCGCAAGAACTATATCTTTGACCAGCCTTCTATACATCAAAAACTTGTATGACATTCATAAATGAGCTGGATATTCCAGTCTTCTTTCCTTTTGCCTTTATACTTCTAACAGTTTAACTTTTAGTATTTCTCCTACTCTCAGAAGAAGCACCCAACTTAAGAGTGGCATTAGCCCCGGACTTCCTAGGCGTGTAAGTCATACTAACACCCTTTGGACACTTCCTTTCTCTTTAAGTTGTTGTTTTATTCACCTTTCATTATATGACAGGCGTTCTTCTGGATCCCTTTCCCAACAGTCAAATGCATAGTAAACACTTTAACTAATACTTGCAAACAAACATTGCTTTGTTTGTATCTGAAAATAATTTTCAGTTCCATGAATATCATATAACTATCCCAACTTTCGAAGTTTGGGTTTCATGGAAGCAAACATATTCCACTTGACCGTAACAGAATTCTAGCTTTTGGATCAAAGGACAAGAGTCACATGATCCATAGCATTAGCGGGAGGATACGGAAAGCATGCGATAGGACAATGTCCTTCTCGGCACTTTTGAGGACAATCCTCATATTACGTTACCAATCGTAAAGTTTTAACCAGATATTTAACAGCTATTCAATTTTAATAGGGAAGGTGGAAATGCGAGCCATTATTCTACAACTATTATGCAAGAAACACTTAGACAGTGTTCATAATTAATTGCACTGAGAATTAAACATGTTAATTCAACAGTGCGCTCCCACTCAAATCAATATCTCTCATAATTGATTTAGAGTGATTCAAGATCCATATTTCTATTCGATGCCATTGACGGGTTCATCACTGATGACACGAATTTCAATCGGTAGGCCAACTTGCCGATCACATCTCTATGTGATTCTTGTTCATCTTTCAATGGGCGTGTTCCGAGCTCAGGACTCTCCTGCCTGAACGTCAAAGACAACCAAGTGATCTTGCTGCATGGTCTGACCTCACCCGCCTCATTCCTCTCGATTCGTTCGTGCTCATGTGTACATGGCGCACCCCGAAAAGATACGAATTTCAGACGGTGCTACACTTGGGTGAACACTAACTACTTTGATATTTTAAGTGAGAGATCACCCTAATAAAAAGCGACTACCGCGCAATCAAGAAGGGTGCATCATAAGGGATAAACATCTCAGGCAATTCATAATAGCATGATATGGTATAGCCCTTTCTGACGGAGAAGTATTTCATTTCTTCGTCTTCGGCATTCGCGTCGGTGTTCACCTTCACGAAGATTGCCACCACCCTGTCGATGCACCAGATAATATTGCTATCTCTATAGCTAATAAAATAAGTGCATTACTTAAGTTTGACATGCAGGTCATTAAAGTGACAATCATATGGCTCCAGCCATCATGCCGAATGATGACACGCAGGTCATGTTAATTACATCATATAGTCATCTCATACATAATCAAATTGAATATGAGCATTGCTATACCACATCACATGCATAGCCTGCAAAACCAAGTTAGACGCCTCTAATCGGTTTATGCAAAATTTTATTTTCCGTGGCTTCTAAGGTTTTGACTTAAACCGCAGCTACCAACGTTTTATCATCAAGTACGATTATTCAAGTTGCTAGATTAACATCTCGGGGTGTATGAAACACGAGATAATTAAATCTTGAGCCCCATACTAAACTTCGTCATACGCATGACCCCCGTGCAGATCATATCTGCAATGCCCTTTCATCTGCGAATTTCATCTTTCTTTTGACTACGGCAGCACCCAAAGAACTGATAGCACTTCCATGATCAATCAGGATCACGGATTGCCAGAACTTTGTCAAATTCCACCATGCTGTCTCGAGATTGAGCAAACGCAAATTCTAGGGAAGCAACAAGAATGTCGGGTAACAGATTTCATCTGTCACCCGCATAAATAATTTTCAGCAATAGATCTCATCTACTACCTAATTATATTATGCAACACCCATACATCTCCATGTATTCTAGATCGCAACCTGCATCTACGCATAGCACGGCTCATGATGCCACTGTAGGGTAACGCAGCAGAAAACAAAAATTTTCCGACCTACGCACCAGCCCAGGACCACTATGGAGACTGCATACATGGTTTGATCTTTTTCGTTACCGACTCGTAGCGCAGCCGGAAGTAGAGTCGATGACGATCGGCGGTGCAGATCCCCGCAGCTAGGATTTACAACCTCCCAACCGCGAGGATGTATACCCTCATCTGCTCCTCAGACAGCCCTCCGGGAGGCGGTCGAACAGCCCCCCGGACGGTGTCGCGGACAGCCCTTCGGGAGGACCTTCGAAACTCGAACGGTCATTCGGACAGCCCTTCGGGAGGACCTTCGAAACTCGGACGGTCACACGGACAGCCCTTCGGGAGGCACTCAGGAACTAAGACCGAAACTATGATCTCTCTACAGAGTTTCACACATACGGTGTCATCTATCCGGCAGGGCT
Source organism: Triticum aestivum (assembly GCF_018294505.1). Classification (NCBI taxonomy): domain Eukaryota; kingdom Viridiplantae; phylum Streptophyta; class Magnoliopsida; order Poales; family Poaceae; genus Triticum; species Triticum aestivum. The sequence continues at coordinate 625,906,876 of NC_057814.1, read as the reverse complement.
TCGCCGTCCAGAACTAGTTCCTGCCGGAACCCAGACAGCCTTTCGGCTCTACGAAACTATTTCGCGGGGAGGGAGAGAGAAGCCAGATCATTGCATGGTACTTGTATGTGAGAAGGGATGAGTGTGGAGGGCTGCCCCTCCACCTCTATTTATAGGAAATCCCAAGGGGTAGGGTAGTTTCACACAAAAACCCAAAATGCACATGAATGAAGTCCTTCCACAAGGACCTAGGAGTGAAACCAATGAACAAGAGGGTCCCCAAGGGGGGATACCCCATGTGGCCGGCCACACCCCCATGAGGGGCCCAAAAAATGGCTCCTATCCATCCATGTCATCCCCAAGATCTTTTGGAGCAAAGCCCCAAAAGGTGGCTTTCCATAAAGTAACCATAAAGCTGATTTTCACTATTCACGACGACATTTTTCAGCGTCTGATCGAACTGAAAATATTTATGTGGGCTAAGAACATTTCCAGTACCCACTAAAATGATTTTCAACGCGTTCCGAAACAATTCCGGTTTTAGTGATTTTCATCTGCGAAACGCATCTGAAGTGGCTCCGGCAGCTCCGGAACATTTCCGGTTTTTATCTCAGAAAATTCCAAAAAGCTTCCAGAATGATTCTGGCATCCTCCAAGAATTATCAGGCATGTGCCGAAACCAATTTGACTTAATGGTGTATCCCGAAACAACTTTTCGGTATCATCGAAACTTATCCGATGACCTCTCTCTGCGGTACGATTCCGCTGTCCGAAACTTTTCTGTGTCCGAAACTTTTTCCGTGATTTTCTCTCAGACTCCCTGTCTAGTATTCAGCAGATAGATGACCCTTAAGCGTGTGACCCTATAGGTTCGGTGAAGTATAGACATGACCTGGAACCCCTTCCGATCAATGATCAACATCGGAGCCGTGGACACCCATATTGACCCCTATACCCACACGAATGAATATTCTAGTGAACTTCCAGTTGCGGTGAGCTATTCCTGTTGCTTCAAGATATATCACAAACACCTGAGGTGAGATTTATTGCATCCCCGTGGGCCAACACTTTGTCCACTATGCAAGTTACCTCGTTACCGGTTTTGTTCTCTTTTCTCGTTTCGTGTTCCGGCATCCCCGTGATCAAATCACAAAGTGTCTGGCCAGACGATGATGGACACCGTAACACCGAGAGGGCCCGAGTATATCTCTCCAGCGTCGGAGGAGCAAATCCCAATATCGAGCTATCAAGTTACTTAACATACTTTCCCATGAACCCGTAAGCCGCCGTAATAGCCATCCAGTTACGGATGACGTTTAACAAACCCCAAAGTTCATGAAGCAAGCATGAAGAAACTCGATACTCTCATGGTCTAAGGAATTATGCAAACATTAAGTATCTCTGTGTTATAAACCATTAACTTGTGACGAATGTATCTCATAGCATAACATCAATTCGGGTCGATTCAACACAAATGAACTTCCTGACATTGTGCCCTCAAAGTTGCTTGGCATAGACATGCCCATGATTGGGAAAACATAATCATCATGCAACACTTGAGCTAGTCCTAGAGGCACGACTAGGAATACACTTTACCATTTATTATTCCACACGTGCATATGGGTTCTCCCCAGAGCCTTTATGGATATACGGGCTCGGGAACCACAACAGTTATAGCATGGAACATAAACATAATTATGAACAGGGAGATAATCAATAACATTTATTATTGCCTCTAGGGCATATCTCCTACATCCCAGTGTTTGCTCGTCGTCACCTCCAGGAATGTCAAGCTCTAGCCCCGAATATGGGCCCACCACCTCATCAACCAAGACACGAGCATAGCCCGCTGGAATCGGGGCGCAATGGAAGGTTGCTTCGGGGGTAATTTTGAAAACAACGGCGTTCGCCACCTTCATGGATATGTTCTTCATTTTGAAGCGTACCTCACAGTTAGTGTTCTCTATGATGTCATCCACAGGGTATGTATCCAGCAGTGCGTCACCCGGGGCGGAACCAACGCTGCTTCTCGGCATGGATGGGATGGTGCTATCCAATGCTGGATGATCATCCGCTTGCTGCTGCCGCTGCTGAGACCCCCTTTCCTGGCTAAGTGAGTCGATCTGCTGCTACTGCTGCTGCTGGAATTTGAGTGCCAAGTCCGCGTGCCTTGCTTCTAGGCCTTGAAGGCGTTCCGCGTCCTGCTTCCTCTGCTCCTCTTCCAGCTTCCTCTTCTTCTCCTCCTCCATCTTCTTTCTTGCACGGGTCCTGTAGTCGTCGTTCCATTCCGAAAATCCCTCATACCAGGGAATAACGCCCTTGCCTCGTGTTCTTCCCGGGTGTTCAGGATTTCCCAGGGCGCGCGTAAGCTCATCGTTCTCTCTGTTGGGCGTGAACACCCCCTTTTGAGCATCTTCTATTGCGTCAAGTAACTTTTGTTCTGCTCCTTTTAGACTTGCCTTCTTTGAAACCAGGCCTGTCTTCGGGTCCAACGCCCCCCCATGCGCATAGAACCAAGTTCTGCACCTAGGGGGCCAGCTCCTAGTAACCGGAGTGACCCCTGCATCCTCCATCTCTTGCTCAGACTTATCCCACTTAGGCATTGCCACCGCGTAGCCACCTGGACCCAGCCTATGGAACTGCGTCTTTTTTGCGGCATTGACCTTGTTTTTTCTAGACCGTTCCTTAGATAATTCTGATTCCTTGAATTTCATGAAAGCGGGCTAGTGTTCTCTTTGCTTCTCCTGTGTTCCCTTGAATTCTGGAGTCTTCCTTTCTGCAGCGAGGTAGTTGGCCCATACAGTTTTCTTGTGGGTGTTGAATGCAATTGACATCTTCTTAAGAGCAGCGTCCTTGACTTTCTGCACATCTGCATAAGTGAAATAATCTGGTAGGGTGAAATGTTTCATCAGAGATTCCCAAAGCTTTTGTTTTGCTCTGTCGTCGACCCAAGTAACATCTGGGCGTTTAGTTTTTGGCTCTTTCCATTCTTGAATGGAGATCGGGAGTTGGTCCTTCACAAGAACTCCGCACTGACGAACGAACTTGCTCGCAATGTTCTTAGGCGTGAGGGGTTCGCCACTAGCTTTGATGGAATCGATGTTGTACTTTACACCCTCCTTCAACTTTTTGCTCGGGCCACGATTTGTCCTGGTGTCTGTAGAAGCAGATATGCTCGATCCGGAGGGCTGAAAGAAGAAAGATCGATTCGTTAATATATCTTCAAATAAAAAAACATGTGATGATCACTAGATGCCTGCTTATATAAATATACCTCGCCGGTAGTCTTTGTTATTTCAAGATCAACATTGTATTCGTCATCATAATCATTGTCTGCGTCATCATAATCATAATCATAGTTCATAACTTCATCAACTCGGTCGTCGAGATCGAATATCTTATCATCACCCTCCCCGGTATTGTTCAGATATTGGGAGCCGTCATTTGCTTCATTCAGATCATCTGGCCTGCTAGGGCTGCGTATGATCTTGAACAGGGCCTCTTCTCCCTCTCTGTCGGTATTGTCCGCCATAGCTTTTATTTAACTAATACAGAAGAAATATAAAACAATTTAGTATTCAAATTACAATGCATGGATGCAATCAATAAGGAAAAACTGAATCATATAGTACACAATATGCATCATCTCGAATAATATATAATCTCGAATACATCGTCTCGAATAATATATAATCTCGAATACATCGTCTCGAATAATATATAATCTCAAATACATCGTCTCAAATAATATATAATCTCGAATACATCACTGGCTAGGTAGCTAATAAAGATCGAATACTATAGAAGAATCTAGGCCACTCGCGGTTCCTGGGGTGCGGGCGGTGGACACCCAAAGACAAGGAACCATCACAGGATCATATCTCCGGTCATCTGCCCAAAGAACCTGCCAGGTATTGGAGAACCTGACGTCCATAGCAGCCATGTAGCGATGGACGTGCTCGTCCTCCTCCCTGACATGACGACTCACCACCTCCGGCAGGGCCGACTCCCTCTACACCGAATGTGGCCCACGCGAACGCCACCAAAGGAGATCAGGGTCGACGACGGGACCCGAGGCCGGGTTCCTCACCAAGCGTCGCGCCCCTCCAGGTAGCACCTCCCAGTGCCAGCCCGACGGAGCCCAATCCCGGACATGGGTCCTCTGAAGCAGGACGTCGTCGCGAACGGGTCGACGGCGAGGATGCGGGCCGGGCATCGTCGACAACAAAGACTATATGCCACAAAAGTAAAGTAACATTTTTTAAATGATTGGATTCTGATTTCTTATATGCAAATTCTAAATTTTATAACTAAAAATATAATAAACTAAAAAAACATCGACCATATCTAAAACTAACATTTCTAACATTTCTATAACTAAAATTGTATAACTAATTTTTCTTTAACATTTCTATATAACAAACATTTCTATAACATTAATACAGAAAAAACTAACATTTCTATATATAACTAACATTTCTATATAACTAACATTTCTATAACATTAATACAGAAAAAACTGAAAAAACTAATAACTAATAACAGAAAAACTAAAAACTAAAAACAGAACAAAAATTGTGTATGTGTATGTGTGTTGTGTGTGCAGGCGACGGCGACGGCGAGCCAAGGCGACGGCGCCGGCGGCGCGCGCGGCGGCTTCGATTGGAGGGAGAGGAGAGGGGGGACAGAGGCTCACAGCGCGGGCAAGGTCGAGGCGACGGCGACGGCGACGCGGGCCGATGCGGGGATGGGGACGGGCCGGCGACACGGACGGCGCGACGAGGACGGGAGCGGCCCGGAGTCGACGGGGACGGCGCGACGGCGGCGATGAAGCAGAGAAAAGTGGGAGGAAACTGACGAAATTTTTGTTAGTGTTTCTTATATAGGATGGTCCTAAAGGTCGATTTTCGCCAGGCCAAGCGGCGGGAAGCGCCCACCTTTAGTACCGGATGGTGGCACCAACCGGTACTAAAGGTCGATTTTCGCCAGGCCAAGCGGCGGGAAGCGCCCACCTTTAGTACCGGATGGTGGCACCAACCGGTACTAAAGGACCACCCTTTAGTACCGGTTGGTGCCACCACCCGGTACTAAAGGGTGTGCGCTGCCAGGCGAGGGGCGCAGAAGTTTAGTCCCACCTCGCTAGTTGAGGAGCGCCAGGACCAGTTTATAAGCCCCGACGCGGGCACTGCATTGAGCTCCTCTCAATAGCAGGCCTTCTGGGCCTACCTCTCCTACTCTGCCTGTGGGCCTACTGGGCTTGCGGGCCTGCATCCTGGCCCAACTACAGGTTGGGTTTCTAGTCGTATGCAGGCCGCTCTGGCCTAGTAGGTGGGCTTTTTTATTTTCTTAATTTTTTTGCTTTATTTATTTTTGGTTTATTTATTTTTGAGTTGTTTTTTGCTGTATTTAGAGTTTCTTTGGGAATATTTCTGCTTTAGGTATAAAAAATTACAAACTTTCTGTTAGTGCCGGTTGTTTACAAATTTGAATAGTTTACATTTTGAATTATTTGAAATTTGTGTGAATCACTAGTTTGTGAATAACTTAACTTTGAAAATAGATTTTCAATGATTCTTTTTTCTTATGTTTAATATTAGTGTGTTTTATCATTATATTCAATTTAGTAATGCTTAGGTTATTTAAAAAATGAAATCCCTTTGTAACGGATGACTTTTCGTCCGAAACCCTGACACTTCGAAAGAGATTGTCCATTTTATAAACAAAGTGCATCCAGTTTTTGCGGTAACCCTCTCTACTTTTTTGCACATGCTATGTGGGTGAAATTATGATACCATGCCAACTTTCAACCTTTTCTGAGTTCATTTGAAATGCTTTTCAATTTCAGGGTCATTTAGCTGAAAAAATCAGTAAATGCATGAAAGAATTTGTTTGCACATAAAATTTCTTCGCATTTCAAATGCCAAAACACATAATTACCCTAACTATTACAGAGATTCCCTCCTGGGTGTGAAACACAGAAGAAAGTGATGATAGTGAAGCCGATCACATCCCAGATCTTTGGGTGTGAAACTTTTTCTTCGCGTATGTCCCTTTGCGCCGTAGCCATGGAAAATCTTCATCATCTAACTGGTTGCTCGGGTCAATATTCACTGTGAATGGAGCAATTTCATCAAACTTCTCATAATCTTCTAGCATGTCTGTCTTGTCATCCACTCCCACGATGTTTCTCTTCCCAGAAAGAACTATGTGGCGCTTTGGCTCATCGTATGATGCATTCGCTTCCTTATCTTTTCTTTTTCTCGGCTTGGTAGACATATCCTTCAGATAGAAAACCTGTGCCACATCATTAGCTAGGACGAATGGTTCATCTGCATACGCAAGATTGTTGAGATCCACTGTTGTCATTCCATACTGCGGGTCTTCCGTTACCCCATATCGTGTCATATTGACCCATTTGCACCGGAACAAAGGGACCTTCAAATCACGTCCATAGTCATGTTCCCATATCTCCTCTATGTAACCATAATATGTTTCCTTTCCCGTCTTGGTTGTTGCATCAAAGCGGACACCACTGTTTTGGTTGGTGCTCTTCTTATCTTGGGCGATCGTGTAAAATGTATTACCATTTATCTCGTACCCTTTGAAAGTCATTATATTCGAAGATGGTAACTGGGACAGCGAGTACAGGTCATCTTCAATAGAGGCGTCATGCATGGTACGTGTCTGCAACCAGCCGGCGAAACTCCTGGTTTGTTCACGTGTAATCCAGTCATCAGACCGCTCCGGGTGTTCTTGTGTTCGTCCATATACGGAGCCACCAAGGCGGAATTCTGTATAACTGTGTAGTGTGCTTCAGTGAGAGAATGTCCGTCCATACATATTTTTTGATTCCCTCCTAGCGTGCCTTTTCCATCCAGTCTGCCCTTATGCCGCGATTCAGGAACACCAATCGGCTTAAGGTCAGGAATAATGTCAATACAAAACTCAATGACCTCCTCATTTTCATGGCCCTTGGAGATGCTTCCTTCTGGCCTAGCACGGTTATGAACATATTTCTTTAAGACTCCCATGAACCTCTCAAAGGGGAACATATTGTGTAGAAATACAGGACCCAAAACGCTAATCTCTTCGCATAGGTGAACTAGGACGTGCGTCATGATGTTGAAGAAGGATGGTGGGAACACCAACTCGAAACTGACAAGACATTGCACCAAATCATTCTCTAACCTTGGTATGATTTCTGGATCGATTACCTTCTGAGAGATTGCATTGAGGAATGCACATAGCTTCACAATGGCTAATCGAACGTTATCCGGTAGAAGCCCCCTCAATGCAACCGGAAGCAGTTGCGTCATAATCACGTGGCAGTCATGAGACTTTAGGTTCTGGAACTTTTTCTCTGCCATGTTTATTATTCCCTTTATATTCGACGAGAAGCCAGACGGTACCTTAATACTGAGCAGGCATTCAAAGAAGATTTCCTTCTCTTCTTTGGTAAGAGCGTAGCTGGCATGACCCTGATGTATGCCGTCTTTTCCATGCATACGTTGCTGGTCCTCCCGTGCCTCAGGTGTATCTTTTGTCTTCCCATACACGCCCAAGAAGCCAAGCAGGGTCACGCAAAGATTCTTCGTCACGTGCATCACGTCGATTGCAGAGCGGACCTCTAGATCTTTCCAATAGGGCAGGTCCCAAAATATAGATTTCTTCTTCCACATGGGTGCGCGTCCGTCAGCGTCATTCGGAACAGGTTGTCCGCCAGGACCCTTTCCAAAGACTACCTTCAAATCCTTGACCATATCATGTACATCAGCACCAGTACGGTGGCGAGGCTTCGTCCGGTGATCCGCCTCACCTTTGAAATGCTTGCCTTTCTTTCTTACGGGATGCCTGCTCGGAAGAAATCGACGATGTCCCAGGTACACATTCTTCCTACAATTGTCCAAATATATACTGTCGGTATCATCCAAACAGTGCGTGCATGCGCGGTATCCCTTGTTTGTCTGTCCTGAAAGGTTACTGAGAGCAGGCCAATCATTGATGGTCACGAACAGCAAGGCCTTTAGGTCAAATTCTTCCCCCATGTGCTCATCCCACGCACGTACACCTGTTCCATTCCACAGCTGTAAGAGTTCTTCAACTAATGGCCTTAGGTACACATCAATGTCGTTGCCGGGTTGCTTAGGGCCTTGGATGAGCACTGGCATCATAATGAACTTCCGCTTCATGCACAACCAAGGAGGAAGGTTATACAAACATAGAGTCACAGGCCAGGTGCTATGGTTGCTGCTCTGCTCCCCAAAAGGATTAATGCCATCTGCGCTTAGACCAAACCATACGTTCCTTGCGTCATCTGCAAACTCCTTCCCGTACTTTCTCTCAATTTTTCTCCACTGCGACCCGTCAGCGGGTACTCTCAACTTTCCGTCTTTCTTACGGTCTTCTCTGTGCCATCGCATCGCCTTGGCATGCTCTTTGTTTTGGAACAAACGTTTCAACCGTGGTATTATAGGAGCATACCACATCACCTTGGCAGGAATCTTCTTCCTGGGGCGCTCGCCCTCGACATCACCAGGGTCATCGCGCCTGATCTTATAGCGCAATGCACCGCATACCGGGCAAGCGTTCAAATCCTCGTACTCACCGCGGTAGAGGATGCAGTCATTAGGGCATGCATGTATCTTCTGCACCTCTAACCCTAGAGGGCAGACAGCCTTCTTTGCTTCGTACGTACTCTCGGGCAATTCGTTGTCCTTTGGAAGCATATTCTTTATCATTACCAGCAACTTTCCAAATCCCTTGTCAGATACACCATTCTCTGCCTTCCATTGCAGCAATTCCAGTGTGGTGCCCAACTTTTTCTTGTCAGCTTCGCAATTCGGGTACAACAATTTCTTGTGATCCTCTAACATGCGCTGCAACTTCTTCTTCTCCAAATCACTTGCGCAGTTTCTCTTTGCATCGGCAATGGCCCGACCTAGATCATCAGCGGGCTCATCTGATGCCTCTTCTTCAGCTTCTTCCCGCATTGCCGGCTCAGCTTCTTCCCCCATTGTTGTATCATCGTATTCAGGGAACCCATGGCCAGGATAGTTGTCGTCGTCCTCTTCTTCTTCATTGTCTTCCATCATAACCCCTCTTTCTCCGTGCTTGGTCCAAACATTATAGTGGGGCATGAAACCGGACTTAAACAGGTGGACGTGAATGGTTCTTGACGTAGAGTAATTGTGATCATTCTTACAGACTAAACATGGACAAGGCATAAAACCATCCGCCCGCTTGTTTGCCTCAGCCGCAAGCAGAAAAGTTTGCACGCCATTAATGAACTCGGGAGAGCATCGGTCATCGTACATCCATTGTCGGCTCATCTTCATTACACAACACCGAATAGACCAAATTAATACAAGTTCATACATAAAGTTCATACAAGACTTAAATGCAACAAACAAATAACTCTCTAACTAAAGAATTTAAATGCAACAACAAATGCGATCAAGATCGCAACTAAGGTAACAATTGATCCAACAGCATAATGATACCAAGCCTCACTATCAATGGCATATTTTCTAATCTTTCTAATCTTCAAGCGCATTTTCTCCATCTTGATCTTGTGATCATCGACGACATCGGCAACATGCAACTCCAATTCCATCTTCTCCCCCTCAATTCTTTTCAATTTTTCTTTCAAATACTCGTTTTCTCTTTCAACTAAATTTAACCTCTCGACAATAGGGTCGGTTGGAATTTCCGGTTCACAAACCTCCTAGACAAAAATATCTATGTCAACTTGATGGGCATAATTTGTCATAAACACGAAATGCAACAACTAGTTTTAAAAGAGAATATACCACATCCGAATCATAACAAGGACGAGGGCCGACGGGGACGGATATCAAAACCATGGCACTATGTATAACAAACAACGTACGGGTAAGATAATTATACGAGTAACTATATATCCAAATCACACAAACATCAATTTGGTAATGTAAAACATTCATGAACAAGAGGCTCACCACAAGGTGGTGCCGGCGACGGAACGGTGCGGGCGATCGACTGTGGTTACGACGGAGATTTAGAAGGCACTAAGTAAACCACACCTACATATGCAAACTAAGTGTTAGTTTTGACCACAAATTGCATATAAATCAAATACTAGCACATATATTTTCTACCAAATTACTAAACTCATAAATTAATCACTATACAAAGCATTGCAAGAGCTAATCTAGCAATGAGAGATGAAAGGACAAAGTTGCTAACCTTTGTGATCATTTGAATGGATGGGGGCCTTCAAATCTTGACAAATTTTGGGCAAAATGTGTGATGCGCTCGAGAGGAAGAGGGGAAGAATAGAGAGGAGAGGGAAAAGGGGAAGAACAGAGCGAGCTCGGGTGGACGAAGGGCTTATGTAGGACGACCTTTAGCACCGGTTCGTGCCATGAACCGGTACTAAAGGTGCTGGAGGGGCCCCAGACTGACAACATCCTGCCACCACTCACTTTAGTACCGGTCCATGGCACAAACCGGCGCTAAAGATCGGCCACGAACCGGTACTAATGAAAGCGGCTGGCTAGCCGTTGGAACCGGCACTAATGCACACATTAGTGCCGGCTCAAAAGCAAACCGGCACTAATGTGCTTGACATTCGACCCTTTTTCTACTAGTGCTAAAAAGCCTTCTTGCATTTGTAGTTTCCTTTCATTGAATCCGTCCATCGATACACATATCAAGAGGGAAGAAGGATGTGGTGCTTGGAAGTTGCCTTGGTAGTAGCACAACAAAATGCCAGTGGAGATGGTACTACAAACAACCTATGACCTCATATGTAGAAGTAAACAATGGTTGTAAAAAACAGTGGCAGGTTCTGAAACAACATATGCTAGCAGAGACGCCTCGAACATAGCCATCATAAGCATGCATAGACTTCAGTTAGAGTCAGTTTGTCATGCCTTGTGATATAAGGAATTAGTGGATGCGAGATGTTTTGGAGGTAGTTGCGCACAAAAAAAAGCCCCACTCTACCAGAATCAATTTGGTCTTTGAGCGCCTACTCATCGGTTGGTCGATCCGCTTAGTTAAAAAATATGCAGCTCTCAATAGGCAACACGGTCTGAGGAGTAGCAGAAGAGGATCAAAACTAACTTTTTTATTTCGTCCATATTTCAATAGAGGATGAATGCTTGCATATATGAAGGCATCATCTCACGCATTATGGATTTTTCTGAGAAATTAAGCAGCATGTCGTAGTCCATGTTATTTTGTTTCAATGGAAGTCCCGCGCTGGTTTATTTTTTAGGCAGACTCCCATGCTAATTTCTATTTCGATTGTATAAAGGCAAAAATTAGAGTCCGACAATAGGTTTTTTTTCTAGCGAGTCGCGTGCTAGTTTTTTTTTAACCTTGAGGGTCTCACGTTAGTTTATTTTTTCAAGTACTCCCATGCTAGTTTTTTCACAGCCACGCCAGTTTGTTTTGTTTTTCAAGCTGAGAGTCCCACGTTCTGTTTTTTAGTGATGGAGTCCCACGCTAGTTTATTTTTGGCAGCCACGCTATATTTTTTTTCTTTTTGAACCATGGCAGGCACGCTAGTTTCTTTTTTCTAAGTTGAGAGTCCAACGCTAGTTTTTTTTTTGACAGAAGAGAGTCCCACACTAGTTCTCGCTAGTTCTTTTTCCTGTCGTAGACAAAGATGAGCGGATCGTTTTTTATTGTAGTGGCAATGGTGGGTAAATTTTTCCACTTAAAACTTATCTAACGGCTCTAGTTTTTAGTGTATAAATTAAATGGTCGGATGTTTTTGTTTATTCTGGGATTTTAAATCCTATTTATCTTTTTTATGGTGAACCCGTCAAGTACTTTTTATATATAAATAGATGTAACCTCTCGACAATAGGGTTGGTTGGAATTTCCGGTTCACATACCTCCTAGATAAAAATATCTATGTCAACTTGATGGGCATAATTTGTCATAAACACGAAATGCAACAAAATAGTTATAAAAGAAAATATACCACATCCGAATCATAACCCGGACGAGGGCCAACAGGGACGGATATCAAAACCATGGCACTATGAATAACAAACAATGTACTGGTAAGATAATTACACAAACATGATTTTTTTTATACAAAAAAGATAAGAACAAGAGGCTCACCCCACAAGGTGTGGTGCCGGCGACAGGACGGTGCGGACGATCGACAGTGGTTAGGACGGAGACGGGAAGGCACTAAGTAAACCACACCTACATATGCAAACTAAGAGTTATTTTGAGCTCAAATTGCATATAAATCAAATAAACTACCACATATAATTCCTCCCAAATTACTCACACCCACAAATTAATGACTATATAAAGCATCGCAAGAGCTAATCTAACAACGAGAGATGAAAGGACAAAGTTGCTTACCTTTGTGATCACTTGAATGGGAAAAACAGAGCGAGCTCGATCGCGGGTGTACGAAGGGTTTATATAGGGCGACCTTTAGTACCAGTTCGTGCCACGAACTGCCACGAACCGGCACTAACGGTGATGGAGGGGCCCCAGACTGACAACATCCTGCCACCACTCTTTTTAGGACCGGTTCGTGGCACGAACCGGTGCTAAAAGTTCGGCATGAACCGGTACTAATGAGAGCGGCCTGCCTAACCATTGGAACCGGCACTAATGATCACATTAGTGCCGGCTCAAATACAAACCGGGACTAATGAGCTGAACATTAGGCCCTTTTTCTACTAGTGTCAAGTCGCTCCCAGCTAGCTACAAGAGCTTTGTGATGAACTACAATATGCAAGGGATGGAGAAGTCCATTCCTGAGTTATATTCAATGTTGAAATGAGCGGAGGTGGAAATAAAAAAGGAACATCAAGTGTCGATGGTGAATAAGACCACTAGTTTCAAAAAAGGCAAGGGTAAAAAGAACTTCAAGAAGGACAGCAAGGGAGTTGTCGCGCCCGGTAAATCAGTTGCCGGGAAGAAGCCAAAGAATGGACCCAAGCCCGAGACTCAGTGCTTTTATTGCAAGGGAAATGGTCACTGGAAGCGGAAGTGCCCCAAGTACTTAGCGGAAAAGAAGGCCGGCAACGCCAAAGGTATATGTGATATACATGTTATTGATGTGTACCTTATCAGCGCTCGTAGTAGCTCCTGGGTATTTGATACCGGTGGGGTTGCTCATATTTGAAACTCAAAACAGGAGCTGCAGAATAAGCGGAGACTGGCGAAGGACAAGGTGACAATGCGCGTTGGGAATGGTTGCAAGGTCGATGTGATCGCCGTCGGCACGCTACCTCTACATCTACCTTCGGGAATAGTTTTAAACCTCAATAATTGTTATTTAGTGCCAGCTTTGAGCATGAACATTGTATCTGGATCTCGTTTAATGCGAGATGGCTACTCATTTAAATACGAGAATAATGGTTGTTCTATTTATATGAAAGATATGTTTTATGGTCATGCCCCGCTGGTCAATGGTTTATTTTTTATTGAATCTAGAATGTGATGTTACACATATTCATAGTGTGAATGCCAAAAGATGTAATGTTGATAATGACAGTCCCACATACTTGTGGCACTGCCGCCTTGGTCACATTGGTGTCAAACGCATGAAGAAGCTCCATGCGGATGGACTTTCGGAGTCTCTTGATTATGAATCATTTGACACGTGTGAACCATGCCTCATGGGCAAAATGACCAAGACTCCATTCTCCGGAACAATGGAGCGAGCAACCAACTTGTTGGAAATAATACATACTGATGTATGTGGTCCAATGAGCGTTGAGGCTCGCGGTGGCTATCGTTTGTGTTCTCACCCTCACTGATGACTTAATTAGATATGGGTATGTCTACTTAATGAAACACAAGTCTGAGACCTTTGAAAAGTTCAAGGAATTTTAGAGTGAGGTAGAGAATCAACGTGACAGGAAAATAAAGTTCTTACGATCAGATCGTGGAGGAGAATATTTGAGTCACGAGTTTGGCACTCATTTAAGGAAATGTGGAATTGTTTCACAACTCACGCCGCCTGGAACACCTTAGCGTAATGGTGTGTCTGAACGTCGTAATCGCACTCTATTGGATATGGTGCGATCTATGATGTCTCTTACCGATCTACCGCTATCATTTTGGGGCTATGCTTTAGAGACTGCCGCATTCACTTTAAATAGGGCTCTTTCGAAATCTGATGAGACAACACCGTATGAATTATGGTTTGGGAAGAAACCTAAGATGTCGTTTCTAGAAGTTTGGGGATGCCATGCTTATGTCAAGAAACTTCAACCTGAAAACCTCGAACCCAAGTCGGAAAAATGCGTCTTCATAGGATACCCTAAGGAAACTATTGGGTATACCTTCTACCTCAGATCCGAAGGCAAGATCTTTGTTGCCAAGAATGGATCCTTTCTGGAGAAAGAATTTCTCTCGAAATAAGTAAGTGGGAGGAAAGTAGAACTTGATGAAGTAATGCCTCTTGAACTGGAGAGTAGCGCAGCTCAGGAAGATGTATCTGTGGTGCCTGCACCGACTAGAGAGGAAGTTAATGATGATGATCATGAAACTTCGGATCAAGTTGCTACTGAACTTCGTAGGTCCACAAGGACACGTTCCGCACCAGAGTGGTATGGCAACCCTGTCCTGGAAATCATGTTGTTAGACAATGGTGAACCTTCGAACTATGAAGAAGCGGTGGCGGGCCTGGATTCCAACAAATGGCTTGAAGCCATGAAATCCGAGATAGGATCCATGTATGCAAACAAAGTATGGACTTTGACAGACTTTGACAGACTTGCCCGATGATCGGCAAGCCATAGAAAATAAGTGGATCTTTAAGAACAAGAGAGACGCAGATGGTAATGTGACCGTCTATAAGGCATGACTTGTTGCTAAGGGTTATCGACAAGTTCAAGGGGTTGACTACGATGAGACCTTCTCACCTGTAGCGAAGCTGAAGTCTGTCTGAATCATGTTAGCAATTGCCGCATTCTACGATTATGAGGTATGGCAAATGGACGTCAAAACGACATTCCTTAATGGTTTCCTTAAGGAAGAATTGTATATGATGCAGTTGGAAGGTTTTGTCGATCCTAAGAATGCTGACAAAGTATGCAAGCTCCAGCGCTCCATCTATGGGCTGGTGCAAGCATCTCGCAGCTGGAACATTCGCTTTGATGAAATGATCAAGGCGTTTGGGTTTATGCGGACTTATGGAGAAGCCTATGTTTACAAGAAAGTGAGTGGGAGCTCTGTAGCATTTCTCATATTATATGTGGATGACATACTATTGATGGGAAATGATATAGAACTTTTGGAAAGCGTAAAGGCCTACCTGAATAAATGTTTTTGAATGAAGGACCTTGGAGAAGCTGCTTACATATTAGGCATCAAGATCTATAGAGATAGATCAAGACGCCCCATTGGTCTTTCACAAAGCACATACCTCGGCAGAAGATGGAGAAAAGATGAGTGTCATCCCCTATGCCTCAGCCATAGGGTTTATTATGTATGCCATGCTGTGTACCAGACCTGATGTGAACCTTGCCATAAGTTTGGTAGGGAGGTACCAAAGTAATTCCGGTATGGAACACTGGACAGTGGTCAAGAATATCCTGAAGTACCTGAAAAGGACTAAGGATATGTTTCTCGTTTATGGAGGTGACGAAGAGCTCGTCGTAAAGGGTTACGTCGATGCTAGCTTCGACACAGATCTGGATGACTCCAAGTCACAAACCAGATACGTGTACATGTTGAATGGTGGGGCAGTCAGCTGGTGCAGTTGCAAGCAAAGGGTCGTGGCGGGATCTACATGTGAAGCGGAGTACATAGCAGCCTCAGAGGCAGCACAGGAAGCAGTCTGGATGAAGGAGTTCATCACCGACTTAGGAGTTATTCCCAATGCGTCGGGCCCGATGACTCTCTTCTGTGACAACACTGGAGCTATTGCCCTTGCGAAGGAGCCCAGGTTTCACAAGAAGACCAGGCACATCAAGCGTCGCTTCAACTCCATTCGTGAATATATTCAAGATGGAGACATAGATATTTGTAAAGTGCATACGGATCTGAATGTCGCAGATCCGTTGACTAAACCTCGTCCACGAGCAAAATATGATCAACACCAGAACTCTCTGGGTGTTCGATTCATCACAATGTAACTAGATTATTGACTCTAGTGCAAGTGGGAGACTGTTGGAAATATGCCCTAGAGGCAATAATAAAATAGTTCTTATTATATTTCCTTGTTCATGATAATTGTCTATTGTTCATGCTATAATTGTATTAACCAAAAACCATAATACATGTGTGAATACATAGATCGCAACATGTCCCTAGTGAGCCTCTAGTTGACTAGCTCGTTGATCAATAGATGGTTATGGTTTCCTGACCCTGGACATTGGATGTCGTTGATAACAGGATCACATCATTAGGGGAATGATGTGATGGACAAGACCCAATCCTAAGCATAGCACAAGATCGTGTAGTTCGTTCGCTAGAGCTTTTCTAATGTCAAGTATCATTTCCTTAGACCATGAGATTGTGCAACTCCCGGATACCGTAGGAATGCTTTGGGTGTATCAAACGTCACAACGTAACTGGGTGGCTATAAAGCTGCACTACAGGTATCTCCGAAAGTGTCTGTTGGGTTTGCACGAATCGAGACTGGGATTTGTCACTCCGTATGACGGAGAGGTATCTCTGTGCCCACTCGGTAATGCATCATCATAATGAGCTCAATGTGACTAAGGAGTTAGCCACGGGATCATGCGTTACGAAACTAGTAAAGAGACTTGCCGTTAACAAGATTGAACAAGGTATGAGGATACCGACGATCAAATCTCGGGCAAGTAACATACCGATGGACAAAGGGAATGGTATACGGGATTGATTGAATCCCCGGCATCGTGGTTCATCCGATGAGATCATCATGGAACATGTGGGAGCCAACATGGGTATCCAGATCCCGCTGTTGGTTATTGGTCGGAGAGATGCCTCAGTCATGTCTGCAGGGTTCCCGAACCCGTAGGGTCTACACACTTAAGGTTTGATGACGCTAGAGTTGTTATGGGAAATCGTATGTGGTTACTGAAGGTTGTTCAGAGTCCCGGATGAGACCCCGGACATCACAAGGAGTTCTGGAATGGTCCAGAGGTGAAGAATTATATATGGGAAGTCTTGTTTCAGTCGCCGGAATAATTTCGGGGTTATCGGTATTGTACCGGGAGCACATGAAGGTGTCCGGGGGTCCACCTGGTGGGGCCACCTGCCCCGGTGGGCCAAGTGGGCTGAGCAAGGGAGGGAACCAGCCCCTGGTGGGCTGGTGCGCCCCCCAAGGGGCCCTAGGCGCCTAGGGTTAGAAACCCTAGGGGGTGGGGTGCCTCCCACCTGACTTGGGGGGCAAGTCCCCCCCTTGGCCGTCGCTCCCCCTTAGATGGGATCTAAGGGGGCCGCCCCCCTTCCCCCTTCACCCTATAAATAGAGGGGGGTGGGAGGGCAGAAGCACCCCTTCCCTGGCACAACCCTCCCCCTTTCCAACACCTCCTCCTCCGTAGTGCTTTGCGAAGCCCTGTCGGAGAACTTCAAGCTCCACCACCACGTTGTCGTGCTGCCGGAGCTCTCCCTCAACTTCTCCTCTCCCCTTGCTGGATCAAGAAGGAGAAGACGTCCCCGGTTTGTACGTGTGTTGAACGCGGAGGCGCCGTCCGTTCGGCGCTAGATCGGATTTTCCGCGGTTTGAATCGCCACGAGTACGACTCCATCATCCACGTTCCTTGTAACGCTTCCGCTTAGCGATCTTCAAGGGTATGAAGATGCACTCCTTCTCTCTCGTTGCTAGTATCTCCTAGATTGATCTTGGTGACACGTAGGAAAATTTTGAATTATTACTACTTTCCCCAACAGACATCGTATTTGTGGCAAAGCCACCGTTCATAATTCTTTCAAACATGTCACTCTTGATTCATTGCACAGACCGGTACCCCGCCGGAGGCATTCATATAGAGTCATATTTTGTTCTAAGTATCGAGTTGTAATTCTTGAGTTGTAAGTAAATAGAAGTGTGATGATCATCATTATTAGAACATTGTCCCATATGAGGAAATAAAAGAAATAAAAAAAGAGGCCAAAGAAGCCAATCAAAAAAAAAGAGAGGCTAAAGAAGCCAATAAAAAAATTGAGAGAAAAAGAGAGAAGGGACAATGTTACTATCCTTTTCCACACTTGTGCTTCAAAGTAGCACCATGATCTTCATTATAGAGAGTCTCTTGAGATATCACTTTCATATACTAGTGGGAATTTTTCATTATAGAACTTGGCTTGTATATTCCAACGATGGGCTTCCTCAAATTGCCCTAGGTCTTCATGAGCAAGCAAGTTGGATGCACACCCACTTAGTTTCTTTTTTAGCTCATAAACTTATAGCTCTAGTGCATCTGTTGCATGGCAATCCCTACTCACTAACATTGATATATATTGATGGGCATCTCCATAGCCCGTTGATACGACTAGTTGATGTGAGACTATCTCCTTCTTTTTATCTTGTCAACAACCACCATATTCTATTGCACCTATAGTGCTATGTCCATGGCTCACGCTCATGTATTGCGTGGAAGTTGAAAAGGTTTGAGAACATCAAAAGTATGAAACAATTGCTTGGCTTGTCATCGGGGTTGTGCATGATTTGAATATTTTGTGTGGTGAAGATGGAGCATAGCCCGACTATATGATTTTGTGGGGATAACTTTCTTTGGCCATGTTATTTTGAGAAGACATGATTTCTTTATTAGTATGCGTGAAGTATTGTTGTCTTAATGTCAAATGATAGACTATTTCTTTGAATCACTCGTGTCTTAATATTCATGCCATGATTAAATTGCATGGTCAAGATTATGCTAGGTAGCATTCCACATCAAAAATTATCTTTTTTATCATTTACCTACTCGAGGACGAGCAGGAATTATGCTTGGGGATGCTGATACGTCTCCATCGTATCTATAATTTTTTATTGGCAACTTTTTATACTATTTTTGGGACTAACATAGTGATCCAGTGCCCAGTGCCAGTTCCTGTTTGTTGCATCTTTTTGTTTCGCAAAAAATCCATATGAAACGGAGTCCAAACGGGATAAAAACTTACAGAGATTTTTTTGGAATATATGTGATTTTTGGGAAACAGAATCAACGCGAGACGATGCCCGAGGGGGCCCCAAGGTCGGGAGGCGCGCCCCTGGTCCTTGTGGACACCCCGTAAGGCGGTTGGATCCCTTCTTTGGCCACAAGAAAGCTAATATCGGGATAAAAATCATGTTAAAATTTCGGCCCAATCGGAGTTACGGATCTCCGGGAATTAAAAAAAAAGGTGAAAGGCCAGAATCTGGGAGCGCAGAAACTGAAGGAAACAGAGAGAGAGAGAGATCTAATCTCGGAGGGGCTCTCGCCCCTCCGCCACCATGGAGGCCATGGACCAGAGGGGAAACCCTTCTCCCATCTAGGGGGAAGGTCAAGGAAGAAGAAGGAGGAGGAGGGGTGCTCTCTCCCCCTCTCTCCCGGTGGCGCCGGAACGCCGCCGGGGCAATCATCGTGTGACTGCGATCTACACCAACACCTTCGTCATCTTCCCCAACATCTTCATCACCTTCCCCCATCTATATTCAGCGGTCCACTCTCCCGCAACCCGGTGTACCCTCTACTTGAACATGGTGCTTTATGCTTCATATTATTATCCAATGATGTGTTGCCATCCTATGATGTGTGAGTAGATTTTTCTTGTCCTATCGGTAATTGGTGAATTGCTATTATTGGTTTGAGTTGCATGTTTTATTATTGGTGTTGTCCTATGGTGCTCTCCGTGTCGCGCAAACGTGAGGGATCCCTGCTGTAGGGTTTGCAATATGTTCATGATTTGCTTATGGTGGGTGGCGTGAGTGACAGAAGCACAGACCACAGTAAGTAGGTTGTTTGCGTATGGGAATAAAGAGGACTTGATACTTTAATGCTACGGTTGGGTTTGACCTTAATGATCTTTAGTAGTTGCGGATGCTTGCTAGAGTTCCAATCATAAGTGCATATGATCCAAGAAGAGAGAGTATGTTAGCTTATGCCTCTCCCTCTATAAAATTGCAATAATGATTACCAGTCTAGTAACATAGTGAATTGCTTAAGGAAAATTCCGTAACTCCTACCCCCACTTTTCCACGCTCGCTATACTAACTTAATTGTTAATTTCTCTAAACAACCCCTAGTTTTTATTTACGTGCTCTTTATTATTTTGCAAACCTATCCTACAATAACTACAAAGTACTTCTACATTCATACTTGTTCTAGGTAAAGTGAACGTTAAGCGTGCGTAGAGTTGTATCGGTGGTCGATAGAACTTCAGGGAATATTTGTTCTACCTTTAGCTCCTCGTTGGGTTCGACACTCTTATTTATCGAGAAAGGCTACAACTGATCCCCTATACTTGTGGGTTATCACCTAGCACGGTTACGAATATATTTCTTTAAGACTCCAAGGAACCTCTCAAAGGGGAACATATTGTGTAGAAATACAGGGCCCAGAATGCCAGACGTGTGTCATGATATTGAAGAAGGATTGTGGGAACACCATCTCGAAACTGACAAGACATTGCACGAAATCACTCTTTAACCTTAGTAGGATTTCTGGATCGATTACATTCTGAGAGATTGCATTGAGGAATGCACATAGCTTCACAATGGCTAATCGAACATTTTTCGGTAGCAGCCTCCTCAATGCGGCCGGAAGCAGTTGCATCATCACATGGTAGTCATGAGACTTTAGGTTTTGGAACTTTTTCTCTAGGATGTTTATTATTCATTTTATATTGGACGAGAAGCCAAACGGGACCTTCATACCGAGTAGGCATTCAAAAGAAGATTTTCTTCTCTTCTTTGGTAAGAGCATAGCTGGCAGGACCTTGATACTGCTTTGGATGCATGCCGTCTTTTTCGTGCACATGTTGCTAGTCCTCCCGTGCCTCCAGTGTATCTTTTGTCTTCACATACACGCCCAAGAAGCCTAGCAGGTTCACGCAAAGATTCTTTGTCACATGCATCATGTCGATTGAAGAGCGGACCTCTAGGTCTTTCCAATAGGGTAGGTCCCAAAATATAGATTCCACATGGGTGTGCGTCCCTCGGCGTCATTCGGAACAGATAGTCCGCCAGGACCCTTTCCAAAGATTACTTGTAAATCATTGACCATATCGACTATGTGATCACCAGTACGGAGGGCGGGCTTCTTTCGACATTGATGGTTGGTCGGAAGAAATCGACGATGTCCCAGGTACACATTCTTCCCGCATTTATCCAAATATATACTTTCGGTGTCATCTAAATAGTGCGTGCATGCATGGTATCCCTTGTTTGTCTGTCCTGAAAGGTTTCTGAGAGCAGGCCAATCATTGATGGTTATAAACAACAACGCATGTAGGTCAAATTCCTCCTGGTTGTGCTCATCCCACACACGTACACCTTTTCCATTCCACACCTGTAAAAGTTCTTCAACTAATGGCCTTAGGTACACATCAATGTTGTTGCCGGGTTACTTAGGGCCTTGGATGAGCACTGTCATCATAATGAACTTCCGCTTCATGCACAACCAAGGAGGAAGGTTATAGATACATAGAGTCACGGGCCAGGTGCTATGATTGTTGCTCTGCTCCCCAAAAGGATTAATGACATCTGCGCTTAAACCAAACCATACGTTTCTTGCGTCACCTGCAAAGTCCCCTTACCTTTTCTTGATTTTTCTCCACTGTGACCCATCAGCGGGTGCTCTCAACTTCCCGTCTTTCTTACGGTCCTCTTTGTGCCATCGCATCAACTTGGCATGCTCTTTTGTTTCTTAACAGACGTTTCAACCGTGGTATTATAGGAGCATACCACATCACCTTGGCAGGAACCCTCTTCCTGGGGCGCTCACCCTCAACATCGCCAGGGTCATCTCTTCTGATCTTATACCGCAATGCACCGCATACCGGGCATGCGTTCAGTTCCTCGTACTCACCGCGGTAGAGGATGCAGTCATTAGGGCATGCATGTATCTTCTGCACCTCCAATCCTAGAGGGCATAGAACCTTCTTCGCTTCGTACGTACTGTCGGGCAATTCGTTTTCCTTTGGAAGCTTCTTCTTCAATATTTTCAGTACCTTCCCAAATCTGTTGTCAGATAAATCATTGTCTGCATTCCATTGCAGCAATTCCAGTGTGGTAACAAGCTTTGTGTTGTTATCTTCGCAATTTGGGTACAACCCTATTTTGTGATCCTCTAACATGCGATCGAACTTCAACTTCTCCCTTTCACTTTGGCATTGTCTCTTTGCATCAACAATGACCCGACGAAGATCATCATCGGGTACATCGTCTGGTTCCTCTTGATCTTCAGCTTCCCCCATTGTAGTATAACCGTATTCAAGGGGCGGGTAGTTGTCATCATCATCTTCTAGTTCGTTGTCTTCCACCATAACCCCTCTTTCTCCGTGCTTGGTCCAAACATTATAGTGTGGCATGAAACCCTTCTCAAGCAGGTGGACGTGAAGGGTTTTCGAGTCAGAGTAATCCTTCGTATTCCCATAGATAGGGCATGGACAATACATAAAACCATTATGCTTGTTTGCCTCAGCCACTTCGAGAAAATTATGCAGGCCCTTAATGCACTCGGAGGTGCATCTATCACCGTACATCCATTGCCAGTTCATCTGCGTGCATTATATAATTTAGTGTATCAAAAACCATTACAGGACATCATGAAAAGAGAAGTGACCAAATTAATACAAGTTCTTCATCACATTAAAACCAAAGTACAGTAGTGATGAAATGTTATTACTGAAAAAATAAATACATAAAGTTCAAACATAGTTCTCATAGAACAACATATAGCTCTCTAGAGCATCTAATTAAAACATACATTGAAACTATGTAAAACATTTCAATTCATCAACAAATGCGATCATAATCGCAACTAAGGTAACAATTGATCCAATGGCATAAAGATACCAAGCCTCAGTATGAATGGCATATTTTTTAATCGTTATAATCTTCAAGTGCATTGCATCCATCTTGATCTTGTGATCATGGACGACATCCGCAACATGCAACTCCAATTCCACCTTCTCCTCCTCAATTATTTTCAATTTTTTCTTCAAGTAATTGTTTTCTTTTTAACTAAATTTAACCTCTCGACAAGAGGGTCGGTTAGAATTTCTGGTTCACATACCTCCTAGAAAAAAACATCTATGTCACGTTAATAGGCATAATTATCATAAACACTAAATAAAACAAATCGTAATAAAAGATAATATACCACATCCGAATCATAGACAGGACGAGGGCCGACGGGGGTGGATACCAAAACCATGGCACTATATAATAACAAACAATAATAAAAGTAAGAAAATTATACAAGTATCTATCTAAATCATACAAGTAAGAATTTTTTTTTCTTTTAGAAACAAGATAAGAACAAGAAGCTCACCACGGTGGTTCCGGCGACGAGATCGGCGTGGGCGATCGATGGAGGTGAGGACGGGGACGGGACAGGACTGACCGCCAAACCTAGACAAATCTTGAGGAAAATGGAGCTTGGAGAGGAGAAAGCTTAAGTGTGGCTTGGGCATTTCATTGAACACTTCATAGGAGGTGAGAGCAGAGCAACACACACCTGCACACGCCGGCCGGCCAAAAAACAGAGGAGTGAGCGGGCAAGGGCGAGCATATATATAGACATATGTTTAGTCCAAGTTGGTGGCTAGAACCGGGACAGAAGCCTGCTCTTTAGTCCCGGTTCCAGCCACCAACCGGGACTAAAGGGCAGCGCCAAGAGCGAGGCCCTTTGGTCCCGGTTCGTGTCTGGAACCGGGTCTAAAGGGGTCAGACGAACCGGGACCAATGGCCCCCGAGGCCCGGTCGGCTCCATGGCCTCACGGACCGGAACTCATGCACCCATTGGTCCCGGTTCGTAGGAGAACCGGGAGTAATGCCTTTTTCTGGCCTGAACCGAAGCCCTGTTTTCTACTAGCGCGATGAGCATTCAATAGCCAGAGCACCCCAATGGGTAGCCAGAGGTGGCAGCATGCCTCCGTGCGGTCATGCCCATGTGTTCGCACACGAACACGTCACCGTTTACCTCCAACACTGAGGGTGATGCACCGCAGCTCACGTCGAAGGAGACCCATCCGGAAGCGTGGTACGCAAGCAATCCGGCGGGCGCTTTTGTAGACCCGAAACCCCACACGCCCGGGAGGGACCCGTCAGGGCGCATGGCAGCTATGGGCTGCCCTAGGTCAACCTGATCGCCCCTAAGGCCTTGAGGTTCGCCGCCTTGCAACTAGAAGAACGAACGAAGGACGAGAAGAAGAAGAACAAGGGAGAAGGAAAAGGTAAAGGTTAAATATGATTGATTGATTTGCCGATTGTGTGTTGTTCAATCGGCTGTCACCTCTCATCTATTTATGAGGCGGTTGGACTTATCGTACAAGAAAAGGACTCCAAATCTCATTAAAATCCTTCCAAAATTAGCAGAACTCGGATTAGGTATGTCTGAAACAGATGTTCGGTTGTTGTGTTTCACAGTCCAAATACCACCTCCGATGAAGATGCGCCCAAAATTAAATTTAACCGTTTCGACAAGACGAAGAAATTTGTTGTTGGACGTTTTTCGATTCGAGGCTATCTCGAGGGCCAAATCGCTCGCGCGAACCATCAGACATCACCCACACGGGTGTCTGATGCCCCGGGCCAGTGTTTACTCATGGTAGGTCTGCAGTGCATTGGCTTCAACTTTTCCATACGACCTCGAAATGAGATGATGTTTATATCAAAATTGATCGTTTTGACGAGACGAAGACAATCTGTGTATAAACTTTTCTCATACGAGGCCGTTTTGGAGGCCTAATCGGCCGAACAGTACTCTGCGTATAAAATCTAGTACTTCGAGCACAACTTCGGCCCTCGAGATGAGATCAGATGACGATGGCCCAAACTTCAAAGATGTTCATGTCAATAATACGGATTTTTTTCATGTGAATCACTTCTCAGTTTGAGACCATCTTAATTGTGTTTCATATCATGCCAAAATCTGGTCTCAACACCATGAGCATGCCCAGTCGTCGCCAAGAAGAAACACACGATTCCCTCCTCCAAACCTCGGTGATACTGTTTTGACGAGCCTGCTACTAAAACTGCTAGAGCTCTGGAGCCAGTTTTTTGCCGACAAAGAGGACCTGTTGGCCGTAATCTTTCAACTCAGACCATTGGCCTTTATCCAAGTCCGCCTTGAATACACGTAGATTCATCTTGTGCGCATCGATCTCGACCCCGTAAATCACCTCAGGGATGTTCCACCGCACAATCAGTAGTTTTTACTTGTCAGATGATGTGAGCAGGTGGTATTTTGCAGAAGCGAATGGCTAACTAAGGAGTACCCTTTGCAAAGGTCACTCCCCCCTCGGCGTGTTGCGACAAGTGGCGTGCGTCATTTGTCGTAACCTGTGAGTTTTTTCTTTTTTTTCTAGATCGGTTTATTCAAAACATTTCATCTCTTAAATCATGCGTCCAAATTTCAAACCAGGACTCCTCACATCGAGATATTCAAACTAGATCCCATGTTGATAAGTTTTGACGAACATTTTTTAGAAAAAACCCGAATCGAGTGCATGTTTTTTTCCTTTCCGAAGAGGCACAACGGTGCCTCCCACGGATGCAAACTCATACCTCCATGAGAAGTAAATGTGTGCCTCCCGCAAAGAGACACGATTGTACATCTCGCGGAAGCAAATCCGTCCTCCACGAGAAGTAAATCCATTCCACTCATTGAAGTAAAAAAAAATCACGTTTTTTTCCTTTTCCGATAGGCAAGAGTGTGCTTCTTGCGGAAGCAAATCCGTACCTCCACGAAAAGTAAATCCGTGTCTGACGCGGATGGAGAAAAACAAAAAAAACATGTTTTTCTCCTGTTAAGAGAGGCACGACTGTGCATCTCGCGGAAGCAAATTCGTGCCTCCACGAGATGTAAATCTGTGCCTCTCGCGGAAGAAAAAATAGAAAATAAAACATGTTTTTTTTCCTTTTCCGAGACGCATGACTGTGTGCCTCTCGCGTAAATAAGTTTGTGCTTCCACGAGAATTAACTCTGTCCCTCTCGTGAAAGGAAAAAAAGAACATGTATTTTTTCGCACCAAAAAGAAATTCGGAAATTATTTGTTGGTCCAAAACCTAAAAAAACACGGGGAAAACCAAAAAAGGTGGGAAATAATTCTATAAACCGAAAAAACATAGTGAAAAATTGGAGGGAAAGTACAGAGCGCGACACGTGGCGCCGGCGGCTGAGAGTGTGCCAAGTGGCGTGCTCTCAACCCATCTAAAGTGACCCGTGCGGGCGCTCTCAAAGTAGTACTCGCTGATTAGTTGCTCTCTTGCATAAGGTGCGTATGGGGCTCATTGATGATTAGGGCCGGCCCTGACGGGGGGCAGGGGGTCCGCAGCCCCGGCCCCCCAAAATCCATGGCGCCCGTCCGTAGCTCGTAGCCATCGCTCCTCCTTCAAAATGTTAGTCCACGTAATGGCTAGAGAGAAGGGACGTAGGTGGCAGCACGTAGGTATATCGATTAACTAACCAGACATGCCTCCCTAACTCTAAAGTAGACCGATAAATGATAAAAAGTACCAGTCGTACTTTTTCATATATCTTATGTTGGTGGTGAAATATAAGTGGTTCTGTCACAACCAAGAAAGTTTCTATGAGTAAGCGATCCTTGATAAACGTCGATTGATACGTGTCAATGTCAATAAATGGATGACTGTTGTTAAAGACAATGTTTGTTCCTCTTCTTTGAAATGATTTTCATGAATCTCGAGATGATACTAATTGGTCTAAAATCCTCGAGCGTGTCGGCATCTTTTTTCTTTTTGGAGAGTGAAGGATGCCGCCAGGTTAAAGTTGGATGTAACCTCTGTAGTTCATAGTGAAGGATGATGTTGGGTCTATGATGCATTTTATTTGGATTTTGGCTGATAGTTTTCGATGAAGCCACATATACTACTCTTGTTTGAGACCTGTTGGCTTGATCCAGAGGGAGATGTGTTCTAGGGTGTCAAAGTACTCTTCAGCTGAGGAACTCTCTTTGGGACAAGGGCATCATCAAATTAAGGAATTAGAAGAAGAAGTAGTAAGTAATGCAATGCGAAACAACCGTCATGTAGCAAGGTGCCCGGAATCTACTATACATCATATATATGGATTTTGGATTGCGATTTCCTTTTGGGATCAGGCCGATTTGATGTTAGGAACCTAGTTCCTTGATTTTTGCAGCCTAAGATTGGGATTGGCCTACTCTTCTTCTATAACTAGGATCTTACGAATTTCATGCTTCATAAGTTGGCACCTCGCATCTTGCCAAAAGCTAATCCTCTTGTTCTCTAGCTAGTGTTGGGCTCCTTTACACAATAAGATACTTCTACTTTTGACACCTTTTTTCCTATATTTAAACTCAAATTGATAAAGCCACCTAGCGAGTAGGAATAGTTTTGAGTTTCTTGTGTGTTTTGAATGCCACTTCCTTTGCTATGGTAGCTAGACTTGGACGTCCATCTGAATTCAGTAGAAGTTACTAGAAGGATAGACATGAAGCTCTGAAGGATGTAATAATGCTTGGAGGGAGAGAAGTTTGAAGAGAAATGGTCTCTTATGATGGGCGTTTTGAGATGATGGTTTATACTGCAAATAATGCCTTCTTGACAGCTCTAGCATCACCAGTTATCTATTAAGCATAAAGATCGATTCATGATAAGATTTAGCATAATGTAAGAAACAAAGAATAGATATTGAAAAAGGAATAAAAAGAGCAGAGCCTTATAACCGTCCATAGAGAAATAATACCACGTTCCTCTTGTTCTTTATGTTGATCCAACTCGTGCTTTTTAGGATGGATTTCACACGGAATCAAGGGAGGTGCTGGGTGTTGGAAATATGCCCTAGAGGCAATAATAAAATGGTTATTATTCTATTTCCTTGTTCATGATAATTGTCTACTGTTCAAGCTATAATTGTATTACCTGGAAACCGTAATACATGTGTGAATACGTAGATCACATTATGTCCCTAGTGAGCCTCTAGTTGACTAGCTCGTTGATCAATAGATGGTTGTGGTTTCCTGACCATGGACGTTGGATGTCGTTGATAACGGGATCACATCATTAGGAGAATGATGTGATGGACAAGACCCAATCCTAAGCATAGCACAAGATCGTGTAGTTCGTTTGCTAGAGCTTTTCTAATGTCAAATATCATTTCCTTAGACCATGAGATTGTGCAACTCCCGGATACCGTAGGAGTGCTTTGGGTGTATCAAATGTCACAACGTAACTGGGTGGCTATAAAGGTGCACTACAGGTATCTCCGAAAGTGTCTGTTGGGTTGGCACGAAGCGAGACTGGGATTTGTCACTCCGTATGACGGAGAGGTATCTCTGGGCCCACTCGGTAATGCATCATCATAATGAGCTCAATGTGACTAAGGAGTTAGTCACGTGACCATGCGTTATGGAACGAGTAAAGAGACTTGCCGGTAACGAGACTGAACGAGGTATGGGGATACCGACGATCGAATCTCGGGCAAGTAACATACCGATGACAAAGGGAATTGAATACGGGATTGATTGAATCCCCGACATCGTGGTTCGTCCGATGAGATCATCGTGGAACATGTGGGAGCCAATATGGGTATCCAGATCCCGCTATTGGTTATTGGGCGGAGAGGTGTCTCGGTCATGTCTGCATGGTTCCCGAACCCGTAGGGTCTACACACTTAAGGTTCGGTGATGCTAGAGTTGGAATGGGAATAGTATGTGGTTACCGAAGGTTGTTCAGAGTCCCGGATGAGATCCCGGACGTAACGAGGAACTCCGGAATGGTCCGAAGGTGAAGATCGATATATTGGACGAAGGGTATTGGACTCCGGAATTGTTCTGGGAGTACCGGGTGACGACCAGCGTGATCGAAAGGAGTTTCGGAGGCCCCGACAAGCGTTGGCGGGCCTTATGGGCCAAGGGGAGGGGCACATCAGCCCACTAAGGGGTTGTGCGCCCCTCCCACCCCATCTCACGTAACCTGGAGAGGTTGGGGCCCCTCGCCTAGGGTAGCCACCCCTCCCGGCTTGGGGGGCATGTTTCCTAGGGGTGGGGGCGCCCAAACCCATCTAGGGTTCCCTTGTGGCCGCCGCCCCTCCCCTAGGGAAACCCTAGGGCGCCTCCTCCTTCCCCCTTCCCCCTATATATATTGAGGGAGAGAGAGGGCAGCCGCACCCCCTTCCCTGGCGCAACCCCTTCCTCCTCCAACTCCTCCTCCTTCTCCACAGTGCTTGGCGAAGCCCTGCAGGAGAACCACAAGCTCCACCACCACGTCGTCGTGCTGCTGGAGTTATCCCTCAACTTCTCCTCTCCCCTTGCTGGATCAAGAAAGGAGGAGACGTCCCCGGGCTGTACGTGTGTTGAACTCAGAGGCGCCGTCGATTCGGCGCTAGATCGGACCTTCCGAGATTTGAATCGCCGCGAGTACGACTCCATCCACCGCGTTCTTGTAACGCTTTCGCT
Organism: Triticum aestivum; assembly: GCF_018294505.1. Taxonomy (NCBI): domain Eukaryota; kingdom Viridiplantae; phylum Streptophyta; class Magnoliopsida; order Poales; family Poaceae; genus Triticum; species Triticum aestivum. The sequence goes on along the minus strand of NC_057814.1, from coordinate 625,877,347 downwards.
TAGCGATCTTCAAGGGTATGAAGATGCACTCCCTCTCTCTCGTTGCTAGTATCTCCTAGATTGATCTTGGTGACACGTAGGAAAGTTTTGAATTATTACTATGTTCCCTAACAGTGGCATCATAGCCAGGTTTATGCGTAGATTCTATTCACGAGTAGAACACAAAGTACTTGTGGACGATGATTTGGTCAATTTTCTTACCATTGCTAATCTTATCTTGATTCGGCGGCCTTGTGGGATGAAGTGGCCCGGACTGACCTTACACGTATACTTACGTGAGACTGGTTCCACCGACTGACATGCACTTGATGCATAAGGTGGCTAGCGGGTGTCTGTCTCTCCCACTTTAGCCGGATCGGATTCGATGAAAAGGGTCCTTATGAAGGGTAAATAGGAATTGGCATATCACCATTGTGGCTTTTGCGTAGGTAAGAAACGTTCTTGCTAGAAACCCATAGCAGCCACATAAAATATGCAACAAAAATTAGAGGACGTCTAACTTGTTTTTGTAGGGTATGCTATGTGATGTGATATGGCCAAATGGAGGTGATGAATGATATATGCGATGTATGAGATTGATCATGTTCTTGTAATAGGAATCACGACTTGCATGTCGATGAGGATGACAACCGGCAGGAGCCATAGGAGTTGTCTTAATTTATTGTATGACCTGCGAGTCAATGTAAACGCCATGTAATTACTTTACTTCATTGCTAACCGTTAGCCATAGTGGTAGAAGTAATAGTTGGCGAGACAACTTCAGGATGACACGATGATGGAGATCATGATGATGGAGATCATGGTGTCATGCCGGTGACAAAGGTGATCATGCCGCGCCTCGAGGATGGAGATCAAAGGCGCAAGATGATATTGGCCATATCATGTCACTTTATGATTTGCATGTGATGTTTATCTTGTTTACATCTTATTTGCTTAGAATGACGGTAGCATAAATAAGGTGATCCCTCACTAAAATTTCAAGAAAAGTGTTCCCCTAACTGTGCACCGTTACGGAGGTTCGTTGTTTCGAAGCACCACGTGATGATCGGGTGTGATAGATTCTAACGTTCGCATACAACGGGTGTAAGCCAGATTTACACATGCGAAACACTTAGGTTGACTTGACGAGCCTAGCATGTACAGACATGGTCTCGGAACACGAGAGACCGAAAGGTCGAACATGATCGTATAGTAGATACGATCAACATGGAGATGTTCACCGTTGATGAGTAGTCCGTCTCACGCGATGATCGGACACTGCCTAGTCGATTCGGATCATGTATCACTTAGATGACTAGAGGGATGTCTATCTGAGTAGGAGTTCATTAAATAATTTGATTAATGGAACTCATTATCATGAACATAGTCTAAATTGTCTTTGCAAATTATGTTGTAGATCCATAGCTCGCGTGTCTGCTCCCTGTTTTAGTACGTTCCTAGAGAAAGACTAAGTTGAAAGATATTGTGAGCAATTGTGCAGACGAGGGCCGTAATCTGAGGATTGTCCTCACTGCTACACAGGAGGCTTTTGTCCTTGATGCACCGCTCGGTGTGCCAAACCCCTCTAGCGTCGTCTCTGGATGTTGTGAACATCTGGCAGACACGTTCTGATGACTACTTGATAGTTTAGTGCTCCATGCTTTAATGCTTAGAATCGGGGCTCCAAAGGTGTTTTGAACGCCATGGAACGTATGGGATGTTCAAAGAGCTGAAATTGGTATTTCAGGCTCATGCCCGTGTTGAGAGGTTGAGACCTCTGACAAGATCTTTGCCTACAAAATGGAGGAGAATAGCTCAGCCAGTGAGCATGTGCTCATAATGTCTGGGTACTTCAATCGCTTGAATCGACTGGGAGTTAATCTTTGAGATAAGAGAGTGATTCACAAAGTTCTCCAGTCACAGTCACCAAGCTACTAGAGTTTTGTGATGAACTATAACATCCAAGGGAAGATGATCCCAGAACTGTTCGTCGTGCTTAAGGCCGTCAAGGTAGAAATCAAGAAGGAGCATCAAGTGTTGATGGTTAACAAGACCACTGGTTCCAAGAAGGGCAAGGGCAAGAAGGGAAGCTTCATGAATGGCAAGCCAGTTGCCGCTCCATTGAAGAAACCCATGAACCCAAACCCGAGACGAAGTGCTTCTATTAGGGGAACGGTCACTGGTAGCGGAACTGCCTCAAATACTTGGTAGATAAGAAGGCTAGCAACTTCAACAGAAGTATATTTGATATATGTGTTATTGATGTGTACCTTACTAGTACTCCTAGTAGAACCTGGGTATTAGATACCGGTTCAGTTACTAAGAATGGTAACTCGAAACAAAAGCTGTTGAGTAAACGGAGACTAGCTAAGGGTGAGGTGACGATGTGTGTTGAAAGTCTTTCCAAGGTTGATTTGATCACCATCGCACGCTCCCTCTACCTTCGGGATTAGTGATGAATCTAGATAAATGTTGTTTGCATTGGTGTCCATGTTGAGCATGAACGTGATTAGATCATGTTTATTGCGATACGGTTATTCATTTAAGTCAGAGAATAATGGTTATTCTGTTTACATCAATAATACCTTCTATGGTCATGCTCCCAATGTGAATGGTTTATTGAATCTCGGTCGTAGTGATACACATGTTCATAACATTGATGCCAAAAAATGTAGAGTTGATAATGATAGTACCACTTTCTTGTGGCACTACCGCTTAGGTCATATTGGTGTAAAGCGCATGAAGAACCTCCATGCTGGACTTTTGGAGTCACTTGATTTTGAATCACCTGACACATGTGAACCATGCCTCATAGGCAAGATGACTAAAACCTCGTTCTTTTACAATGGAACGGGCAAGTGACTTGTTGGAAATCACACATGCTGATGTGTGCGGTCCGATGAGTGTTGACGCACGCGGTGGATATCGTTATTTTCTCACCTTCACTGATGAATTGAGTAGATATGGGTATATTTACTTCATGAAGGATAAGTCTAAAACGTTTGAAAAGTTCAAGCAATTTCAGAGTGAAGTTGAGAATCATCATAACAAGAAGATCAAGTTCCTACGATCTGATCAAGGGAAGAGTATCTGAGTTATGAGTTTAGCAATCACTAAAGACAAAGTGGAATCGTTTCACAATTGACGCCACCTGAAACATCATAGCGTAATGGTGTGTCCGAACGTCGTAATCGCACCCAATTGGATATGGTGCGATCTATGATGTCTCTTACCTATCTACCGCTATCATTTTGGGGTTATGCATTAGAGACAATTACATTCACTTTAAATAGGGCACCACTAAGTCCGTGGAGATGACACCATATGAACTATGGTTTGGCAAGAAACCTAAGTTGTTGTTTCTTAAGGTTTGGGGCTACGATGCTTACGTCGATAGGCTTCGGCCAGAAAAGCTCGAAACCAAAGCGGAAAATTGTGTCTTCATAGTACCCAAACAAGACGATTGGGTATACCTTCTATCTCGGATTTGAGGGAAAAGTGTTTGTCGCTATGAACAGGTCCTTTCTCGAGAAAGAGTTTCTCTCGAAAGAATTGAGTGGGAGGAAGATAGAACTTGATGAGGTTGTTGAACCTTCACTTCAACCAGAGAGTAGCGTATCACAGAAAGATGTTTCTGTGGCACCTACGTCAGTTGAAGAGAAAGCTAATGATGATGATCATGAAGCTTCAGATCAAGTTACTATCAAACCTCGTAGGTCGACAAGGGTGTGTACAACTTCTAGGTCGAACCCCGGCAGGTGTTGTTGGACAACGATGAACCTAGGAGCTATGGAGAAGCGATGGTGGGCCTGGATTCCAACAAATGGCTAGGAGTCATGAAATCCGGGATATGATCCATGTATGAGAACAAAGTATGGACTTTGGTGGACCTGCCCGTTGATCGGCAAGCCATTGAGAATAAATGGATCTTTAAGAAGAAGACATACGCTAATGGTAATGTCACCATTTATGAAGCTCGACTTGTCTCCAAGAAGTTTCCGACAAGTTCAAGTTTCCGACAAAGTCTGTTAAAATTTTGTTAGCAGTTGCTGCATTCTCATTTACAAAATCTGTTATATGGATGTCAAAACAAAGTTTCCTTGACGGTTTCCATGAGGAAATTAAAGGCTGTATGTGATACAACCATAGGTTTTGTCGATCCTAAGGATGCTAAAAGGTATGCAAGCTCCAGCGATCCTCCTATGGATTGCAGCAAGCATCTCGGAGTTGGAACATAGGCTTTGACGCTTTGATGAGGTGATCAAAGCTTTTGGTTTATACAAAGTTTGCAAGAAACTTCTATTTGCAAGAAAGTGAATGGGAGCACTACAACATTTTTAATAAGTATATGTGGATGACATATTGTTGATCAGAAATGATGTAGAATTTCTGGAAAGCATAAAGGGTTGTTTGAATGGAGTTTTGTCAAAGGAAGACCTGGGTAAAACTGCTTACATATTGGGCATCAAGATCTATAAAGATAGATCAAGACGCCTGATAAGACTTTCATAGAGCGCATACCTTGACATGATTTTGAAGGAGTTTAAAATGTATCAGTCAAAGAAGGAGGTCTTGCCTGAGTTGTAAGGTGTGAAGTTGAGTAAGACTCAAAGCTCGACCATGGTAGAAGAAAGAGAAAGGACGAAGGTCGTCCCCTATGCCTTAGCCATAGGCTCTATACGATATGCCATGCTGTGTACCGCACCTGATATGTGCCTTGCGACGTGTCTGGCAAGGGGGTACGTGAATGATCCAAGAATGGATCATTGGACAGCGGTCAAAATTGTCCTTAGAGGAATAAGGAAATGTTTCTTGGTTATGGAGGTGATAAAGAGTTCGGCGTAAAGGGTTATGTCGATGCAAGCTTTAATACCTATCCGGATGACTCTGAGTAGCAAACCGGATACGTACTCCAAGTGGAGCGTGGAAGCAGTATCTACAATATGATATAGAGATTTGTGAAGTGCATGCAGATCTGATTGTTGCAGACCCGTTGACTAAAACCTGTCTCACAAGCATAACATGATCAAACCCCATAACTCACTGAGTATTAATCACATGGTGATGTGAACTAGATTATTGACTCTAGTAAGCTCTTGGGTGTTAGTCACATGGCGATGTGAACTATGAGTGTTAATCACATGGCAATGTGAACTAGATTATTGACTCTAGTGCAAGTGGGAGACTGTTGGAAATATGCCCTAGAGGCAATAATAAAATGGTCATTATTATGTTTCCTTGTTCATGATAATTTTCCACTGTTCATGCTATGATTGTATTAACTGGAAACCGTAATACATGTGTGAATACGTTGATCACAATATGTCCCTAGTGAGCCTCTAGTTGACTACTCATTGATCAATAGATGGTTGTGGTTTCCTGACCATGGACATTGGCTGCCGTTGATAACGGGATCACATCATTAGGAGAATGATGTGATGGACAAGACCCAATCCTAAGCATAGCACAAGATCGTGTAGTTCGTTTGCTAGAGCTTTTCTAATGTCAAAGATCATTTCCTTAGACAATGAGATCGTGCAACTCTCGGATACCGTAGGAGTGCTTTGGGTGTATCAAACGTCACAACGTAAATGGGTGGCTATAAAGGTGCACTACAGGTATCTCCGAAAGTGTCTATTGGGTTGGCACGAATCGAGACTGGGATTTGTCACTCATTATGAGGGAGAGGTATCTCTTTGCCCACTCGGTAATGCATCATCATAATGAGCTCAATGTGACTAAGGAGTTAGTCACGGGATCATGCGTTACGGAACAAGTAAAGAGACTTGCCGGTAACGAGATTGAATGAGGTATGGGGACACCGACGATCGAATCTCGGGCAAGTAACGTAACATACCGATGGACAAAGGGAATTGAATACGGGATTGACTGAATCCCCGACATCGTGGTTCATCCGATGAGATCATCGTGGAACATGTGGGAGCCAATATGGGTATCCAGATCCCGCTATTGGTTATTGGCTGGAGAGGTGTCTCGGTCATGTCTGCATGGTTCCCGAACCCGTAGGATCTACACACTTAAGGATCGGTGACGCTAGAGTTGTAATGGGAATATTATGTGGTTACCGAAGGTTGTTCGGAGTGCCGGATGAGATCCCGGACATGACGAGGAACTCCGGAATGGTCTGGAGGTGAAGATCGATATATTGGACGAAGGGTATTGGAGTCCGGAATTGTTCTCGGAGTACCGGGTGACGACCAGCGTGACCGAAAGGACTTTCGGAGGCCCTGGCAAGCGTTGGGGGGCCTTATGGGCCAAGGGGTGGGGGCACCATCAGCACACAAAGGGGTTGTGCGCCCCTCCCACCCCATCTCACGTAACCTGGAGAGGTGGGGGCGCCTCCCCTAGGGCAGCCACCCCTCCCGACTTGGGGGGCAAGTTTCCTAGGGGTGGGGGCGCCCAAACCCATCTAGGGTTCCCCTGTGGCCGCCGCCCTCCCCTAGGGAAACCCTAGGGCACCTCCTCCTTCCCCTTCCCCCTATATATATTGAGGGAGAGAGTGAAGGGGAACGCGACAGAAAACAAAAAATTTCCGACCTACGCACCAGCCCAGGACCACTATGGAGACTGCATACATGGTTTGATCTTTTTCGTTACCGACTCGTAGCGCAGCGGGAAGTAGAGTCGATGACGATCGGTGGTGCAGATCCCCGCAGCTAGGATTTACAACCTCCCAACCACGAGGATGTATACCCTCATCTACTCCTCAGACAGCCCTCCGGGAGGCGGTCGAACAGCCCCCCGGACGGTGTCGCGGACAGCCCTTCGGGAGGACCTTCGAAACTCGAACGGGCACTCGGACAGCCTTCGGGAGGACCTTCGAAACTCGGACGGTCACACGGACAGCCCTTCGGGAGGCACTCACGAACTAAGACCGAAACTACGATCTCTCTACAGAGTTGCACACATACGGTGTCATCTGTCCGGCAGGGCTTCGCCGTCCAGAACTAGTTCCTGCCGGAACCCAGACAGCCTTACGGCTCTACGAAACTCTTTTCGTGGGAGGGAGAGAAGAAGCCAGATAATGCATGGCATGTGTATGAGAGCAAGGGATGAGTGTGGAGGGCTGCCCCTCCACCTCTATTTATAGGAAATCCCAAGGGGGTAGGGTAGTTTCACAAAAAACCCAAAATGCACATGAATGAAGTCCTTCCACAAGGACCTAGGAGTGAAACCAAGGAACAAGAGGGTCCCCAAGGGGGGATACCCCATGTGGCCGGCCACACCCCCATGAGGGGCCCAAAAAATGGCTCCTATCCATCCATGTCATCCCCAAGATCTTTTGGAGCAAAGCCCCAAAAGGTGGCTTTCCATAAAGTAACCATAAGGCTCATTTTCACTATTCACGACGACATTTTTCAGTGTCTGATCGAACTGAAAATATTTATGTGGGCTAAGAACATTTCCAGTACCCACTAAAATGATTTTCAACGCGTTCCGAAACAATTCCGGTTTTAGTGATTTTCATCTGCGAAACGCATCTGAAGTGGCTCCGGCAGCTCCGGAACATTTCCGGTTTTTATCTCAGAAAATTCCAAAAAGCTTCCAGAATGATTCGGGCATCCTCCAAGAATTATCAGGCATGTGCCGAAACCAATTTGACTTAATGGTGTATCCCGAAACAACTTTTCGGTATCATCGAAACTTATCCGATGACCTCTCTCTGCGGTACGATTCCGCTGTCCGAAACTTTTTCGGTGATTTTCTCTCAGACTCCCTGTCTAGTATTCAGCAGATAGATGAACCTTAAGCGTGTGACCCTATAGGTTCGGTGAAGTATAGACATGACCCGGAACCCCTTCCGATCAATGATCAACATCGGAGCCGTGGACACCCATATTGACCCCTATACCCACACGAATAAATATTCGAGTGAACCTCTAGTTGCCGTGTGCTATTCCTGTTGCTTCGCGATATGTTACAAATACCCGAGGTGAGACATGTTGGCATTCCCGTGGATCAACAACTTGTCCACTATGCTAGTTACCTCGTTACCGGTATTGTTCTCTTTTCTCGTTATCGTATTCCGGCATCCCCGTGATCAAATCACAAAGTGTCTGGCCAGACGATGATGGATACCGTAACACCGAGAGGGCCCAGAGATATCTCTCCATCGTCGGAGGAGCAAATCCCAATCTTGAGCTATCAAGTTACTTGACACACTTTTCCATGGACCCGTAAGCCGCCGTAATAGCCACCCATTTACGGATGACATTTAACAAACCCCAAAGTTCATGAAGCAAGCATGAAGAAACTCGATACTCTCATGGTCTATGGAATCATGCAAACGTTAACCATCTCTGTGTTATGTACCAATAAACTTGTGACGAATGAATCTCATGGCATAACATCAATCCGGGTCGATTCAACACAAATGTTCTCTTAACATTGTGCCCTCAAAGTTGCTGGCATAGACATGCCCATGACCAGGAAAACAGAATCATCATGCAACACTTGAGCTAGTCTTAGAAGCCAAACTAGGAATACTTCTTACCGTTTATTATTCCACACGTGCATTTGAGTCTTCCTCCGAGCCTCGTGGATATTGCAGACTCGAGAATCATTGCAGTTATAGCATGGAACATAAACATAATTATGAACTCGGAGATAAATAATATCATTTATTATTGCCTCTAGGGCATATCTCCTACAGACTCCCACTTGCACTAGAGTCAATAATCTAGCTTATGCTAATGCACTTCACACCTGTGGCACACCGGTGTAAATATGCTTCGCTTGTGGTATAGCCTGATGTCCAATGGATCTGACGACTTCAGTTCCGTGTGTATCTTTGCATGTCCTCGCGTTTTCACGTTTTCACAAAATTCATATTTTGTGTGGACTTGGCTTTGTATGTATGTGAATTACAGGTCGAACCTGGATTCCTCAGACTGAGTTATGGAGCAACTACCTGCAGTAGTGTCCCATTGTCAAAAGCCATCTTGGAACTATACTAAGTTCATGAATGAACTATATGATTCAACATCTTCTTTGTCGCTTCTAAAGCGTCAACATACTTAGCCCTTGTTATAGAATTGCACCACAGTAACTAGTTTGAACAAATTCCAACTAACTGTGCCACCACATTGTGTGTTACACAAAACCCTTAATTTAAATCGAAAATCGCATGGAGAAAAGATGAAGACTCTATCGATGTAACATTTTACAACGAACTCTTCATGATCTCTGCTTGCGAGAAAACCATGTCATCAGTACTTACTCTAGTACTCTGTGACATCTTTCACTGTTGTCCCATGATCAGTAATTTGATCACTTTGGTATCCATACTCGCAACACCTTGGGAGTATCGGACATATCTGGTTGTTTTACATACCATGGAATACATGATTAATCCAAACACAAAAGTGTGTGGAATCTGCATCATGTATTTTACTCATCAGTGTTTTGGGACACCGAGTCTTGCAAAAACTCTTTCCATGTGACTTTGGCAAGAATCACTCCTTGGCGTTTTAAATGCTAAAAGGTTTTAGCATCTTGTCAATATGTATTCATTGCTTAGCCCCATTAGGTAAATCTATCTCCATAGATCATCATGCCTAATATTGAGGCTATTTAGCCTAAGCACTTCATCGAAAAACTATTTTCAAATGAAGTCCTAATTTGTGTCAAGAAATTTATTTCCAATTACCAATGTGCCAAGCACATAAGGTTTTTAGAAATATTATTACGCTCCCACTTACTTTCTTGAATTACAAGCATCTTCGTTACCCATTGATGAAGTAAAACCCCTTTGACCATTTCATCAAAACACGAAGATTCCAACTCCATTTTGCTCTCTTCTGTCCATTGCTGGAACTCTGAAGTTTGCATACCTACTAGCATCCTCTGGATCGACAAATTACTTTGGACTGTATCATATACAAGTCCTAGCTTTCATTTCCATCAGATGGAAATCCTTTTATCATCCATGTTTCATATCTCATGATTGAAATATGTATTAATTGCTAGTTCAACCCGAACCGACTTTAAGCATCGCTACGATGAAAACAACCTCATCGTATTATTTCAACAAGTCGAGCTTTATGGATAAAACATTTTATCCGTATCAGTTTTAAGTTCCATAAATATTCGTTAGACTCTAAGTCTTCCGGAAGGTGTATCAAGGTTTTAATCTTGAATCACTTATATGGAAACTAACTCGGGTTGTATTGGCATTTAGCCAACTCCGGAGTCAGGGCCCATCATCGCTTCCTTGTGTATCATAGGTATAATGTTGTCTAACAACAATATCTCGTTTGCGCACCTGAGAGGTTTGCACGAGCCTTGCCTACGTGGTTCAGCTGCAAGTTCGACCGAAGTTCATACATTTTATTGTAGAGACTTCTGTATCTGTCGCAGTAGGAAACTCTGGAATTTCTTCCAAGGTCCCTTTCCTTTGATCTGATGAAGATACTGTTTATCTCGTCGAGTTGCACTATTCTCCCACTCACCTTTTAGAAAGAACCATTCTCTTTAAAAGCACACCGTTTCGCGGCAAAACTATTTGCCTCGGTATAGTGAGGGAGGAATACCCAACATTTTGGTATAACCTACAAAGTAGCACTTGTCTCATTTGGAATAGGTTTGTAACCTTTACACAGGCCCCATATTCCAAATGTTAAGAAAAGATATAACATGGTTGGGCGTACCATACCATGGCTTCATTTCAACAGACCCGATGTAGGTCTTTTCAGTGTAAAAGCCGCAGTCTCTAAAGCATCACTTTAAAAGGGATAATGGCAAATTTATTTATGTCATCTTTGACCTTACCATGTCATAAATGGTTTGATTACATCTCCACGGACTTTCCACTTGCAGTGGTGTTCCGGGAGGTGCAAGTTTATGAAACCCCTTTCACAACTCATCAGACATTCGCTAAACATGTAACTCAAATATTCCTTTGTGCAATCAAATTGCAGAAACATAATTTTCTTGTTACAATAACTTCTACTTCATTTTTGAGAACCTTTCGAATGATTTCAAAAGATCCAGACTTACGTCTCATCAAGTAAATATCCATATATCTACTTGAGTCATTTCTGAAGATAAATAAATCCACCACTAACAACACTTATCGGACTACACACATCAAATGTATGATCACTAATAAGTTTTTTGTTCGTTCCTTATGGCCTGTGAACGGTATTTTAGTCACTTCACTTTTCGGAGGAAAGTTGCAAGTGTCAGATGATTCAAAATCAAAAAGACTTCAAAATCCATCATAATGGAATTTTCCATGCGGGTTTCTCCAATGTGACCAAATGTAGTGCCACACTTGTGTGGTATTCTTTTAGTCTTGCGACATTTAGCGTCAGTGTTATGGATGTATCATATTACCCTCAATATTCATAACATACGTCCCATCGATGATGGAAGTATGGCCCTTATGTTATTCATAATACTTAACAACAATTGTTGTTTTTATGAACAACTCTTCTGCAACAAACATTGTGCAATGGGCTAGAGTGTATGAAACGCTAAAATGAATTATGAAAGTAAACCCAGAGGTATTGTATTATTATCAATATTCATAACATACATCTCATTCATAATGAAAGTATGGCCCTTGTGTTATTCATAACATCGAACATAAAAAGTTCTCTTATGAACAACCTTCTTGCAAGATGCCTTATGCAATGGGATAGAGTTTGTAAAACTCTAAATGAATTATGAAAATAAATACAGACGGCAATACACCGATGGAAGGTATAGTAACATTTACTATGTTCCCTGTGTATACCTTAACCTCATTTCTAGCTAGTCTTTCAGGCCATAGTAGTTCTTACATCGAGTTGCAACAGAATGCAATCGAGCGGGCATTTTTGTGATGAACTCACAATACCCAAGAATTAGTGATTAACATGTTTAACCATAATTCGCAAGAACTATATCTTTGACCAGCCTTCTATACATCAAAAACTTGTATGACATTCATACATGAGCTGGATATTCCAGTCTTCTTTCCTTTTGCCTTTATACTTCTAGCAGTTTAACTTTTAGTATTTCTCCTACTCTCAGAAGAAGCACCCAACTTAAGAGTGGCATTAGCCCCGGACTTCCTAGGCGTGTAAGTCATACTAACACCCTTTGGACACTTCCTTTCTCTTTAAGTTGTTGTTTTATTCACCTTTCATTATATGACAGGCGTTCTTCTGGATCCCATTCCCAACAGTCAAATGCATAGTAAACACTTTTACTAATACTTGCAAACAAACATTGTGTTGTTTGTATCTGAAAATAATTTTCAGTTCCATGAATATCATATAACTATCCCAACTTTCGAAGTTTGGGTTTCATGGAAGCAAACATATTCCACTTGACCGTAACAGAATTCTAGCTTTTGGATCAAAGGACGAGAGTCACATGATCCATAGCATTAGCGGGAGGATACAGAAAGCATGCGATAGGACAAAGTCCTTCTCGGCACTTTTGAGGACAATCCTCATATTACGGTACCAATCGTAAAGTTTTAACCAGATATTTAACAGCTATTCAATTTTAACAGGGAAGGTGGAAACGCGAGCCATTATTCTACAACTATTTTGCATATAACACTTAGACAATGTTCATAATTAATTGCACTAAGAATTAAACATGTTAATTCAACAGTGCGCTCCCACTCAAATCAATATCTCTCAAAATTGATTGTGAGTGATACAAGACCCACATTTCAATTGTTCGCCATTGGTGTAACACCACTGATGACGAAAATCTCAACCGGTAGGCCAACTTGCCAATCACATCTCTATGTGACTCTTGTTCATCTTTCGATGCGTGTGTTCCGAGCTCATGACGGTCATGCCTGAACGTCAAGACAACCAAGTGATCTCGCTGCGAGGTCTCAACTCACCCGCCTCACACTTCTCTAATCGTTCGTACCCGTGTGACACGGCGCACCCCGAAAAGATAGGTGCCGTGACGGTGCTACACTTGGGAGAACACTAACTACTTGGTATTTTAAGTGAGAGATCACCCTAATAAAAGCGACTACCGCGCAATCAAGAAGGGTGCATCATAAGGGATAAACATCTCAGGCAATTCATAATAGCATGATATGGTATAGCCCTTTCTGACGGAGAAGTCTTTCATTTCTTCGTCTTCGGCATTCGCGTCGGTGTTCACCTTCGCGAAGATTTCCACCACCTTGTCGATCCACCAGATAATATTGCTATCTCTATAGCTAACAAAATAATGCATTACAACAAGGTTGACACGCAGGTCATTAAAGTGCAATCATATGGCTCCAACCATCATGCCGAATCATGACACGCAGGTCATGTTAATCAAATTACATCATATAGTCATCTCATACATAATCGAATTAGTATGAGCACTGCTACACCACATCATATGCACATCCTGCAAAACCAAATTAGACGCCTCTAATCGGTTTATGCAAAATTTATTTTACGTGGCTTCTAAGGTTTTGACTTAAACCGCAGCGACCAACGTTTTATCATCAAGTATGATTATTCAAGTTGCTAGATTAACATCTCGGGGTGTATGAAACACGGGATAATTAAATCTCGAGCCTCATACTAAACTTCGTCATACGCATGACCCCCGTGCAGATCATATCTGCAATGCCCTTTCATCTGCGAATTTCATCTTTCTTTTGACTACGACAGAACCCAAAGAACTGATAACACTTCCATGATCAATCAGGATCACGGATTGCCAGAACTTTGTCAAATTCCACCATGCTGTCTCGAGATTGAGCAAACGCAAATTCTAGGGAAGCAACAAGAACCTCGGGTAACAGATTTCATCTGTCACCCGCATAAATAATTTTCAGCAATAGATCTCATCTACTACCTAATTATATTATGCAATACCCATACATCTCCATGTATTCTAGATCGAAACCTGCATCTACGCATAGCACGGCTCTTGATGCCACTAAAGGGGAACGCGACAGAAAACAAAAAATTTCCGACCTACGCACCAGCCCAGGACCACTATGGAGACTGCATACATGGTTTGATCTTTTTCGTTACCGACTCGTAGCGCAGCGGGAAGTAGAGTCGATGACGATCGGCGGTGCAGATCCCCGCAGCTAGGATTTACAACCTCCCAACCGCGAGGATGTATACCCTCATATGCTCCTCAGACAGCCCTCCGGGAGGCGGTCGAACAGCCCCCCGGACGGTGTCACGGACAGCCCTTCGGGAGGACATTCGAAACTCGGACGGTCACACGGACAGCCCTTCGGGAGGCACTCACGAACTAAGACCGAAACTACGATCTCTCTACAGAGTTGCACACATACGGTGTCATCTATCCGTCAGGGCTTCGCCGTCCAGAACTAGTTCCTGCCGGAACCCAGACAGCCTTACGGCTCTACGAAACTCTTTTCGTGGGAGGGAGAGAAGAAGCCAGATAATGCATGGCATGTGTATGAGAGCAAGGGATGAGTGTGGAGGGCTGCCCCTCCACCTCTATTTATAGGAAATCCCAAGGGGGTAGGGTAGTTTCACAAAAAACCCAAAATGCACATGAATGAAGTCCTTCCACAAGGACCTAGGAGTGAAACCAAGGAACAAGAGGTTCCCCAAGGGGGGATACCCCATGTGGCCGGCCACACCCCCATGAGGGGCCCAAAAAATGGCTCCTATCCATCCATGTCATCCCCAAGATCTTTTGGAGCAAAGCCCCAAAAGGTGGCTTTCCATAAAGTAACCATAAAGCTGATTTTCACTATTCACGACGACATTTTTCAGCGTCTGATCGAACTGAAAATATTTATGTGGGCTAAGAACATTTCCAGTACCCACTAAAATGATTTTCAACGCGTTCCGAAACAATTCCGGTTTTAGTGATTTTCATCTGCGAAACGCATCTGAAGTGGCTCCGGCAGCTCCGGAACATTTCCGGTTTTTATCTCAGAAAATTCCAAAAAGCTTCCAGAATGATTCTGGCATCCTCCAAGAATTATCAGGCATGTGCCGAAACCAATTTGACTTAATGGTGTATCCCGAAACAACTTTTCGGTATCATCGAAACTTATCCGATGACCTCTCTCTGCGGTACGATTCCGCTGTCCGAAACTTTTCGGTGTCCGAAACTTTTCGGTGATTTTCTCTCAGACTCCTTGTCTAGTATTCAGCAGATAGATCACCCTTAAGCGTGTGACCCTATAGGTTCGGTGAAGTATAGACATGACCCGGAACCCCTTCCGATCAATGATCAACATCGGAGCCGTGGACACCCATATTGACCCCTATACCCACGCGAATAAATATTCAAGTGAACCTCCAGTTGCCGTGTGCTATTCCTGTTGCTTCGCGATATGTTACAAATACCCGAGGTGAGACATGTTGGCATTCCCGTGGATCAACAACTTGTCCACTATGCTAGTTACCTCGTTACCGGTATTGTTCTCTTTTCTCGTTATCGTGTTCCGGCATCCCCGTGATCAAATCACAAAGTGTCTGGCCAGACGATGATGGATACCGTAACACCGAGAGGGCCCAGAGATATCTCTCCATCGTCGGAGGAGCAAATCCCAATCTTGAGCTATCAAGTTACTTTACACACTTTTCCATGAACCCGTAAGCCGCCGTAATAGCCACCCATTTACAGATGACGTTTAACAAACCCCAAAGTTCATGAAGCAAGCATGAAGAAACTCGATACTCTCATGGTCTAAGGAATCATGCAAACGTTAACCATCTCTGTGTTATGTACCAATAAACTTGTGACGAATGAATCTCATAGCATAACATCAATCCGGGTCAATTCAACACAAATGTTCTCTTAACATTGTGCCCTCAAAGTTGCTGGCATAGACATGCCCATGTCCAGGAAAACAAAATCATCATGCAACACTTGAGCTAGTCTTAGAGGACAGACTAGGAATACTTCTTACCGTTTATTATTCCACACGTGCATTTGAGTCTTCCTCCGAGCCTCGTGGATATTGCAGACTCGAGAATCATTGCAATTATAGCATGGAACATAAACATAATTATGAACTCGGAGATAAATAATATCATTTATTATTGCCTCTAGGGCATATCTCCTACAGAGAGAACGCAGCCGCACCCCCTTCCCTGGCACAGCCCCTTCCTCCTCCAACTCCTCCTCCTCCTCCTCCATAGTGCTTGGCGAAGCCCTGCAGGAGAACCACAAGCTCCACCACCACGCCGTCGTGCTTCCGGAGTTCTCCCTCAACTTCTCCTCTCCCCTTGCTGGATCAAGAAGGAGGAGACGTCCCCGGGCTGTACGTGTGTTGAACGCGGAGGCGTCGTCCGTTCGGCGCTAGATCGGACCTTCCGCGATTTGAATCGCCGCGAGTACGACTCCATCAACCATGTTCTTGTAACGCTTCCGCTTAGCGATCTTCAAGGGTATGAAGATGCACTCCCTCTCTCTTGTTGCTAGTATCTCCTAGATTGATCTTGGTGACACGTAGGAAAATTTTGAATTATTAGTACGTTCCCTAACACTGGGTAAAACCCATATCACATTCTTCTGCCATTGCTTGCAAAATCAAATAAATCTATCGAAGCTAGGGTGCCAGGCGTATCAGAATCAGAAGAACAATCCACACTAACGTAGCCGTAAAAAAATGGCGGTTCTAATATAGATTTTTTCAATATTTCATGTTGTTAAAAAAAATCCTATGGTAGCATGGGATGATCGGCACTTTAGTATTAGTTATTGATTTGCGCATCATGCATTAACTAATATTTATTGTGCTAGAGACTTCTCTAAAGCATGCACATAAATAGATGAATGAGGGATTAGTTCCTCAGCATTTACACCATCGCGATGCAAGCTGCCGGAGCTCGCGACGACAAGGTGCTTGCCAATTACTTCTTGTTGGCACTGAAGCCCAACGTCATGTCTTGGTTGATGCACTTGCCGGCGGATTCCATCTCTTCTTGGTCGGATCTGTGCCATGAGTTTGTTGGTGCCTTCACCGGGGGCCACCAAGCTCATGGCCAGGCCAGTGATCTGCATATCATTCCCCAAAAGGAAGGGGAAACCCTGCGCAAGTACATCCAGAGGTTCAGCCGGGTGCAGTACAACATCCCCAATGTTCATCCCACCGCCGTGATCAGCGCGTTCCATCAGAACGTGCGCAACCGCAAGATGCGCGAAGAGCTGGCGATGAACAAGGTTAAGGATGTGGCCGAACTTTATGTTCTGGCCGATAGGTGCGCCCGGGCTGAAGAGGGAAGGAAGTACCCCGGCGAGGACGCCGGCGCGGAAACCGACTCTTCTGATGAAGACACCGCCTCCCCGACGAAGAAGGGCCGACGTCGCAACAGGAAACGCAAGGGCAAGACCTTGCTTGCCGTCGAGGGATCCGACAGCACCGGCGCTACCAAGAAGGCCAAGGCAGACGACCCCGGCAAGGAGATTGCCGGGCGCACTGCCTGCCGGGCCTTGGCGGCGGCCGACAAGCCAGGAAGCTCCGACAAGCAGTACTGCAAGATCCACCGCACCAAGGGCCACGACCTCGAGAACTGCCGACAAGTCGAGTTGCTTGCTAAGAAGCAAAAAGCTGAGTACGAGAGGCGGGACAAGGAGAAGGGCCAGGATGGTGCCGAGGGATCGGGCAAGAAGCGTGGCGGCCAAGGAGGCCGCCGCGGCAAGGACATCCAGCAAGAGAGGCCCGCCCGGGGCCGTGACAAGAAGGAAGAAGACGATGATCATGACGACGATGACGAGTCCGATGAGCAAGAGTTCCAGAAGGCTACGGAGGCCATGTGTGTCAATGGTGGCGCCTCGCTGCATACTTCTCACCGCCAGCTCAAGAAGTGGGTGCTAACCAAGGACCACCCTGACCGCATAACCGCGGTCGGGTGTTTGCCGTTGCCGTTGTCAGGTGAACAAGATGTTGGTCGACGGCGGGGCCGGCCTGAACATGATCTCGCCCGTTGCGATCAAAAGGCTGCAAATTCCTGATGGAGACCTCGAGGAAACGGGCACGTTTCAAGGGGTCAATCCGGGGAGGAGTCAGCCGAAGGGGAAGGTCACACTGGCCGTGACATTTGGAGGAGAGTTGAACTACAGGACGGAGAGAATCGTCTTCGATGTGGCCGAGATCCCCTTGCCCTACAACGGGATCCTTGACCGCCCAGCACTAGTCAAGTTCATGGCGGCGGCGCACTATGCCTACAACATGCTGAAGATGCCTGGGCCATTGACCATCATCTCCGTCCCCCCCCGACAAGAAGGACGCGCTGATTTGCGCCGACCAACTCTACCGGGAAGCAGTTGCAGCAGCTGCTGCCAAGGCACTTGCTCCTGCCGCTGAAGCCCCAGGAGGGAAGAAGAAGCCCGGCAAGACCTCTCGCACCCACTCCGGCAAGCGCACCTCTTCGGAGTGTTGTGCTACCGTCGAGGACGTGCGGGAGAGCTCCACCGGCCAGAGCAAGAAATCCAGAGCTGAGCCACCGCAGACCAAGAAGGTGTCCGTTAGGGAGGATGGCACGGAGGGGCTTTCACCATAAGCTCCACCCTCGACAGCAAATAGGAAGGCGTGCTCGTCACCTTCCTGCAGGCGAATGTCGACGTGTTTGCATGGCAAGCATCCGACATCCCCGGTGTTCCCATGGAGGTGATTGAGCACCACCTAGCTGTCTGTCCTCATGCGCGGCCCATCAAGCAGAAGGTCAGGAAGCAGGCTCTGGAAAGGCAGGAGTTCATCACAGAGGAGATCAGGAAGTTGGAAGCGGCGGGTTTGCTGATAGGAGTGCTCCATCCGACGTGGTTGGCCAATCCGGTGGTGGTGCGCAAGGCAAATGGGAAGTGGAGGCTGTGTATTGAATACACATATATCAATAAGGCTTGTCCCAAGGACCCCTTCACATTGCCGCGCATCGACCAGATTGTTGACTCCACGGCCGGGTTTGATCTGTTGTCATTCCTCGACGCCTACTCAGGCTACCACTAGATCTTCATGACAAGAGAGGATGAAGAGAAGACAACATTCATCACCCCATGTGGTACATATTGCTTTTTACGGATGCCTTTCGGGTTGAAGAGTGCTGGCTCGACGTTTGCAAGAGCGGTCCAAATTGGTTTTGAACCCCAGCTCCATAGAAATATGGAAGCATGCATGGATGACATAGTGGTCAAAACCAAGGACGGGGCAACTCTTGTACAAGACCTGGAAGAGACGTTTGCCAACCTGCGCAAGATCAACCTCAAGCTGAACCCTGAGAAGTGTGTCTTCGGCGTTCTGTCCGGCAAGCTTCTCGGGTTCTTTGTGTCGCAGCGCGGGATCGAGGCAAACCCAGACAAAATAAAGGCTATTGAACAGATTGAGGCGCCCAAGCGGATCAAGGACATGCGTCGGCTCACTGGCTACGTTGCCGCCATGAGCCGATTCATCTCCAAGTCCGCCGAGCGCGCCCTCCCCTTTTTACAAATCTTGAAGAAGGCAGGCCTGATGGAGTGGACCCCAGAAGCCGAGGCGGCATTGTAGGATCTGAAGAAATACCTTTCCTCCACGCCAATACTGGTTGCGCCTAAACCACAAGAGCCGTTGCTGTTGTATCTAGCGGCAACGAATCAAGTGGTCAGCGCCGCACTGGTGGCACAGAGGGAGGTCGACGAGGAGGCAGTGGCGGTAGCAGGACCGGCGGATGGCAAGCCAGAGATTCCCTCGGCAGGGCCTGGTGCCGGCAAGGCAAGGCCCTCGGCAGAGTCTGACGCCATCGAGGCGGTGCCCGCACAGTCAAGTGAAGTGGTGCAGAAGAAGAAGATGATGCAGCACCCGGTTTACTTTGTCAGCTCCCTCTTGCAGGGGGCTAGGTCGAGGTACTCCGGTGTGCAGAAATTGCTCTTCGGCCTCCTTATGGCCTCGAGGAAGCTGCGTCATTACTTCCAAGCCCACGAGATCACTGTCGTCACCCGCCTCCCGTTGCAACGGATACTGCACAACTCAGATGCGACCGGAAGGATTGCGGAATGGGCCTTGGAGTTGTCGAGCTTTGGTTTGTAGTTTGAAAGTACCTCGACAATCCAGAGCAGAGTCTTGGCGGAGTTCATTGCAGAATGGACCTCAACGCCCGACGAAGAAATTCAGGAGACCGCTCTCCCCGGCAAGGGAGCAAGCTGCGACTGGATCATGTACTTTGATGGGGCTTTCTCCCTGCAAGGCGCTGGTGCCGGTGTGCTGCTTGTCGCACCCACCGGAGAGCACCTCAAAGTATGTGATCCAGATGCACCCCAGGGAGATGTCCACAAACAACACTGCTGAATACGAGGGGCTGCTTGCCGGTCTCAGGATCGCGGCGGACCTCGAGGTGAAAAAGCTCATCGTCAGGGGTGATTCCCAGCTTGTCGTCAGACAAGTTAACAAGGATTATCAGAGTCCGTTGATGGAGGAGCGCTTCGACGGTATACAAGCAGAGCACGGTCCCTGAGCGGAGAACGACATCGCTGACTACCTGTCAAAGCGTGCTACATTCAAGCTACCTGTGGAACCAGGTACCTTTTTGCTTCGGTTAACTCAACCATCCGTCGAGCCATCAACAGAGAAGAACAAGACCAGGAAGTCAGGCCCCGGCAAGTACTTTCCCGCCGAGCCCCCAGGGGCTACCGGCAAGGGTGTTGCCACGGATCCTGAGCCTACTGAGGGACGGCTGGCTCCGGCAGGGGCCAAGCCCTGGCCGTAGAGACGGCTGCCCCCATGCCGGAAGAGATGCCTTTGGTCCTTGCTGTCGAGCCCCAGGCTCCAGCATGGACACAACATACCGTCCATTTGCTCCAGACAGGGGAACTTCCTGTGGAGCAGGAAGAAGCGGAGGTGGAACTGGTGAGGAATGTGACAGCACAGTCAGCCGTCAAGTTCTTCAAGGTACTAGTCTGCCGTTTTGGTGTGCCAAACAGAGTCAGCACCGATAATGGCACGCAGTTCACAAGCCACACCTTCATGCAATACATTCAAGACCTCGGCAACAAGGTCTGTTTTGCTTCCGTGGCACACCCACGGAGCAACGGCCAACCAGAGAGGGCAAATGCTGAAGTGTTGCAAGGCCTGAGAACGAAGACCTTTAACAAGCTGCACAAGAGTGGAAGGCGCTGGATTGATGAGTTGCTGGCGGTTCTTTGGTCGATCAGGACGACGCCAAATCGAGCCACCGGCCAGACACCCTTTGCCCTAATATATGGGGCAGAAGCAGTTCTCCCCATGGAACTCATATACGGGTCACCTCGAGTGCTCGCTTATGATGAGCTTGAGCAAGAGCAGTTGCGGCAAGATGACACAACGCTACTTGAGGAAGATCGTCTTCGGGCGGCTGTGAGAGTAGCACGCTACCAGCAGACCTTGCGCCGCTACCATAGCCGCAAGGTCCATGCCCAAAGCTTTGAGGAAGGGGACCTTGTTGTTCGGAGCGTTCAGTCGGCTAAGAATTCCAACAAGTTGACGCCGAAGTGGGAAGGCCCTTATCGGGTAATATGAGTCACCAAGCCCGGCGCAGTCCGCCTGGAGACCGAACATGCTGTCCCAGTTAGCAACTCCTAGAACATCGAGCATCTTTGCAAGTTTTACCCATAAGGCGCGGCTCGTCGGGCCTCCCGGCAAGCCACCTTTTGTACAAGCTTTGCCGGCAAGCCATGTAACCCTCTGTACAAAGCCAGGCGCAGACCCTGAGCATGAAAAAATGAAGCGCTTGCGCCCTAAGTTATAGCATGCATGCTAGGTTAAGTTTCTTCCTCGGTTAGGGTTGATAGTGCTTAGCGGTGACTAACCCCTAGCCTAGAGGTCGAATGTGCGTCTTTCTGTCCACTTTGGTTCACAGGGCACATGGACATGTCTCCTGAGCCGCTTGGGAGAATGAGGATGGACCGGCGCTCCGGCCCCGGCAGGCCAGGATAGCCGGGGGCTGAAGACACAAGGATCCAACCACGGCAAGCCAAGGTTGCCGGGGGCTGCGCATTCAGATAAGTCTTTTATCCCCTGTTATGCATTTCCGTATAGAACTGGGACATATGAAACCTCGTTTATATTCTTAAAGCCACCGTGCTCCCCTTTTCCCATACCCAAGAGATATCCCCTGGGTCGAAACTTGGTCGTAGTCGCGGTGGCAAGAGAAATGAACGAGGGGCCTAACCCTGCTTCGCCCCTGCCTCCGCCAAGAGCGTGAGAATGGCCGACCAAAGCGGGGGGACGGCAAGGCCTGTTGCCGAGCGACAATGTTTACTTAGAAATAACAAGGATTCGTCCTTGGCATGGGCCTCGCTCACGCACAAAGAACCCGGCAAGCACCCTTTTTCATTAAAAACGTCCCATACAGGTACAGTTCGTACGGAATGAAAAACTTGAGCAAGGGGATTACAAGTCTAAAAATTAATAAGTGCCCGCAGGCTTACAAACTAAAAAGAGATAAGGTGCCCGTAATCCCTTTCTTGCCCCTCTCCTCAGGAGGTGAGACAAGACAGCAGAAGGGCGAAAGGAGTGCCTAGGCGAGGTGCGAGAAGCAGAAGGCGCCAAGAGAGCATCCCGGTGCCGGCGGAGGGGCTGGAAGATGAGGAAACGACCCGACAATACGCGACGAAGGCGTCGGTGCCCGCGTACACCGAGTTGACGGCCGCCGCCCGCCTTCTTCGCCTTCTCCGGCCCTCCTACGCCAGCCGTCCAAGGAGACGACGGGGAGCGCCCCGATGGAGAGCTTGGCGAGGAAGACCCTCGGCAGGGCGCGTGGCCGAGGAAGGGGCAGCGAGGTCAGTCGAAGTCGGAGTTGGCATCCAGCCGCTCGACTCCCTCGTCGTCGCTGTCGCTGTCCTCCTCGTCACTCCCGCTTGAGGAGGAATCTTCATCGTCGGAGGAGCTCTCCATGCAGCACTTCAGGCGAGTTCCAAGGTCTCCGAAGACCTTGACGGAGATCAAGCCGCCCTCCATTAACTTGAAGTAGAGGACGAGCCCCACCGTCAAGCTATGGATGCGGGCGAACGTCTTCCATCCGCAACGGAGATACATAACATGAGGAGCGGGGAAGTCGACGTCGACCCGCGTGCCGCCGATCCCGCAGCCCCTCATGTGCAGTCTGATGGTCTGGGGCGGATCGAGCTCCATCTCCTGAGCGAAGGGGGTGGGAAGACGGAGACGACGACGCGGTGGCCGGCGCAGCTGGATGAAGAACTCGCGGGGCCGGTCCCTGACGTGACCCTCCATCATGGGAGGCAACGCTGGCAGAGGCACGGCCGCCGCGCCACCTCGTCCCCCTCTCCCCCGACCGCCGCCGCGACCTCGTCCATGCTCCCTCCCCCTTCCTCTCGCGGCTGGCCACGCCGCCGCGGGCAAGTGGGAAGGGGGCACGCGCTGAAGAGCAGCGATCCTTGCCGCCACCTTCGAAGGCCCAGCACCTCCTCTCGCCATGGCAGGTGGGAGAAAGAAACACAGGTGAAGGAAGATAGGTGCTGAAGGAATGTGGGACGACGCCCTCCTTCCCTCTCCTTATAAAGGGGCGTCCCACTCAACCAATCCAGCCGTCAGAGGCGCAGGGAATCAGGACCGACCCGCTGCTACCTCTTGAGCACTGCGTTGGTTTTCCCTTGAAGAGGAAAGGGTGATGCAGCAAAGTAGCGTAAGTATTTCCCTCAGTTTTTGAGAACCAAGGTATCAATCCAGTAGGAGGCTACGCGCGAGTCCCTCGCACCTACACAAACAAATAAATCCTCGCAACCAACGCGATAAGGGGTTGTCAATCCCTACACGGTCACTTACGACAGTGAGATCTGATAGAAATGATAAGATAATATTTTTGGTATTTTTATGATAAAGATGCAAAGTAAAGTAAAAGCAAAATAAAAGGCAATGGAAATAGCTAAGTGTTGGAAGATTAATATGATGGAAAATAGACCCGGGGGCCATAGGATTCACTAGTGGCTTCTCTCGAGAGCATAAGTATTTTACCGTGGGTGAACAAATTACTATTGAGCAATTGACAGAATTGAGCATAGTTATGAGAATATCTAGGCATGATCATGTATATAGGCATCACGCCCGAAACAAGTAGACCGACCCCTGCGTGCATCTACTACTATTACTCCACACATCGACCGCTATCCAGCATGCATCTAGAGTATTAAGTTCATAAGAACAGAGTAACGCTTTAAGCGAGATGACATGATGTAGAAGGATAAATTCATGCAATATGATAAAACCCCCATCTTGTTATCCTCGATGGCAACAATACAATACGTGCCTTGCTGCCCCTACGGTCACTAGGAAAGGACACCGCAAGATTGAACCCAAAGCTAAGCACTTCTCCCATTGCAAGAAAGATCAATCTAGTAGGGAAAACCAAACTGATAATTCGAAGAGACTTGCAAAGATAACCAATCATACATAAAAGAATTCATAAGATTCAAATATTGTTCATAGATAAACTTGATCATAAACCCACAATTCATCGGTCTCAACAAACACACCGCAAAAGAAGTTTACATGGAATAGATCTCCACAAGAGAGGGGGAGAACATTGTATTGAGATCCAAAAAGAGAGAGAAAGCCATCTAGCTAATAACTATGGACCCGAAGGTCTAAGGTAAACTACTCACACTTCATCGGAGAGGCTATGGTGTTGATGTAGAAGCCCTCCGTGATCGATGCCCTCTCCGGCGGAGCTCCGGAACAGGCCCGAAGATGGGATCTCACAGGTACAGAAGGTTGCGGCGGTGGAATTAGGTTTTTGGCTCCGTATCTGATCGTTTGGGGGTACCTAGGTATATATAGGAGGAAGGAGTACGTTGGTGGAGCAACATGGGGCCCACGAGTGTGGAGGGCGCGCCTGGGGGGGTAGGCGCGCCCCCCTACCTCGTGGCTTCCTGTTTGATTTCTTGACGTAGGGTCCAAGTCCTCGGGATCATGTTCGTTCCGAAAATCACGTTCCCGAAGGTTTCATTCCATTTGGACTCCGTTTGATATTCTTTTTCTGCGGAACTCTGAAATAGGCAAAAAAACAGCAATTCTGGGCTGGGCCTCCGGTTAATAGGTTAGTCCCAAAAATAATATAAAAGTGAATAATAAAGCCCAATAATGTCCAAAACAGAAGATAATATAGCATGGAGCAATTAAATATTATAGATACGTTGGAGACGTATCAAGCATCCCCAAGCTTAATTCCTGCTCGTCCTCAAGTAGGTAAATGATAATAACAGAATTTTTGATTTGGAATGCTACTTGGCATAATTTCAATGTAATTCTTCTTAATTGTGGTATGAATATTCAGATCCGAAAGATTCAAGATAAAAGTTCAATATTGACATAAAAATAATAATACTTCAAGCATACTACCTAAGCAATTAAGTCCTCTCAAAATAACATGGCCAAAGAAAGTTCATCCCTACAAAATCATATAGTTTAGTCATGCTCCATTTTCGTCACACAAGAATGCTCTCATCATGCACAACCCCGATGACAAGCCAAGCAATTGTTTCATACTTTAGTAATCTCAAACTTTTTCAACCTTCACGCAATACATGAGCGTGAGCCATGGATATAACACTATGGGTGGAATAGAATATGATGATGGGGGTTATGTGGAGAAGACAAAAAAGGAGAAAGTCTCACATCAACGAGGCTAATCAATGAGCTATGGAGATTCCCATCGATTGATGTTAATGCGAGGAGTAGGGATTGCCATGCAACGGATGCACTAGAGCTATAAATATATGAAAGCTCAACAAAAGAAACTAAGTGGGTGTGCATCCAACTTGCTTGCTCACGAAGACCTAGGGCACTTGAGGAGGCACATTGTTGGAATATACAAGCCAAGTTCTATAATGAAAAATTCCCACTAGTATATGAAACTGACAAAACAAGAGATTCTCTATCATGAAGATTATGGTGCTACTTTGAAGCACAAGTGTGGTAAAAGGATAGTAACATTGTCCCTTCTCTCTTTTTTCTCATTTTTTTGGGCCTTCTCTTTTTTTATGGCCTTTCTCTCGTATTTTATTCCTCACTTGGGACAATGCTCTAGAAAATGATGATCATCACACTTCTATTTATTTACAAGTCAATGATTACAACTCGATACTAGAACAAAGTATGACTCTATATGAATGCCTCCGGCGGTGTACCGGGATATGCAATGAACCAAGAGTGATAAGTATGAAAGAATTATGAACGGTGGCTTTGCCAGAAATACTATGTCAACTACATGATCATGCAAAGCAATATGACAATGATGAACGTGTCATGATAAACGGGATGGTGGAAAGTTGCATGGCAATATATCTCGGAATGGCTATGGAAATGCCATAATAGGTAGGTATGGTGGCTGTTTTGAGGAAATTATAAGGAGGTTTATGTGTGAAAGAGCGTACCATATCACGGGGTTTGGATGCACCGGCGAAGTTTGCACCAACTCTCAATGTGAGAAAGGGCAATGCACGGTACCGAAGAGGCTAGCAATGATGGAAAGGTGACAGTGCGTATAATCCATGGACTCAACATTAGTCATAAATAACTCACATACTTATTGCAAAAATCGACAAGTCATCAAAAACCAAGCACTACGTGCATGCTCCTAGGGGGATAGATTGGTAGGAAAAGACCATCGCTCGTCCCCGACCGCCGCTCATAAGGAGGACAATCAAACAACACCTCATGTTTCAAATTTGTTACATAACGTTTACCATACGTGCATGCTACGGGACTTGCAAACTTCAAGGCGAGGCCTAGGCGCGTATCGAAGCAAGGCGAGGCGTCAACGGATGGGATGGGCCTCGTTCCCGTCCCCAATAAAGCTAAGGGACACCTAAGCTGCACATTAAATGTGTCTTGTCCTGTAACACGAGCGATAAGCTCGCAGCACTGTAGGCCTTTCCACATCCTGTGTGCCACTGTGGCAGCCCCTTCCGACTATAAAAGGAGGCCCTTGGCATAATGGAGGGGGATTCGGCTCTTTGGAACTACACAGCCATCATAGCTAGTTCGAGAGCTCAAGAACACTCAATACACCCACCAAAGCAGGACTAGGGTTTTACGCATCCTCGCGGCCCGAACCTGGGTAAACGATCCTTGTGTTGACTGTTAATCCTGCTCTTCTCACAACTGTAGGAGATATGCCCTAGAGGAAATAATAAACGTTATTGATTATCTCCCTGTTCATAATTATGTTTATGTTCCATGCTATAACTGTTGTGGTTCCCGAGCCTGTATATCCATAAAGGCTCTGGGGAGAACCCATATGCACGTGTGGAATAATAAACGGTAAAATGTATTCCTAGTCGTGCCTCTAAGACTAGCTCAAGTGTTGCATGATGATTATGTTTTCCCAATCATGGGCATGTCTATGCCAAGCAATTTTGAGGGCACAATGTCAGGAAGGACATTTGTGTTGAATCGACCCGAATTGATGTTATGCTATGAGATACATTCGTCAGAAGTTAATGGTTTATAACACAGAGATAGTTAATGTTTGCATAATTCCTTAGACCATGAGAGTATCGAGTTTCTTCATGCTTGCTTCATGAACTTTGGGGTTTGTTAAACGTCATCCGTAACTGGATGGCTATTACGGCGGCTTACGGGTTCATGGGAAAGTATGTTAAGTAACTTGATAGCTCGAGATTGGGATTTGCTCCTCCGACGATGGAGAGATATACTCGGGCCCTCTCGGTGTTACGGTATCCATCATCGTCTGGCCAGACACTTTGTGATTTGATCATGGGGATGCCGGAACACGATAACGAGAAAAGAGAACAATACCGGTAACGAGGTAACTAGCATAGTGGACAAAGTTGTTGATCCACGGGAATGCCAACATGTCTCACCTCGGGTATTTGTAACATATCGCGAAGCAACAGGAATAGCACACGGCAACTGGAGGTTCACTCGAATATTTATTCGTGTGGGTATGGGGGTCAATATGGGTGTCCACGGCTCCGATGTTGATCATTGATCGGAAAGGGTTCCAGTCATGTCTATACTTCACGGAACCTATAGGGTCACACGCTTAAGGGTCATCTATCTGCTGAATACTAGACAGGGAGTCTGAGAGAAAATCACCGAAAAAGTTTCGGACACCGAAAAGTTTCGGACAGCGGAATCGTACCGCAGAGAGAGGTCATCGCATAAGTTTCGATGATACCAAAAAGTTGTTTCGGGATACACCATTAAGTCAAATTGGTTCCGGCACATGCCTGATAATTCTTGGAGGATGCCAGAATCATTCTGGAAGCTTTTTGGAATTTTCTGAGATAAAAACGGGAAATGTTCCGGACCTGCCGGAGCCACTTCAGATGCTTTTCGCAGATGAAAATCACTAAACCGGAATTATTTCAGAATGCGTTGAAAATAATTTTGGTGGGTACTGGAAATGTTCTAAGCCCACATAAATATTTTCAGTTCGAACAAACGCTGAAAAATGTCGTCGTGAATAGTGAAAGTGCTTTTTGGGATATTTTATGGTGAGTCACCTTTTGGGATATTTCCAAAAGGCTTCTAGAAGGGCTTGGGGGCCAAGCATGCTCCTCATGGGGGTCCCCCAAGGGGGTTGGCCGGCCACATGTGTGGGGCTCCATGGAGCTCCACTTCACTCCCCATTATGCCCTTCATGTGTGACATTTGCATGGGCATTTTGGGTTTTTGTGAGCCATCCCTACCCCTTGGCTTTCCTCATCCCTTCTCACATACAAGTGCCATGCATGATCTGGCTTCTCTCTCCCTCCCAGTGAAATAGTTTCGTAGATCCGAAAGGCTGTCTGGGTTCCGGTGGGAACTAGTTCTGGACGGCGAAGCCCTGCCGGATAGATGACACCGTATGTGTGCAACTCTGTAGAGAGATCGTAGTTTCGGTCTTAGTTCGTGAGTGCCTCCCGAAGGGCTGTCCGTGTGACCATCCGAGTTTCGAAGGTCCTCCTGAAGGGCTGTCCGAGTGACCATTCGAGTTTCGAAGGTCCTCCCGAAGGGCTGTCCGCGACACCGTCCGGGGGGCTGTTCGACCACCTCCCAGAGGGCTGTCTGAGGAGCAGATGAGGGTATTCATCCTCGCGGTTGGGAGGTTGTAAATCCTAGCTGCGGGGATCTGCACCGCCGATCGTCATCGACTCTACTTCCTGCTGCGCTACGAGTCGGTAACGAAAAAGATCAGACCATGT
Organism: Triticum aestivum; assembly: GCF_018294505.1. Taxonomy (NCBI): domain Eukaryota; kingdom Viridiplantae; phylum Streptophyta; class Magnoliopsida; order Poales; family Poaceae; genus Triticum; species Triticum aestivum. Next base: position 625,848,274 of record NC_057814.1, on the reverse strand, counting down.
ATGCAGTCTCCATAGTGGTCCTGGGCTGGTGCGTAGGTCGGAAATTTTTTGTTTTCTGCTGCGTTACCCAACAGTGGCATCATGAGCCGTGCTATGCATAGATGCAGGTTGCGATCTAGAATACATAGAGATGTATGGGTATTGCATAATATAATTAGGTAGTAGATGAGATCTATTGCTGAAAATTATTTATGCGGGTGACAGATGAAATCTGTTACCCGATGTTCTTGTTGCTTCCATAGAATTTACGTTTGCTCAATCTCGAGACTGTATGGTGGAATTTAACAAAGTTCTGTCAATCCGAGATCCTGATTGATCATGGAAGTGCTATCAGTTGTTTGGGTTCTACCGTAGTCAAAAGAAAGATGAAATTCGCAGACGACAGGGCAATGCAGATATGATCTGCACGGGCGTCATGCGTATGACGAAGTTTAGTATGGGGTTCGAGATTTTATTGTCTCGTGCTTCATACACCCTGCAAAGTTAATCTAGCGACATGAACTATCATACTTGATGATGAACATTGGTCGCTGCGGTTTAAGTCAAAACGTTAGAAGCCACGTAAAATAAATTTTGCATAAACCGATTAGAGACGTCTAACTTGGTTTTGCAGGATGTGCATGTGATGTGGTATAGCAGTGCTCATAATAATTTGATTATGTATGAGATGACTATATAATGTAAATTAATTAACATGACCTGTGTGTCATGATTCGGCATGATGGCTGGAGCCATATGATTGCACTTCAATGACCTGCGTGTCAACCTTGTTGTAATGCATTATTTTGTTAGCTATAGAGATAGCAATATTATCTGGTGCATCGACAAGGTGGTGGCAATCTTCGCGAAGGTGAACACCGACGCAAATGCCGAAGACGAAGAAATGAAAGACTTCTCCGTCAGAAAGGGCTATACCATATCATGCTATTATGAATTGCCTGAGATGTTTATCCCTTATGATGCACCCTTCTTGATTGCACGGTAGTCGCTTTTATTAGGGTGATCTCTCACTTAAAATACCAAGTAGTTAGTGTTCTCCCAAGTGTAGCACCGTCACGGCACCTATCTTTTCGGGGTGCGCCGTGTCACACGGGTACGAACGATTAGAGAAGTGTGAGGCGGGTGAGTTGAGACCTCGCAGCGAGATCACTTGGTTGTCTTGACGTTCAGGCATGACCGTCATGAGCTCGGAACACACGCATCGAAAGATGAACAAGAGTCACATAGAGATGTGATTGGCAAGTTGGCCTACCGGTTGAGATTTTTTGTCATCAGTGGTGTTACACCAATGGCGAACAATTGAAATGTGGGTCTTGTATCACTCACAATCAATTTTGAGATATATTGATTTGAGTGGGAGCGCATTGTTGAATTAACATGTTTAATTCTTAGTGCAATTAATTTTGAAAACTGTCTAAGTGTGGTTTGCATAATAGTTATAGAATAATGGATCGCATTTCCACCTTCCCTATTAAAATTGAATAGCTGTTAAATATCTGGTTAAAACTTTACGGTTAATGTGAGGATCCTCCTCAAGAGTGCCGAGAAGGACTTTGTCCTATCGCATGCTTTCGGTATTATCCCGGTAATGCTATGGATCATGCGACTCTCGTCCTTCGATCCAAAAGCTATAATTCTGTTTCAGTCAAGTGCAATATGTTTGCTTCCATGAGACCCGAACTTCGAAAGTTTGGATAGTTATGTGATATTCATGGAATCTGAAAATCATTTTCAAAGACAGAAAAAAGCTAAAAGATATGAGATATCCCAAGCAATGTTTGTTTGCAAACTATTAGTAAAAGTGTTTACTATGCATTAGACTGATAAAAGAGGGATCCAGGAGAACGCCTGCCATATGATGAAAGGTGAATAAGATAACAACTTAAAGAGAAAGGAAGTGTCCGAAGGGTGTTAGTAAGATTTCCACGCCTAGGAAGTCTGGGGCTAATGCCACTCTTAAGTTGGGTGCTTCTTCTGAGAGTAGGAGAAATACTAAAAGTTAAACTGGTAGAAGTATAAAGGCAAAAGGAAAGAAGACTGGAATATCCAGCTCATGTAAGAATGTCATACAAGTTTTTGATGTATGGAAGGCTGGTCAAAGATATAGTTCTTGCGAATTATGGTTAAACATGTTAATCACTAATTCTTGGGTATTGTGAGTTAATCACAAAAATGCCCGCTCGATTGCATTCTGTTGCAACTCGATGTAAGAACTACTATGGCCTGAAAGACTAGCCAGGAATGAGGTTGAGATACACACATGGAACATAGTAAATGTTACTATACCTTCCATCGGTGTATTTTTGTCTGTATTTATTTTCATTATTCATTTAGAGTTTAACAAACTATATCCCATTGCATAAGGTATCTTGCAAGAAGGTTATTCATAAGAGAACTTTTTATGTTCGATGTTATGAATAACACAAGGGCCATACTTTCATTATGAATGAGATGTATGCTATGAATATTGATAATAATACAATACCTCTGGGTTTACTTTCATAATTCTTTTTAGAGTTTCATACACTCTAGCCCATTGCACAATGTTTGTTGCAAAAGAGTTGTTCATAAAAACAACAATTGTTGTTAAGTATTATGAATAACATGAAGGGCCATGCTTCCATCCAAGATGGATGTATGTTATGAATATTGATGGTAATATAATACATCCATAACACTGACGCTAAATGTCGCAAGACTATGAGAATACCACACATGTGTGGCACTGTGTTTGGTCACATTGGAGAAACACGCATGGAAAAATTCCATTGTGATGGATTTTGAAGTCGTTTGACTTTGAATCATCTGACACATGCGAATTTTCTACGAAAAGTGAAGTGACTGAAATACCGTTCACAGGCCATAAGGAACGAGCAACAAACTTATTGGTGATCATACATTTTGATGTGTGTAGTTCAATAAATGTTGTTGCAAGTAGTAGATTTATATATCTTCAGAAATGACTCAAGTAGATATATGGATATTTGCTTGATGAGACGTAAGTCTGGATCTTTTGAAATCATTCGAAAGGTTTTCAAAAATGAAGTAGAACTTATTGTAACAAGAAAATTATGTTTCTGCAATTTGATTGCACAAAGGAATATTTGAGTTACATGTTTAGCGAATGTCTGATGAGTTGTGAAAGGGGTTTCATAACTTGCACCTCCCGGAACACCACTGCAAGTGGAAAGTCTGTGGAGATGTAATCAAACCATTTATGACATGGTAAGGTCAAAGATGACATAAATAAATTTGTCATTATCCCTTTTAAAGTGATGCTTTAGAGACTGCGGCTTTTACACTGAAAAGAGCTACATCGGGTCTGTTGAAATGAAGCCATGGTATGGTACGCCCAACCATGTTATATCTTTTCTTAACATTTGGAATATGGGGCTTGTGTAAAAGGTTACAAACCTATTCCAAATCAGACAAGTGCTACTTTGTAGGTTATACCAAAATGTTGGGTATTCCTCCCTCACTATACCGAGGCAAATAGTTTTGTCGCGAAATGGTGTGCTTTTAAAGAGAATGGTTCTTTCAAAAAGGTCAGTGGGAGAATAGTGCAACTCGATGAGATAAACACTATCTACGTCATCAGATCAAAGGAAAGAGACCTTGGAAGAAATTCCAGAGTTTTCCTACTGCGACTGATACGGAAGTCTCTACAATAAAATGTACGGACTTCGGTCGAACTTGCAGCTGAACCACGTAGGCAAAGCTCGTGCAAACCTCTCAGGTGCGCAAACGAGATATTGTTGTTAGACAACAATATACCTACGATACACAAGGAAGCGTTGATGGGCCCTGACTCCAAAATTGGCTAAATGCCAATACAACCCGAGTTAGTTTCCATATAAGTGATTCAAGATTAAAACCTTGATACACCTTTCGCAAGACTTAGAGTCTAACGAATATTTATGGAACTTAAAACTGATACGGATAAAAATGTTTTATCCATAAAGCTCGACTTGTTGAAATAACAAGTTCAAGGAGTTGACTACAATGAGGTGGTTTCACCATAGCGTTGCTTAAAGTCGGTTCGGGTTGAACTAGCAATTAATACATATTTCAATCATGAGATATGAAACATGGATGATAAAAGGATTTCCATCTGATGGAAATGAAAGCTAGGACTTGTATATGATACAGTCCAAAGTAATTTGTCGATCCAGAGGATGCTAGTAGGTATGCAAACTTCAGAGTTCCAGCAATGGACAGAAGAGAGCAAAATGGAGTTGGAATCTTCGTGTTTTGATGAAATGGTCAAAGGGGTTTTGACTTCATCAATGCGTAACGAAGATGCTTATAATTCAAGAAAGTAAGTGAGAGCGTAATAATATTTCTAAAAACCTTATGTGCTTGGCACATTGGTAATTGGAAATAAATTTCTTGACACGAATTAGGACTTCATTTGAAAATAGTTTTTCGATGAAGTGCTTAGGCTAAATAGCCTCAATATTAGGCATGCTGATCTATGGAGATAGATTTACCTAATGGGGCTGAGCAATGAATACATATGGACAAGATGCTAAAACCTTTTAGCATTTAAAACGCCAAGGAGTGATTCTTGCCGAAGTCACATGGAAAGAGTTTTTGCAAGACTCGGTGTCCCAAAACACTGATGAGTAAAATACATGATGGAGATTCCACACACTCTTGTGTTTGGATTAATCATGTATTCCATGGTATGTAAAACAACCAGATATGTCCGATACTCCCAAGGTGTTGCGAGTATGGATACCAAAGTGATCAAATTACTGATCATGGGACAACAGTGAAAGATGTCACATAGTACTAGAGTAAGCACTGATGACATGGTTTTCTCGCAAGCAGAGATCATGAAGAGTTCGTTGTAAAATGTTACATCGATACAGTCTTCATCTTTTCTCCATGCGATTTTCAATTTAAATTAAGGGTTTTGTGTAACACACAATGTGGTGGCACAATTAGTTCGAATTTGTTCAAACTAGTTATTGTGGCGAATTCTATAACAAGGGCTAAGTATGTTGACGCTTTAGAAGCGACAAAGAAGATGTTGAATCATATATTTCATTCATGAACTTAGTATGGTTCCAAGATGGCTTTTGACAATGGGACACTACTGCAGGTAGTTGCTCCATAACTCAGTCTGAGGAATCCAGGTTCGACCTGTGATTCACATACATACAAAGCCAAGTCCACACAAAATATGAATTTTGTGAAAACGTGAAAACGCGAGGACATGCAAAGATACACATGGAGCTGAAGTTGTCAGATCCGTTGGACATCAGGCTATACCACAAGCGAAACATATTTACACCGGTGTGCCACAGGTGTGAAGTGCATTAGCATAAGCTAGATTATTGTCTCTAGTGCAAGTGGGAGTATGTAGGAGATATGCCCTAGAGGAAATAATAAATGTTATTGATTATCTCCCTGTTCATAATTATGTTTATGTTCCATGCTATAACTGTTGTGGTTCCCGAGCCCGTATATCCATAAAGGCTCTGGGGAGAACCCATATGCACGTGTGGAATAATAAACGGTAAAATGTATTCCTAGTCGTGCCTCTAAGACTAGCTCAAGTGTTGCATGATGATTATGTTTTCCCAAGCATGGGCATGTCTATGCCAAGCAATTTTGAGGGCACAATGTCAGGAAGGACATTTGTGTTGAATCGACCCGAATTGATGTTATGCTATGAGATACATTCGTCAGAAGGTAATGGTTTATAACACAGAGATAGTTAATGTTTGCATAATTCCTTAGACCATGAGAGTATCGAGTTTCTTCATGCTTGCTTCATGAACTTTGGGGTTTGTTAAACGTCATCCGTAACTGGATGGCTATTACGGCGGCTTACGGGTTCATGGGAAAGTATGTTAAGTAACTTGATAGCTCGAGATTGGGATTTGCTCCTCCGACGATGGAGAGATATACTCGGGCCCTCTCGGTGTTACGGTATCCATCATCGTCTGGCCAGACACTTTGTGATTTGATCACGGGGATGCCGGAACATGATAACGAGAAAAGAGAACAATACCGGTAACGAGGTAACTAGCATAGTGGACAAGTTGTTGATGCACGGGAATGCCAACATGTCTCACCTCGGGTATTTGTAACATATCGCGAAGCAACAGGAATAGCACACGGCAACTGGAGGTTCACTCGAATATTTATTCGTGTGGGTATAGGGGTCAATATGGGTGTCCACGGCTCCGATGTTGATCATTGATCGGAAAGGGTTCCAGTCATGTCTATACTTCACCGAACCTATTGGGTCACACGCTTAAGGGTCATCTATCTGCTGAATTCTAGACATGGAGTCTGAGAGAAAATCACCGAAAAAGTTTCGGACAGCGGAATCGTACCGCAGAGAGAGGTCATCGCATAAGTTTCGATGATACCGAAAAGTTGTTTCGGGATACACCATTAAGTCAAATTGGTTTCGGCACATGCCTGATAATTCTTGGAGGATGCCAGAATCATTCTGGAAGCTTTTTGGAATTTTCTGAGATAAAAACCGGAAATGTTCCTGAGCTGCCGGAGCCACTTCAGATGCTTTTCGCAGATGAAAATCACTAAACCGGAATTGTTTCGGAACGCGTTGAAAATAATTTTGGTGGGTACTGGAAATGTTCTAAGCCCAGATAAATATTTTCATTTCGAACAGACGCTGAAAAATGTCGTCGTGAATAGTGAAAGTGCTTTTTGGGATATTTTATGGTGAGTCACCTTTTGGGATATTTCCAAAAGGCTTCTAGAAGGGCTTGGGGGCCAAGCATGCTCCTCATGGGGGTCCCCCAAGGGTGTTGGCCGGCCACATGTGTGGGGCTCCATGGAGCTCCACTTCACTCCCCATTATGCCCTTCATGTGTGACATTTGCATGGGCATTTCGGGTTTTTGTGAGCCATCCCTACCACTTGGCTTTCCTATAAATAGAGGAGGAGTGGGCAGCCCAAACCTCATCCCTTCTCACATACAAGTGCCATGCATGATCTGGCTTCGCTCTCCCTCCCAGCGAAATAGTTTCGTAGAGCCGAAAGGCTGTCTGGGTTCCGGTGGGAACTAGTTCTGGACGGCGAAGCCCTGCCGGATAGATGACACCGTATGTGTGCAACTCTGTAGAGAGATCATAGTTTCAGTCTTAGTTCGTGAGTGCCTCCCGAAGGGCTGTCCATCTGACCATCCGAGTTTCGAAGGTCCTCCCGAAGGGCTGTCCGAGTGACCATTCGAGTTTCGAAGGTCCTCCCGAAGGGCTGTCCGCGACACCGTCCGGGGGGCTGTTCGACCACCTCCCGGAGGGCTGTCTGAGGAGCAGATGAGGGTATTCATCCTCGCGGTTGGGAGGTTGTAAATCCTAGCTGCGGGGATCTGCACCGCCGATCGTCATCGACTCTACTTCCCGATGCGCTACGAGTCGGTAACGAAAAAGATCAAACCATGTATGCAGTCTCCATAGTGGTCCTGGGCTGGTGCGTAGGTCGGAAATTTTTTGTTTTTTGCTGCGTTACCCAACAACAACCCCGCGCCCCGGCAACCGTAGTAGTGATTCTTGTGATCCCATAGGTGTCGCTTTCCACCGACACACACACACACACACACACACACACACATATATATATATATAATATAAGATCTCTTACAATCCCCTAATATCTGAACTCAACTTCCACATGGTATTCTCCGGCTTTATTGATGACGTGGTCAAGAAAGAATTCTGCCAATTCCTCTTGAATTGCTCGTGTGCGATCTTGTGGTAGGAGTTCATTCTGCATCTGCCACGTCTAATTTGAAGAAGAGGGTCAATACATATATATGAATGAAACTCAACACAAATGATGGTAATAAAATAAAATTGTGAATATTATTTCTTACGCACTTCATATTATTTTTTAGAGTAGCCCCACTTATTCTTGGCCGTCGAGTTGTAGATGAACTCGCAAACGTAGTATCCACAGTAATCATTTCCGGGTTCCTGCCACAAGCACTTTACGAGAAATAGAGGACAATCAAACTGATAATCAAGCATTATAAATGGTATTGATGAAAATAGATAGAATCAATGGGAGATGCGCGGAACTAGCTAGTAGTACTTACTTTCGGGTGTGTAAATCGCAGCTCCCCTGGCAGTCCCAGAGCTTGTGCGGTGAACTCTTTCCAAACCTTGCTAGACAAAGAAAACAATTACTTGATATCAGGAAATGAACAAAGTTGCTGATATGGTGCGTTAATGATCGATTGAACTTACTTCTCGAGCATTTTAGTCATGGCCGCATACTCCTCGAGATTTTTTCGTCTCAAGTCTAAGACGGTTACTAGTCCCTGCTCAAACTTAATCTCTAGGAGAATAAAGTGGAAGCTGCGCACGCATGCATAAATCAATTACATTACTATAACCTTGAGTAATATGGGAAACTGAATATGCATACGCATGCATAAATAAATTACATTACTATAACCTCGAGTAATAAGGGAAACCGAATATGCATAAGGCAGTAGCACTCACTTGAAGTTGTAAGGAAAGAGTATTTTATATTTGTTTTGATTTTGAAGCAACGATCGTAGCAAGTTGGCCTCGGTTTCTTTGGCATCATATTTAACCGTCCATTCATCTATGAGATTTGTGTTAATGAACCCAATATCATAGATTTCTGCTTTTCTGCATTCGACGATCTTCAATCTGCATAATATAGTGAGGATAATTATATATACATGCAATGAAAGAGCCGGGCTATATATAGAGACTTAATTAGAGAAGTAGTACTTACAGATAGTAGCAAGTGATGATTATTTTATCGAGGGCCTTTTGATTGAAAAACTGGAAGAACTCCTCAAATTGAACAGACAACAGATCAATTCCAACGAGGTCGTGCTCCTCTTTAACTCTCAACGTCAAAATATCCTTCCCCGACTCGCTGCAGGTTTTCATGTACCACTCATGGAATCTTCGCATCATAGTTGTTAGAGGAGGATGACCAGGTTTGACGAGAGGCTTCCCGTGCCGGAATTTGAATCTGTCCACCTTCATTGTATCAAAATGTGCATCGTCGGGCAGGTAATCTGCAGGATTGGTACCGGGCACCATCCCCGGATGATTAGCGACGATATCGCTAGATACCTTGAGTGGGGGGCATGATTGGTTCGCTTGTTCGCCGAGCTGGGGAATTTTTTCCCACTTCTTCGTTCTGCTAACCTTCGATCACTGCAAGTAATTCCCGACTGCTCCGCTTCCTAATATGACCTTTCAATAATGCGCTCATAGTTGGTTTGCGGCGGAGACGGTGGCGGTCGCTTCAGGGCATCGATAGTGCGCTGAACTTTCATGGGATCTATCTTCTCCTCCGGAGGTGGATGTTTCTTTGCAAAAAAAGTCCTTCACATAGGCTTGATAGACCTCCGCGTTTTCCACCTCGGTCATCTCGTATGGTAACTTCTCTAGAGGCTTGAGAGATGGACCGAACCTGTATTGCCTCCGGCCTCTGGCTGTACTGCTAGACGCCGGAGCAGCTGGAGTGGCTGCGGCTGTCTTCTTTCGTTGCTTATGAGGCGGAGAAGAAGGAGGTGGAGTGCTACGATGCGCCGGAGCAGCCGGAGTGGCAGCGGCTGTCTTCCGCTGTTGCTGACGAGGCGGAGGAGGAGGCGGGCTGCTCGGACGCACCGGCGCAGGCGGGGAAGGAGGCAGAGTGCCGCCACGCACCGGAGCAGCCGGAGAAGGAGGTGGAGTGCCTTGATCACTCGTCGGAGGAGGAGGCGGAGTGCCCTGACTGACCGGAGGAGGAGGAGGAGGCAGAGGCGTCCTGTTCGGAAGGTTGATGAGCTCCTTCCGCCATAGACATGGAGTCTTTAGAGCATGACCCAGCTGAGTCTCCCCTTCACCGGTAGGGTGGCCAAGCTCGAGCTCCTCAAATCCCTCCGTTATTTCATCGACCATCACAACAGCATAGCCTTGTGGAATCGGAAGGCAGTGAAAAGTTACGTCGGGTTCAGGAGGTGCAACAGAGCCGACAACCGCCTTGACTTTCATTCAAAAGTTTTGGATTATCTTGAAGATCTTTTAAGTGTTCCCTACGAAGATACACAGTTCTGCACCCACCATCCGTCATACACACAAACACGAAGGGGTTGGATTACTCTAACGCATAGTTTATGCAAGGTGAATAAGGATGTTGCACACAGTCCGTGGACACAGGTGTGATAAAGCTCCCCTGCTAATCTAAGAAATACTTTCTTTGTTTTAATCAACAAATTTCATGGTTGTGATTAGTCAGCGCATTCTCATATTTGGGTTATACTCCCTCCATTCCTAAATATAAGGCTTTTTTAGATATTCCAATACGAATTACATAGAATATAAAATGAGTAAATTTACATTCTAAAATATGTCTATATACACGCGTATGTAGTCCGTACTGAAATCTCTAAAATGTCTTATATTTAGAAACGGAGGGAGTATATGTCTGGCTTACATCTATAGGTAGGACTTCACACACACGTACATTTTTTTTTCAAAAATATATGTAGGACTTCACACACACACGTACTATACATGGAATCCCAAACTATTAAACCGAAAATAGTTCTGTATTCTCCCTACATTCTAACAGCTAAAGAATCAACCCATAAAAAGTATTACACATAACACCAGGTAATCTATGTTTTTCTTACTAGCGCGTGCAGTCGCACGAGTTGACGACAAGTCAAATGTAATGAGTGATATGTGTTGCTAATTTTGGTTCTCATGTTATCAACCCAAATTTTCATCACCAATTCCTGAAACAACGAGTGGAGTATCTTCTATAATCTCACCATTTCTCAACCCACAAAGATTTGAATATGAGTTAAAGTTGAAAAAAATGAATTATCTATTTTATTTAAATATTTACCTTAAATAATATTGCGAAGCAAATCTAATAATCTCTTATTTTCGGCTGTAAATAACTTTACTCCTCAAATTCAAATAAATGAATGGTCTATGTAAATGAGACATTTGTATTTGTGAGCTCTTAAAAATCGTACTCCATTCCTTCCCTTATACAAGGCCACTATCAAAAATACATTTTGCATCAATATAAGGCCACCAACAGTAACCAAGACAAAAATTAATGATGTTTTCTCGTACTAGCAACCTTTAAATACTTACATGCATGTAGTCATAATGACACTCAGCTACTTCCTTTCCATTCTCTTGGTACCTGTAATCTGAGTTTGTGGCCTTGTATAACGGAATGAAGGGAGTATATAGCATTAGTAAGCTACACCATTTATATCATATGTTTTCTTTTTCATATAATTAGAAGTATAAAATATAACCCTCATAGTTAAATTAGTGAAGGATCACTTAAAATGAGAATTTATATTTGCATAAATCCTTTGAAAATTTGAGTATATACTTACAGTAATATTAGGAAACTAACCTAACTAAATCCTATGCTTTTGAAAATAAAACACTATAAAATGTCACATATTTTTTGTTTTTATTATTTCTCTTGATGTATCATATATTGTTTCTCATTTCTTCTCTTTTAATTGCATTTTAACTAAATACTATTACATGTCTAGAAATTTTTATTTTCATTTTCATATATTTCTCCAACTTGATATATTTCTCTCCAAAAAAGAAACAATTAAAATATTTTGACTAAATTGCATTTTGAACGAAGCACTAGTATGCAATTACTAAATGCAGTAAAACATTTAGTTCAATAATTTTTATTGCAATAAAATTGTACTTGTTGTTTTTATTCGTGACTCTCACATTTAACTGTGCCAAATTGTGTTCTTTGTCGATTATTGCCATGTTAAATGTTATATTTTATTCACAAATATTTTGGACACCCACTTAAAATTAAATTTTTTTGGAGACCCGTATCAAAAAGTCTGGGCCCATGACTTGCCACATATTTCTAGGATAATTTGTGGAATAGTTGTTTGCATTTGTATCATATAAATGTTTATAACACGTGAAAAATATTCCAAATGAGAATGAGAGTGCTATGCATTTGATAAAATATTAATGTTGCGGTAATGAACATGATTTTTAAAAAAAATTCATAATAAACTTAATGTTAACAAATTTTGTTGGTTAAAAAAAGTACATCACATGAGCATTTACGAAAATATACTTCGCGAACAAAAAAATGTATTGATGAAAAGGCATAAAATGAAAAAGAATATATTACAAAACAATTATGAAATAAGAAAGTAATAAATGCGCACACATGCACACTAAAAAAAGTATTTATAACAAAATCAATAGAATACATTAGACCTAGCCCGTTTATTCCCCGCCGGTTCCTTATTTTTTTTAAATGATTCAGATCTACTATCAATGTTCAGTTGAAGTACAAAGCATCTCGAACATAACAAAAAATACATTGAGATTTCAAGACCCCCAAACAACCACTACTGCCGCCAGGACGCGATGCTGACATGCCGCCGGAGCCGGCTTGACCTTCTTGATAATAGCCGGGAAGTCTTCGTGCACATGCCCCTAAGGACCAGCGCCCTGGAGACGCAGTCATCGCTGTTGAACCCTTGCATAGATCTAAAGCACCTGACAGCAAATCTATCCACAGGCCGAGAAACTTTAATCTTACCGCCCCGAAGAGACGGCAGGAATCTATGCGGAGCTCTGTCGACTGCATCCATGCAGACATACTGGAGGAGGACCATATCCCAAAAACAAACTGCATCCATCCAGAAGCAGAGCCGCTTCCGTATTCCTTGCCAAGAGCAGGAATAGGAGCACCGTTGGAGTTTGTACCAACACTGGTACAAAAAGGGTCATCTGTCTCGGTTGGTAAGGGCCTTTTGTCCCGGTTTTTGAACCGGGACTAAAGGGTCGTTACTAATGCCCTAGCCCTTTAGTCCCGGTTCTTACATGAACCGGGATAGATGGGCCTCCATGTGGCCGGTGCGGCGAGCCCAGACAGGAGGGCCTTTGGTCCCGGTTGGTGGCACTAACCGGGACCAATAGGCATCCACGCGTCAGCATTTCAGGGGCTGGGGTATTTTTTTGAAGGGGGGGGGGGGTTGGGGGTTTTGGGGGGTAATTTAGGTGTTTCATATATTGTGTTAGCTAGCTAATTAATAGAGAGAAGTGTCCTCTCTTATCTCCGTGCTTGGTCGACGCTACGTACTATATACGTATAGAGAGGACTAGACACGCTAGCTAGTAAGCAAATGAAGGAAACAGAAGATCGTCATGAACATATGCATACAGAGAGAAGTGATATCGACCACCTCTCCTTCTCCGAGAGATTGGTCGAACAATAAGTTCTCGTATATATATCCGAAACTACCGGCTACATATATACAATAATTATCTCTTACAATATAATCTCCTAATTATATATGAACACAGGGTCCACATAGTATTCTCCATTTTCAGTGATCACGTGGTCAAGGAAGAATGCCGCCAATTCCTCTTGAATTGCTCGCATACGATCTGGTGCTAGGAGTTCATCCCGCATCTGAAAGATCAAATTTGAAGAAGGGGGTCAATACATATATATATATATATATGAATAAATGAAACTCAACACAAATGATGGTAATAAAATAAAATTGTGAATATTATTGCTTACGCACTTCATATTGTTCGTCAGAGTAGCCCCGCTCACAGGTCGTGTGGCGGATGGACTCGCAAACATAGTATCCACGTAAATCATTCCCTTGTTCCTGCCACAACCACTTTACAAGAAATAGAGGTCAATCAAACTGATAAGCAAGCATGCTAAATGGTATTGATGAAACTAGCGCTTGAATCACTAGGAGATGCGCGGAACATGCTACTATAGTACTTACTTTCGGGTGTCTAAATTGCAGGTTCTTCGGCAGTCCCGGAGCTTTTTTGTGAATTTTCTCCAAACCCTGCCGGACAAAGAAAACAATTACTTGATATCAAGAAATGAACAAAGTTGCTGATATGGCGGATAATGATCGATTTAACTTACTTCTCGAGCATTTGAGTCATGTCCGCATAGTCCTGGGGATCTTTTCATCTCGAGTCTAAGACGGTTACTAGTCCCTACTCAAGCTTAATCTCTAGGAGAATATAGTGGAAGCCTGCGCACGCATGCATAACTCATCAATTACATTACTATAACCTGGACTAATAAGGGAAACCGAATATGCACAAGACAATAACACTCACTTGAAGTTGTAAGGAAAGAGTATTATATCTTTGTTTTCATTTATTACCAACGATCGTAGCAAGTTGGCCTCGGTATTTTCGGCATGATATTTAACCTCAGTTGCATCTATGAGATTTGTGTTAATGAATCCCATATCACCGATTTGTCTTTTCTTCAATTCGGCGATCTTCAATCTGCATAATATAGTGAGGATAATTATAAATACATGCAATGAAAGAGCTGACCTATATAGAGAGACTTAATGACAGAAGTAGTACTACTTACAGACAGTAGCAAGTGATCGTTGATTTATCGAGGGCCTTTTGATTGAAAAACTGGAAGAACTCCTCAAATGGAACATTCAACAGTTCAATTCCAACGAGTTCATGCTCCTCTTTAACTCTCAGCGTCAAAGTATTCCTCCCCCCAGACTCTCTACAGGTTTTCATGTACCAATAATGTAAGCTTCGCATCATCGTTGTTAGAGATCTTTCATCTTTGACGAGAGGCTTCCCGTAATGGTATTTGTGTTCGTCCACCTCCAAGAAATCATAATGTACATCGTCGGGGAGGTAATCTCCAGGATTGCAATAACCGGGCACCATCCTCGGATCATTAGCGACGATGTCGCTAGACACCTTGAGCGGGGGGCACGATTGGTTCACTTGTTCGCCGAGCTGGGCAATTTTTTTCCCAGCTCGTCATTCTTTTAACCTTTGATCACTGACAGTACTTCCCGACTGCTCCGCTTCGACAAATGTCTTTGCAATAATGCGCTCATAGTTGCTTTTCGGCAGAGACTTTGGTGGTTTTGTCAGGGCAGCCAGAGTGCGCTTCGCTTTCACCGGATCTACCTTCTCCTCCGGAGGTGGATGTTTCTTTGCTTTCACCCCTTCAAAGAAGTTCGTCACTTCGGCTCGCATGATCTTCATGGTTTCCTCCTCGGTCCTCTCGTATGGTAACTTCTCTGGAGTCTTCAGAGAAGGACCGAATCTGTATTGCCTCCCTCCTCTGGCTGTACTGCTAGACGCCGGCAGAGCAGACGGAGCAGCTGCAGCTGTCTTCTTTCCTTTCTTACGAGGCGGAGGAGAAGGACTACGATGCACCGGAGCAGCCGGAGCGGCGGCGGGTCTCTTCCGCCCTTGCTGACGAGGCGGAGAAGGAGGAGGCTGGCTGCTCGGGCGCGCCGGCGCAGGCGGAGAAGGAGGCGGAGTGCCGCCACGCGCCGAAGAAAGAGGCTGAGTGCCCTGATCACTCGCCGGAGGAGGAGGCGGAGTGCCGCCACGTGCCGGAGAAGGAGGCTGAGTGCCCTGATCACTCGGCGGAGGAGGAGGCGGAGTGCCCTGATCACTCGGCGGAGGAGGAGGCGGAGTGCCCTTACTCGCCGGAGGCGTCCAGTTCGGAAGGTTGATGAGCTCCTTCCGCCATAGGCATGGAGTCTTCAGAGCAGAACACAGTCGAGTCTCCCCTTCACCGGTAGGGTGGTCAAGCCGGAGGTCCTCAAATCCCTCTGTTATTTCGTCCACCGTCACCCTAGCATATCCTTCCGGAATCGGACGACATTGAAAAGTTACGCCGGGTTCAGGAGGTCGAACAGAGCCGACAGCCGCCTTGACTTTGAAGTTCTGCCATTGCGTCATAAGGTGGCAATGTTGAGACTCCGTGATAGCATCCACGGGGTAGCTAGCATGAGCCGTCAAGACATGCTCCGGCTGAAGCAGCTCAGTGGAAGCCACGCTGCTTCTCCGCTGAGATGGCGGGGTAGCTTCGGGGGTAGTTTCGGCAGGTCGATTGCTGCGAGCTACGTCTCGTTCCTCTAGCGCTTGAACCCTTTCGTGCAGCTTCTGAATTTGGGTCTGCTCCACTTTTTTCGTCCTCTCCTGGCTTTTGTCGCCTGCGTCCGGAAAACCAGCCATCCACGGAACGGAGCCTGGCGTGCCTCGTGTCCGTCCAGGGTGCTCAGGATTCCCGAGGGCCATTGTGAGCTCGTCGTTCTCTCTGTCTGGAACGAACGTCCCTTGTTGCGCTGCATCTATATAGTGTTGAAGCCTCTTGACTGGTATTCTCAAAAGCTCGTCCGTCCAAATGCACTTCCCTGATACAGGGTCCAAGGTTCCGCCAGCCCCGAAGAACCAAGTCCAGCAATGGTCTGGCCAGTTCATTGTCTCTGGTTCGATCCCTTTATCAAGCAGATCATTCTCAGCCTTGGCCCACTTAGGCCGGGCTTTGAGGTAGCCACCTGACCCCGTGCGATGGTGAAGCTTCTTCTTCGCAGCATTTTTCTTGTTTGTTGCTGACAACTTCTTACTCTTTTCCGATGTCTTGTGGGCCACAAATGCGGGCCAGTGATCTCTGATCTTCTCATATTTGCCGATGAATTCTGGTGTCTCTTCTTTGTCGACCAACGTTTTCAGCTCATTCTTCCACCTCCTGAATAGGTCTGCCATCTTCATAAGAGCATGAGACTTGATTAATTGCTCTTTAACTAGCTTCTCTGGATCCTCCTCTGGCGGTAGGGTGAAATTTGCCTTCAGCTCAGTCCAAAGATCATCTTTCTGCATATCATTGACATAAGACACCTCAGGGTCTTCCTTCTTAGGCTTATACCTTTGGTGGATGCTGATCGGGATCTTGTCCCTAACAAGAACCCCGCACTGAGCAGCAAATGCTTCCTTTGTCCGGATGAGTTCAATCGGTTGGCCGTCGCACGCGATTGCTGTGATCTCAAACCTTTCATCCGAGCGCAACTTTCTCTTCGGGCCTCGTCTCTTTACCGAAGTTGTGCTCGATCCGGGGGGCTAGAAAAAAGAAGAAAGACGAGAGTTAATTAATATGTGTACATACCAAAACAATGAATGCATCAATTAGCTAGTCAGCACAGGCTTAACTAATATATTTACCTGGCCAGACTCTGTTCGGTCACCGGAGCCGTCACCATGGGCTCCTTCTTGCACCAGCATTGGGTCACCGGAGCCATCATAATCATGTCTTTCCTCCTCCACTCTTCGATCACCGTAGCCTGCTTCTTCACCCTGTTCTTCCAGACCATCATTGTCGTTAAGATACGACAAGACATCACCCCCGGCTAAGATTATGTCCCCCAACACCTCTTCTGCTTCCTCGTCTCGTCCGTGCTCCATTGTTTCTGCAAATATTACAACATGGCAATTATTACACAAACATGACAGCAGGTGGATATATTAGTGCAAACGTAGACCTAGCTTATTCCGGGTTTGGGGTGGCCTCGGCCACGCTTCAAGGGTAGGGGCGCGTCGGGAGGGGGTAGGAGACCGACATCGTTTTTTTTTCTAGGGTTTGGGTGTGCTCGAGAGTTTTGGTCGAGCAAGAGGGCCGGGGGGTGCTCCCGTGGTATAAGTTATCACGGTCGAAGTTATCCGGGAGAGGGTTATATCGACAACGATGACATACATACATGGGAAAATAATCTTATGTGGAAGGGGTAGGTCGAACCCCCCCCCCTCGTGTTGAAGTTATCGGGACACGGGGTATATCGACAACGACATATCCGATTAAAAATATGCAGACGAAGAAGAAATAAAAAGAGGAGAAGAAGATATTAATAAGGAGAAGATTGAAGAAAAAAAAGAAAAAAAAGAGGAGAAGAAGAAAGGAATAGAGGAGAAGAAGAGAAAATAGTTCTCTTCTTCTCCTCTATTCCTTTCTTCTTCCCCTCTTCTTTTTCTTCTTTTTTCTTCTTCTTATTTTCCTTTTTCCTCTCCTTCTTTTTCTTCTTCTTCATTATCTTCCTAGCTAGATATATAATACTTTTCAAAAAATGTAACTTTTGCATATATAAAATTTCTTCTTCTTCTTCTTCTTCTTCCTTCTTCCTTCTCTTCCTTCTTTTCCTAAATATATAAAACTAAGCTAAAATGTACCCAAATGTACTAAAAATCTAACTTTTATATGCACAGAGAATATACATACATATATACATTTTTATAAAAATGCAAAAAACAAATCATATATATGAACAAAAAATCTGAAAAAAAATATCATATATATGAAAAAAAACAGAGAGGAAGGCCGGCGGCCGGACCGAACGTGGCGGCGGCGTGTGGTCGGGGCAGGCCGGGGGCATGGGGCGGCGTCGGGGCAGGGGCTCGGGCCGGGGCGGCTCGTCGGGGCAGGGGCGCGCGGGCCGTGGCGGCGCGTCGGGGCAGGGACACGGGCCGGGGCGGCGTGTCGGGGCAGGGCAACGGCGCGGGGCGACGGCGACGAGGAGTGGGCGGTAACGAGGAGCGGGCGGCGGGGCGGCGACGGCGAGCACGGGCAGCCTGGCGGCGTCGGCGAGCACGGGCAGCAAGGGCACGGGGCGGCGACGGCGAGCACGGGCAGCCTGGCGGCGTCGATGATTTCGGCGTCGTTGGGGGCAAATGTTCGATGAAACTGAAAATTTTACAAGTCCTGCTTATATACGGAGAGCATTGGTACCGGTTCATGGCAGCAACCGAGACCAATGCCCCTTTTAGTCCCGGTTGGTGCCACCAACCGGGACCAAAGGTCTCTTTTCAGCAGCCCAAAGGGCGGGAAGCGGCGGCCTTTGGTCCCGGTTGGTGGCACCAACCGGGACTAAAGGGGGGCATTGGTACCGGTTAGTGCCACCAACCGGTACCAATGCACCCCTTTAGTCCCGGTTGGTGCCACCAACCGGGACCAAAGGCCTTGTGCTGCTGCGCCCGCGTCGAAAGTTTAGTCCCACCTCGCTAGTTGAGAGGGGCGTGCAGTGGTTTATAAGCCCCACTGTCGCTCCCCTCTCGAGCTCCTCTCCATTGCAGGCTTACGGGCCTAATTGTCACTGCTATGCCTGATGGGCCTACTGGGCCTTCTGCGGGCCTGAATCCTGGCCCATCGATGGGTTTCTAGTCATATTCAGGCCGTGGTGGCCCACTAGGTGGCATATTTTTTTATTTTTTGCCTGTTTTTTTGTTTTCTTTTTTTGCTTTATTTATTTTGTTTTGTTTCTACTTACATCAAAAAACTTATTTATTTTCTTTTATTTTGTTTCTAATTACTTATTTATTTTACTTTACGATAATTCTTTTTGCTATTAAAGTTTCTAACAAAAAAAGTTCTTTATGAAATTTTTTTTGCTTCCAATGATTTTGAACAGAAAATACTTCGATAATTTTAGTTGCATCAGTTTTATATAATTTTAGTTTCAATAATACTAGAGGTTGCTTATAATGTTTTGAACAGAAAATACTTTGATAATTTTAGTTTCATAAATTTCATTTATGTTATTAAAGTTTATTTTATTTTGTTTGTACTTAGATATTTTATTAAAGTTTATATTATTTTATTTCTAATTACTTATTTATTTTACTTTTATTTTTCATGCACCATTTTTCATGCATTTACTTATTTATTAAAGCATTTCAAATGAACTCTGAAAAGGTTGAAAGTTGGCATGGTATCATCATTTCATCCACATAGCATGTGCAAGAAATTTGAGAGGGTTACGGCAAAAACTGGATGCACTTCGTGTACAAAACGGACAATCTCTTTCGAAGTGTGAGGATTTCATACGGAAACTCGTCTGTTACAAAGGGATTTTATTTTTTTTAACTTATTTGAACTCCTGACTTTTTGTGTCTTCAAAATGCACCATTCAAAGCCACATCATCAATTTCAACCCTTTCTGACTTCATTTCTTATTTTTCATGCATTTATTGATTATTTTGAGCTATAAGACCCTGAAATTGAAAAGCATTTCAAATGAACTCTGAAAAGGTTGAAAGTTGGCATGGTATCATCATTTCATCCACATAGCTTGTGCAAGAAAGTTGAGAGGGTTACGGCAAAAACTGGATGATCTTCGTGTACAAAACGGACAATGGTATCATACTCGTCTGTTACAAAGTTGGCATGGTATCATCATAATAGTTGCGGGAGAAAGTCTTCACTTTTTCTTCGCTTGTGTCATTTGCTTATTGCGCCGTAACCATGGATAATCTTCATCGTTTATCAGGATGCTTGGGTCAGCCTTGACTTTGAAGGGAGGAATTTCATGAAACTTTTCATAATCTTCAGACATGTCTGTCTTGCCCTCCACTCCCACGATGTCCCATTTTCCTGAAAGAACTATGTGGCGCTTTGACTCATCGTATGATGTATTCGCTTCCTTATCTTTTCTTTTTCTCGGTTTGGTAGACATGTCCTTCACATAGATAACCTGTGCCACATCATTGGCTAGGACGAACGGTTCTTCAGTGTACCCAAGATCTTTCAGATCCACTGTTGTCATTCCGTATTGTGGGTCTACCTATACCCCGCCTCGTGACAGATTGACCCATTTGCACTTAAACAAAGGGACCTTAAAATCATGTCCGTAGTCAAGTTCCCATATGTCCACTATGTAACAATAATATGTGTCCTTTCCCCTCTCGGTTGCTGCATCAAAGCGGACACCGTTGTTTTGGTTGGTGCTCTTTTGATCTTGGGCGATCGTGTAAAATATATTCCCATTTATCTCGTATCCTTTGTAAGTCAATACAGTCAAAGATGGTCCCCTGGACAACGAGTACAGCTCATCACAAATAGTGTTGTCACCTCTGAGACGTGTTTCCAACCAACTGTTGAAAGTCCTGATGTGTTCACATGTAATCCAGTCGTCGCACTGCTCCAGGTGTTTGGAGCGCAGACTGTTCTTGTGTTCATCGACATACGGGGTCACCAAGATAGAGTTCTGTAGAACTGTGTAGTGTGCTTGAGACCAATAATGCCCGTCCCAAGCATGCCTTTTCCAGTCAGTCTCCCCTCATACCGTGATTTAGGGAGACCTATCTTCTTAAGGCCAGGAATGAAGTCAACACAAAACCCAATGACATCCTCTGTTTGATGGCCCATGGAGATGCTTCCTTCTGGCCTAGCGCGGTTACGGACATATTTCTATAGGACTCCCATGAACCTCTCAAAGGGGAACATATTGTGTAGAAATACGGGCCCCAGAATGACAATCTCGTCGACTAGATGAACTAGGACGCACGTCATGATATTGCAGAAGGATGGTGGGAACACCAGCTCGAAACTGACAAGACATTGCGCCACATCACTCCTTAGCCTTGGTATGATTTCTGGATCGATCACCTTCTGAGAGATTGCATTGAGGAATGCACATAGCTTCACAATGGCTAATCGGACGTTTTCCGGTAGAAGCCCCCTCAATGCAACCGGAGGCAGTTGCGTCATAATCACGTGGCAGTAACGAGACTTTAGGTTCTGGAACTTTTTCTCTGGCATATTTATTATTCCCTTTATATTCGACGAGAAGCCAGTCGGGACCTTCATACTGAGCAGGCATTCAAAGAAGATTTCTTTCTCTTCTTTCGTAAGGGTGTAGCTGGCAAGACCTTCATACTGCTTCGGAGGCATGTCGTCTTTTTCGTGCAAACGTTGCAGGTCCTCCCGTGCCTCAGGTGTTTCTTTTGTTTCCCATACACGCCCAAGAAGCCTAGCAGGTTCACGCAAAGGTTCTTCGTCACATGCATCACGTCGATTGAAGAGCGGACCTCTAGGTCTTTCCAGTAGGGTAGGTCCCAAAATATAGATTTCTTCTTCCACATGGGTGCGTGTCCCTCAGCGTCATCGGAACAGCTAGTCCGCCGGGACCCTTTCCAAAGATTACGTGTAAATCATTGACCATAGCAAGTACGTGATCACCGGTACGCATGGCGGGCTTCTTCCGGTGATCTGCCTCGCCTTTGAAATGCTTGCCTTTCTTTCGACATTGATGGTTGGTTGGAAGAAATCGACGATGGCCCAGGTACACATTCTTCCTGCATTTGTCCAGGTATATACTTTCAGTATCATCTAAACAATGCGTGCATGCGTGGTATCCCTTGTTTGTCTGTCCTGAAAGGTTACTGAGAGCGGGCCAATCGTTGATGGTTACAAACAGCAACGCGTGCAGGTTAAATTCCTCCTGTTTGTGCTCATCCCACGTACGTACACCGTTTCCATTCCACAGCTGTAAAAGTTCTTCAACTAATGGCCTTAGGAACACATCAATGTTGTTGCCGGGTTCCTTAGGGCCTTGGATGAGAACTGGCATCATAATGAACTTCCTCTTCATGCACATCCAAGGAGGAAGGTTATACATACATAGAGTCACGGGCCAGGTGCTGTGATTGCTGCTCTGCTCCCCGAAAGGATTAATGCCATCCGCGTTTAAACCAAACCATACGTTCCTTGGGTCAGCTGCAAACTCAGCCCAGTACTTTCTCTCGATTTTTCTCCACTGCGACCCGTCAGCGGGTGCTCTCAACTTCCCGTCTTTCTTACGGTCCTCACTGTGCCATCGCATCAACTTGGCATGCTCTTCGTTTCTGAACAGACGTTTCAACCGTGGTATTATAGGAGCATACCACATCACCTTCGCAGGAACCCTCTTCCTGGGGGGCTGGGCGTCAACATCACCAGGGTCATCTCGTCTGATCTTATACCGCAATGCACCGCATACCGGGCATGCGTTCAGATCCTTGTACGCACCGCGGTAGAGGATGCAGTCATTAGGGCATGCATGTATCTTCTGCACCTCCAATCCAAGAGGGCATATGACCTTCTTTGCTGCGTATGTACTGTCGGGCAATTCGTTATCCTTTGGAAGCTTCTTCTTCAATATTTTCAATAGCTTCTCAAATCCTTTGTCAGGCACAGCATTCTCTGCCTTCCACTGCAGCAATTCCAGTACGGTACCGAGCTTTGTGTTGCCATCTTCGCAATTGGGGTACAACCCTTTTTGTGATCCTCTAACATGCGATCGAACTTTAGCATCTCCTTTTGACTTTCGCATTTCGTCCTTGCATTGACATTGACCCGGCGGATATCACCATCATCGGGCACTGGTTCCTCTTGATCTTCAGCAGCTTCCCCCGTTGCAGCATCATTGGGCACATCGTCTGGTTCCTTTTGATCTTCAGCAGCTTCCCCCGTTGCAGCATCACCGTATTCCGGGGGCACATAGTTGTCATCGTCCTCTTCTTCTTCGTCGTCTTCCATCATAACCCCTATTTATCCGTGCCTCGTCCAAACATTATAGTGTGGCGTGAAACCCTTGTAAAGCAGGTGGGTGTGAAGGATTTTCCGGTCAGAGTAAGACTTTGTATTCCCACATTTAGGGCATGGACAACACATAAAACCATTCTGCTTGTTTGCCTCAGCCACTTCGAGAAAATCATGCACGCCCTTAATGTACTCGGAGGTGTGTCTGTCACCATACATCCATTGTCGGTTCATCTGCGTGCATTATATATAATTAAGTGTGTCAAAAACCATTACAGAACATCATGAATAGATAATTAAGTGACCAAATTAATAGAAGTTTATCATCACATTAAAACCAAAGTACATACATAGTACTCATCTAACAACATAGAGCTCTCCAGAGCATCTAATTAATTAAACCATACATTGAAACTATGTAAAACATTTCAATGCGAAAACAAATGCGATCATAATCGCAACCAAGGTAACAATTGATCCAACGGCATAATGATACCAAGCCTCGGTATGAATGGCATATTTTCTAATCTTTCTAATCTTCAAGCGCATTGCATCCATCTTGATCTTGTGATCATCGACGACATCCGCAACATGCAACTCCAATATCATCTTCTCCTCCTTCATTTTTTATTTTTTCCTTCAAGAAATTGTTTTCTTCTTCAACTAAATATAATCTCTCGACAATAGGGTCGGTTGGAATTTCCGGTTCACATACCTCCTAGATAAATAAATCTATGTCACGTTGGTCGGCATAATTTTCATAAACAATAAATGAACCAATAGTTATAAAGATAATATATACCACATCCGAATCATAGACAGGAAGAGGGCCGACGGGGGCGGATACCAAAACCATCGCACTATATAATAACAAGCAATAAAATAGTAAGAAAATTAGACAAGTATCTATCTAAAGTAAGAATTTTTTTTCTTTCAGAAAGAAGATAAGAACAAGAGGCTCACCACGGTGGTGCCGGCGACGAGATCGGCGCGGGCGATCGACGGCGGTGAAGACGGGAATGGGACGTGACGGGCCGCTAAACCTTGACAAATCTCGAGGAAAATGGAGCTTTGAGGTCGAGCTTCGAGAGGAGAAATCTTAACTAGTGTGGCTCGGGCATTTCATCGAACACCTCATGTGCATAGGAGGTGAGCTAGAGCACCACAAAGCCCTCCCCTCGCCGGCCAGAGAAAAACAGAGCAGTGGAGTGCTCTGCTCGCGGGCGAGGGGTATATATAGGCACCTCATTGGTCCCAGTTCGTGGCATGAACCGGGACTAAAGGGCAGCCTGTGGTCCCGGTTCAAGCCACCAACCGGGACCAATGGTGGTGGGCCAGGAGCGAGGCCCATTGGACCCGGTTCGTCCCACCAACCGGGACCAAAGGGGCCAGACGAACCGGGACCAATGCCCCCACGAGGCCCGGCAGACCCCTGGCCTCACGAACCGGGACCAGTGCCCCCATTGGTCCCGGTTCTGGACTGAACCGGGACTAATGGGCTGACCCGGCCTGAACCAAAGCCCTCTTTTCTACTAGTGCAAGGACCCCAGGGATCGAAAATACCCTATATATTTTAGTTCGGTCAGGCGCTAAAACACTTTGTCAATCAAAAGCAAACTAATCATACATGAACAAAAGGGGTTTTATACAGGTTCAGGCCACTATCTGAGTGTAAAACCCTACTTCCTGTTGGCACCGATATGAATGGAAGAATTCAGGTGCTCTGGTGTTACAAAGATTGTGGTTGGCGTGCGACCAGTGGTGATCGGGGTTCTAGTTAGATTGGTTGATTACACCTAACTCTAGTCTCCTTCTCTCGAGTGAACTTGCTGCTCGATGCTTGATATGATAGTGTATACTAGTGGGTGTGTACCTGTCCTTCCCCTCTAACCTCGGTCCTCCCCTTATATAGGCTGGGGGCACCACATTGGTCATAGACTCTCATGTGAACACAAATACGAAGTGGTAGGCGATGTGTGCAACTTGTTGTCCGTACGCCCAGTGGATGACCCGACACTGCGAGGTGTCAGGTTCTCAAGTGCTCCAGCTTGACACGACTTGATGTACCGGTCATTTTTGGTCTTCGTTCATGCTAGAGTCTGGTCACATCGCCCCTCTCCCCTGGCCGCCATGATGATGGAGTGTGCCGCAAGGGCTGCCTGCCCTTGCTACACATGTCTCGTATGCTTGGGGCTATAGTCCCCGATTGTGTCACTGCTGGTCACCTGCCTCCTTGGTGGTCTTCTATGGTTGTTGTGGTCGTGACAGCCGTCTATTCCTGTATTCTTTGCTGTGTCAACGATAAATAATTTCTACTCCAGGTTTTTAGACTTATAAGACTATTTCCAATGAGGCCCATTTACTGAGTATTAATGGTGCCTCTATTTTCAATACTCTGTCAAGCACTCCTGAAGTTGGTGCGGCCTGGGAAGCTCACATGGTACCCTTTACACCAACATGCCACTGTTGCTGGAGGGAAAAGTACGATGACGTCCCATTGGTACCGAATTGCAGACGCAGATCGGTTGTGGCTATCTAGCCTTGGAATGTGGAAAGAAAAGAGTTCACATCGAGGAAATGGGCTGGCTGAAATAAAGGTATGGTTTTAGTGAATGAAAACGGTCCAAAAAATGCAAAGCCCTCTGTCACGAAGAAACTTGAAATCATTGTCCGCTAAAAAAAACTTGCAAATCGTAATAGCAATATCACAGACTTAGGCGGTGATGTGGTAAATTAATTAATCCAGAACTATAAAGGGTTATTCTTTGCAAATGATAGTTAATGATCCCTCCTAACTGCTGGACACATGAAGCCTCGCCTCGACTCAACATGCATCAGCCTGAGATTAGTAAAGGGAAGGTTTTTCGGGGTTTGCAAAAATAAAAATACTTCCAAACCAGTGTCAGAATTATAAGTAATTTTCTTGACCTTGCGTTTTTAGAGCTGAATGATGATATGTGTTGACAAATATTTTTGAACTTACTTACGCGCTCAAGTGTTTTTTTAAACGAGGCAAAAGATTTGCCATTTCATTAATTAAGAAAGAGTTGTAACAGAGTCTGAGGACAACGGCCATACAATGGCAAAGATAAAGCAACTACTCATTGTGTAAAATTACATCAAGCCCTTTGGCACACACCAAAGCCCACAGAGCCGCCTCATCCATGATTTTTTCCACGAGAATCATTGAAGGCGCGGAAATGTTCCGTAAGACCCTAGCATTCATCTCCTTCCAAAGTTCCCAAGAGATAAGCATAAGGAGGGAGGCCATCCCTTTTCTGTTAGGCGAGCATGTAAGCACAATCTCAGTCCACCAATGCCTGACACATTGCATAACCGCCCAGTCTGCTGTGACAATATTGCTCAGTCCGGTCCTCGCCTTTACCGCATTCCAAACTGCAACCGAGAATCGGCATTGGAATAGGGGATGGCCGCGGACTCCTGGACTTGGCTACAAAGGGGACACAAACCGCAGTTTGGCCACCCTCTCCGTTGTAGCTTATCCGCCATCCATACTCTGTTTTGAATGATCAACCAAGCGAGAACTTGCATTTTGGTGTAGCCCAGACTTTCCTAATGGTCTTTAGAAGTGGTGTGGAGGTGCGCCCCTCGAACTGTAACGAATGGACCGATGAAGTGGAGTAGATACCTCGCTCTGTAAGTTTTCAAATGATCGTGTCATTCGTGTCTTGATCCAAGGTTATCCCTCCAACTTCTCCCAAAGGATGGTAC